>NW_020172269.1:326917-364782 GCF_003031525.2 Neophocaena asiaeorientalis asiaeorientalis | reverse complement strand
CCTGGCTACTGCTCCCAGCTCCCAGACAGCCAGACCCACTTCTCTCAGGTGCCTTGGGTGGGCTGTACACAGTGGGGCTGCCGGCACCCCGGCCGCCAGACTGAGGCCTCGCTGCCCACGTTTCTCCCCTGACCGGGTGCTCCTCGCCCACCTGGGGTCACATCACAGGGCCCCCGGGGCCACGAGACCTGGGCCGGGATAGAATTAGTCCCCTGCATCCTCGGACCTGGCAGGACCTGCTGCGAGTCAGCTTCCTTCGCCGAGGAGCATTTACACTGTGGCTGCTGTAAGCCTGGCCGCAGTGCCCACCGTCTTGTGGGAGCTCTGACCCCCTGCTCTGCACCGGGGGAGGGGGCCCACCCGTCACCCTCCTGCAGAAGACGTGGAGGCTGTGCTGTCTGGCTCTTTGCTTCACTGTGAGGGAGCACCCTCCCTGGATCTCTGCCAGGCTGGGGTAGGGGTGTCCTGCTCTCTGCCCAGCCACAGGCCCTGGCTTGGGGCAAGGCTCGTCCCTGTGCTGAGGAAACACGGTGAAGGGGTTAGTCACGAACCAGCAGGACTGCCAAATTGAGGGAGAGCTTGTCTGTTCTTTTGGTTCCCTTTCCACACCGAGGAGGCAGGCTGGCAAGGTCTGGATGAAGCTCTAATTATTGGTCCCCCATCCATGGGACCCCAACTCAAGAAAGGGGCAGGCCAGACCCCTACCGCTCAGACGGGTCTACTCCCTGGACTCTACCCCATTCTGCCCCCCCTGCCCGGCCCCTCCAGCCCTGCCTGGCTCTCCTGGGCACCTCTGCAGCCGCCCCTCCCCACCTCCCCGCGTGGACTGCGGCAGCCCCGCCCCTGCCGGCGGGGGCAGGGAGCGAGGGTGACAGGGCGGAGGGTGGCCCAGCCGCCCGGCACTCTCCACGGGCTGGGCCGCGGCCCTCCATCCGTGCGCCCACAGAGCCCGCGGCTGCCCGCGACGCACCGCTCAGGAACACCGGCCACAAGGCTGGCCGCGCCCCCAAACGGTGCCCACCGCGCACAGGCCTCCACCCCTCCCCACCCCCCCGCAGTGCATCCCCCAGGACAGCGGCCAACGTCCCCGAGGGACAAAGTCCCCAGAACACCCTCGGAAGCCCCAGGCGCCCCCAATTGCCCGGCAAAGTGAGCACGGCCCTGCGACCGCCCCGACCCCCAGTCCCGCGCCCAGGTGCCCCCACCCCCGTCCCCGCTCTGCTGACACTGCGGCAGCGCGCGGGCGGGGCGCACCGGGGGCGGGGCCGGCGTGGGCCGCGGCGGGCGGCGCGGGGGGCGTTACCATGGCGGCCGTGCGCGCTTAGCCTTCCCGGCTCGCAGAGTCAGAGCCTGTGCGCGGAGCCGGAGGCCGGGGCCCCAAGGCCGCTGGGGGGGCGAGGCCAGGCGGGGGGCGCCGGCCTCGCGTAGATCTCGGGCGGCAGGTGCGCGCGGCGGCTCAGGCAGTGAGTGAGAGTACGGCGCCGCCGGCGGCGCACGGAGGATGCAGGCCATGGACCCTGCTGCGGCGGATTTTTACGAGGAGGACGGCAAAGACTTAGACTTCTACGACTTCGAGCCGCTCCCCACTCTGCCGGAGGACGAGGTGAGCCCCCGACCCGCGCTGGGACCCCCACCGTTCCCCACGGAGGGGTTCGCGGAGAGACCCCAGGCCCCCTGCCCCCGGGCCAGGTCCTGGCAGCGGGGGGATACCAAAGCCCTTCTCACCAGCAGCACCAGCCTTCAACGTTTTCCCCCAGAGGGGACAGGACCGGGGGATGCCACCTGGGACAGCAGCGGGTGGGCTGTCACTGAAGAAGTTGGCGCCCTGCGGGGGTGGGCTCCGGATTACGAATGTCGGGGGGGATGAGCGTGGGGGGCGCTTGCGGCAGGGCCCGAGCGCTGTATTCCTCCTTGCGGAGACCCTAGGAGGTCAGCGGAAGGCGCCAGCAGCAGAGCCCGGTCAGGCCAGACTGCTCAGGAGCTGGGGGCGGGGGAGGCCTCCATGACTGAGGGCTGATTCCTGCTCATAGAGGACAAAAGTGGCCTTCAGTCAGGAGCCCAAGTCCTGAGCCCCCAGCCAGGGTGCAGAGGGGCCAGGGTCTCTGTCACATGGGGCTTCTGGCCATTAACTGGGCCACTCTAACCGCGACTCTGTCAGAGACGCCTCCGCACCCGCCTGGGTTTGCCCCTGTAGCTCTGGCTTCCCCGTAGTGCCCCACAGACCGTGGGTTGGGGTCAAGTGAATAAACTCCGTGGCCCTTGAACAAGCCAGTCCCCGCCACACGAGAGGTGGCCCCCAGAGGACACAGCTGCTCCCAAGAAGACCCTCTAGTCTCGCAAGGCTGGGGGTCTGTGCAGGTGCCCTCCCAGCCCCTAGCAGGTACAGGCGCCCATCCGTGGGGTCTGCTGGCGCTGTTGCAGTGTTGCCCTCTAAATGACAAGACCCTCCACGTGCCCATCTGGTCAGGCCCACCAGCGAGGCAGACCCGGCCAGCCCCTCCTGGGCTAGAGGGGGTTCATAACAGCTGAAGCTGCGGTCTCCAGGTCCCTCGCCCTCAGCTGGCCCCTGCCCACTTCCCCAGCAGAGCTGGTTCTGAGGACAGAGGGGCTCATGCCCTAGAAGCAGTCCTTCTGGTGGCAGAGTCTGTTGAGGCTGCCGAGGCAGTGCCCCGGGGTGGGGGGGGGTGCTGCTTCAACCCCCCCCCCCACCCCGTGGCCTGGATTCGGCGTGAGAGAAGGCTGCGGAGAGGAAAGGCAAGGGAATAAAGAACCGTGTGGATATCTCCGTGACTTTGATGGAGCAAGAAAGGGTGCTCCCAGCCGTCAGCCTTCAAACGCTCCCCCCGGGAGGACGCGTTTCCAAAGTGTCTGTTGGGAGACTCACGTCCCCCCAGATCACTCTCCAGGGCAGACGCAGAGTATGTGCTTCTCCACGTGGGGCCTCTGCACTGGCTGCCCCCCCACTTCCAGGGCCTCCTCCGTGCCTGGCACACCGAGCCGGTGACTGATGCCAAATAAACAGGACAGGCAGAGCCGGGATTTGGACCCAAAGCCTCAATCCCGAGCCCACCGTCTGTCCTGCGGCCGTGCCCTGAGGCCTCCTCCTGGTAACAGTGTCCCCAGCGCCCCTCGGGGCTGGAGCGGCCCCCAGCCGTGCACAGTGCATGGGGCCGGGGGTCCCCATCACCCTGTGGCCATCACCTCCAGGTGAAGTGGGACGCCGCCTTTGTGGTAGCATCCAGCCGGGAAGCCCGGGGCTCCTCAAACTCCTCGCACCCTCCCTGGCGAGAGAGGCATTGCCTTTGGGTGTGTTCTCATGAAACAGGAGGAATGTCCCTGCTTCCTGCACACGTTGGGTGCGGTTGGTGTTGAAGGTTTTAAATCCCCGCCAGGGACATGTGACCGCCTGGTACAGCGTCGTGTAGTCAGGTTGTATCCGAAAAGCCATCCTGCGTGAGAGGAAGGAGGGCCATGCGGAGGAGCCCCCGGAGGGAACCGTGGCCAAGGACAGCGGGCAGCTTCCAGGGAGGGACGGTGGGTGCCAGACCCAGGACTGTACAAGCCACATGAGACACAGGCATTTGCTGGTTATACAGCTAATTATATCAACTGACCACGGTGAGCTCAGGAAATAGAACCCTGTGGACCCCACCCCGCAGGAGCCCCTGGAACGTCCATGCCCCGTTGTGACCCCAGAGAAAATCCAAATTGCTGGTGGACACGTGAGAAAACGTTTGACTTCATTATTATCAGGTAGCACAAAATACACCCGCGGCGAAAACCTTCCCACAAGCGCCAGGTTGGTGAGAACCGGAATGCTGGACGGTGGCCCGAGTCGGCGGGGAGCGGGTAACGGCCCTGCTCCTCTGCCAGGCTGTAGGGGGGATGGAGTGGACCAGCCTCTTTGGAAAACAGTCTGGCATCCGATAGTGGGTGGGGATGCCTGCACTTGTGTCCCAGCAACTTCAGTCTGGGCACCTGCCCCAGAGACACATGACCCATGGGCCAGAGACCCCCGGAGGGCGTGCTGAGGGGGCCGGCACCGCCCAGCAGGGTCCTGGAGGTCCCTGGCCACCTGCAGGCAGCCCCGCTGTGTCGGTACAAGCTAAGGCCGGGGTGCGGATCCGGCAGACCCCAGGGCATCTGCCAGGCCCCAGACTCCCCCAAGGGGTAAGGAGTCCAGCGGGGCATCTCCCCAGCATCTGTGGGCCGGGAGCTGGGCTGGGCCTGGGGATCTGAAAGCAGGTGGGGAGCATTTGAAATGCAGAATGACCCATGGGTCCTGCGGCCCCACGTGGCCCTGGCTCGCAGTCTGTGTCTGCGGGGCAGGAGCTCCCGCACGGCTGGCGTGTTGCCGTCACTGGACAGCGGCCCGTGGCAGGAAGCCAGCACTGCCCTGTAGGACCCAGACTGGCGACAGGGGCTGCCTTGGGAAGCCGCGTCCTCTTGCCTCCCAAGCCCCCCTCCCAGCCAGGATGGGGGTTGAGTCTGTGCCCACACAATTGCAAGGGGGGCCCTCTTTCCTGCCCTGGGTGGTCTCCCCCTCAGATCTCCCCCCAGAGCCCACCCAGGGAGCGCCTTGCTGGGCAGTAGTGAGGGGTGAGGTGCGAGCTCCAGTAGGCTTTCTGGGTCTGCCCGGAAGGCTGGCTCTATACCCAGGAGATGGAGCTGGCCGGCAATGACCAGGTCAGGCCACGTGGGCAGTGGCAGGAGGGAAGTCTCCCCAAGCCTGCCGCAGCCCCTGGTGGGTGCCCGGAGGCGAGGCTGGAGCACAGGCGTCTGGAGGAGCCTCGCTGGCTTTTCTGTGTGTAGCACGTCACCACACACACACACACACACACACAGACACACACACACACACACACACACACACACAGAAAAAAAAGGTCTGTCTCAGCCCGTGAAGCCCCTGCTAGCCTCCAGGCACCGTCCCCTTGAGTGTGGATCGGGGCCTCATGGCGTGAGGCTGAGGGCCCATGGGGTAATGAGCTGCCCCTCTGGGAAGAGCACAGGCTCCCATCTATCAGGGCTGGAATTTTGGGGCGGGTGGTGGACTGAGGGGTCCTAAATGGCCAACACCTGCTTCCCGGTCTCTCCATCTCCTTGTCTTTGGCCCATTAGCCAAGGCGGCCCAGCACCCCCGCCTGCCCTACTTGGGCCGTGGATTCAGGCAAGGAAGGGTCATTCTTCCTGCCTGGGCCAGAGCAGGATGGACCAGGGGGGCGGGCTGCGGGCCCCAGAGGGAGGTGACCGTGGGCACAGTGTCCGGGATCCGTCACCGTGTGGCAAGACCTGCCCTGGGAGTGTTGGGAGCCTGCAGCGTCCCTCAGTGCTGTCCCGGAACTTGCTTCAGCTGAATCCCACCTTCCCGTTGTAGCAGTGGGCTTTCAGAGGAGCTAAGACCGGTGAATGGAGGCGTTAGCCACACGGAAGCAGTGACTCAGGACCCATGGAAGTTACCCCACAGAGTCACGCAGAGAGTCCCCCCAGCAGGAGCTCCCCCCAGTAGGTGCTTTCCCCAGCGGGTGCTCCCCGTGAATGGGTGCAGGTCTCCAGCTTCCCCGAGGAGCTCCCACCTCACCAGGGCATCTTTCCGCTGGGCGGGGGCAGCAGAGGCCTGGGCCTGAGCAGGAAGCCGTGCCATGGTTCTGCCCTGGGCTCCCAGCTCCTGGCTACACAGCTGCGTGCCAACAGCCAGTGGAGAGTCAGCGAGGCCGCTGTAGGGGGACTGGCTCACTCACCCTCCTAAATAACCAAGCCATGGGGTCCTCAGGCTGTTCACTGTGCAGGCGTCTGTGTGTACGTGTGCGTGTGTGTGCGTGTGTGCACACGGTGCCCAGGTGTCTCTCTAACCAGGCCTTGCGGGCATCCCTGGGAGCCTCGGGCTCTCCTGAGTCGTGGGGGTCCTGGGTGGGGCAGAGAGGCCCCCAGGTGGAGCGAACCCGGGGAACCAGCCGGGAGATTTGGAAGCTGAGGTTTCTGGTTCATGAGCCTCTCAGCCGCCCCAGTCTAATCGTGTGCTCTGCTTTCTGCTATGCCCCGTCCACCCTCCTCCCACGGTCAGTACAACACGGGAGCCCAGCAAGGGCTCTCTGCTCTCGGAGCTGCCTTTTCCTCATCCATCTTAACCACCCCCCCACCAAGAGAAAGAGTTGGGAGGGCCCAGGAGGATGTCATTGAGCCCCTCCCTGAACTGAGAAGGAACAGATGTGGGATGAGCCTAGTCACACGGGAGGACCTGCCGCGTCCCCCTCCTGTGGCCCCCCCCCCGCCCCGCATACCGCACGCTGCTTGGCCAGACACACACACA
This sequence comes from Neophocaena asiaeorientalis asiaeorientalis, assembly GCF_003031525.2. Taxonomy (NCBI): domain Eukaryota; kingdom Metazoa; phylum Chordata; class Mammalia; order Artiodactyla; family Phocoenidae; genus Neophocaena; species Neophocaena asiaeorientalis. Next base: position 358,472 of record NW_020172269.1, on the reverse strand, counting down.
GCGGCTCCCCACACTGCTGCTTTCGTTCTGGGTTTAAACCCTTCATCTCCTTTGCTGTGGTCAAGGCCCCTGTGCAGTACAGGTGGGAGAATTTCAAGGGCAGGAGATGGTAGGCTCCTTTTAGGACCCGGCAGCTTGGGTACCCGTGAGAACATCCTGTGTGCTGGAAGGATGGAGCAAGGAGGCTGGAGGGAGAGCTAGGTAGGGGGGCGGAAGCAGGGGCACCTCTCTTCTGTAGCACCCCCAACTCACCCCGACCCTCCTCCCTCTCACCCCGACCTCCACCCCCAACTCACCCCGACCTCCATCCACCCCCAACTCACCCCGACCCTCCTCCCTCTCACCCCGACCTCCACCCACACCTCTCCCTGAGTCTCCGCCCTGCCCTCCGAGTCGGGTGTCCAGGACCTTTCCTGACCCTCGGGCCTGCTCCCCCAGGCCCAGCTCCCAGCCTGGCTCCCTCAGTCCCCTCCCCTCCTTAGGCTGGAGGTGCCTGAACACGCAAATACACGGAGCTAACCAGGGTGTCAGACGGCCCAGAAAAGGGCTGTGAGTACAGGGCGTCTGATGTGTGAGCCTGTGCATTGTGTGCACGCATCGATGAACGTGTGTGTGCATATGTGACTCGCGTGAGTACGCGTGGGCACGTGTGTGGATGTGTGGGGTTTGCATGCCTGTGCACCGAAGTTAGTTATGTGTGAGAGCTGTGTGCACACACCGGACAGATTGTGTTAGCACGCTCCGTGCACACACGTGTGTGTGAGTGAGTGTGGGTGGCACGACCACAGCTGAGTCAGACCAGGAGGTGGAGCCCGCTGTGTGGGCGCCTCGGAGTCTAGCTGGGCAGGAGCCAGGCGACTGTGTCCTCCACGTGCACCGCTCGGGGCCGTTGTCCGGGCGGCTCTGCAGCCGCGGTGTCATGAGCGTGTTCTCGCGTGTCCCGTGACTGTCGTAGGCTCACGTCACGTTCATGGGCTGGCGGCTCCCCGCGCACGGCTGTGCCTTCATGGCAACAGCTCCGTCTTCCCTCACCTGCTCGCAAGCTGGAAAGGTGAGGCTCCCTGCGTGCCCACCGAGGTCTGTGTGCTGAGCCCGTGGGGCCGGGCCAACGGCGGGGGGCCGCACAGTCTGGGACGAAGGGCAGACTGGGCAAACACCTGCTCCAGCGGCAGCTGATGGTACGGCACATGCTCTGCGGCTCCTGACGTCCAGGAACCGTGGGATGTCGTCTGGTGGGGTTTTTTAAGACATTGCCGAAAACCTTGTTCCCGACATAGAATGAAACGTTGCGGCGTGGCGTCTGCTTCCCGGGAGCTGTCTGGACGTTGGGGGCTGCGGGGGCCTGTCCCCAGGCCCGCGGCCCCTCTGCCGGCGCCCGCAGCTCAGCCCAGGCCTGTCTTGCAGGAGAACGTGTCCCTGGCCGACATCCTCTCCCTGCGGGACAGCGGTCTCAGCGAGCGGGAGGCCTGGGCCGTGTGCCTGGAGTGCAGCCTGTCCATGAGGAGCGTCGCGCACTCGGCCATCTTCCAGACCCTGTGCATCACGCCCGACACCCTGGCCTTCAACACCAGCGGGAATGTGTGCTTCATGGAGCAGCTCAGCGGTGAGGCCTGGGCGGGCACCCGCAGGGGAACGTGAGCGCAGAGTCCAGCGGACGCGGGCCCTCCCTGGCCCGATGGTCCGGGAGCCGGGTTTCCATGGTAACCTGCTGGTACCTCCGCCCCTCCCCACCGTTGTGAGGCTCGGGATGCGCTGGTTCTCGCAGCTCCCCATCCCGGGAGAGCCTGGAGGCCTGTCTTCCCCAGTGACCCGGGTGGGGAGTAGTGGGAACGGAGGGTCGCCGTGTGACCCGGCGCCTTCTCTTCCCTTCCCAGACGACCCTGAGGGAGCCTTTGTCCCCCCGGAGTTCGATGTGACTGGGAACACCTTTGAGGTAAGTGGCAGCAGGTGGGCCAGTGCCCGGCCCCCCTCCTACCGTCACCTGGCGGCAGTGAGCGCCTGCAGTCGGCACGCCCACCTCTGTCCCCTCAGGTCCCCAGCGACTTGGCCGCAGCGATAGCCCGCGTCCGGCCACACGCTTCTCACTAAGGCGCGTAGCATGTTGTCTGAGTGCGAATTTACTATATTTAAGATGCTAAAAGCGCCTGAAATTACCGGTGGTGACTGACGGGGGTCACAGCTCCTCTGAGGGATTGGCAGGGGCAGCTCACGGCCCCAGAGAATCACCCACGAGAGTGAGAGGCAGCCACGCCTAGGACAAGGCCAAGGTCACCGAGGCCTCCGGGGCCCCTGGGCACCCCCAGTGCAGCGAGGTGGGCAGGGGGCCTAGAGAAGGGAGGGGGCCCGCTCATGCTGCTTTCACTTTCTAAAAAGAGTCTCCTGCTGTGTCTTAGCTTCTGGAACCTCCTTTTATGTGATTTCCCTAGACTCTTCCGCACTGGGTGTCATGGCCTTCGTGGGGGGAGGCCTGGTGGGGTCAGCGCTGCTCCCCGTGGCCTCCGTGTGTCCAGTGAGAGCTCCCAGCGGGCTGGCGGGGTCGCTTGCAGAGCAGGGCAACTCTTTCCTGCGGGGCTGCCTGAGGTGCGCTCCCACCACCGCCCAGAGACCCCTCACACCCCCTCCTGCGGGATCGGTTCCGCTGGGATTGCCAGGGGTTGCGCTCCTGTCGGTCAGGTGGTGGGGTGGGGACCCCCTCTGTGGGAGAGCCCATTTCCATCCAGTTGCTCAGCTTTTCTCCCTGTATTTTCGTCCGTTTTGTCAGGACTGCAAATGCCATGTCCACCGTGTGTCTCACTTCCTTAATGGCAGCGGTTCTCAAACTTTTTGGTTCTTGGAACCCTTTACACTCCTAAAAATCACTGAGTGCCCAAAGAGCTTTGTTTGTGTGAGTTATATCTGCCAGTACTCACTGTATTACAGGTTAAAACGGAGAAATGCATGAAAAGTCTACCTATTAATTAACTCAGTGACAACCGTAAACCCATTGCATGGTAGCACATATAAAATACTTCCGTGAGAAATGACAGTATCCCCTCCAAAAACACAGTGAGGAGAGTGGCATCGCTTTACGAGTTTGTAAATCTCTTGAATGCCCGGCTCAGCAGAGGCCTGGGTTCTCACGGCCTCGTCTGCGTCCAGTCTGCTGTGACAGCACAGGCCCGCGGCCCTGGCAGCCTCCACGGCCTGTTGCTGGGAAATTGTTTGGCCTCTGGAACCGCGCTTTGAGAAAAGCTGCCTGAAGCCCTCCTCTGATGGAAAATAATGTTTCTCATTTCTAATATAGTCCAAGTATTGGTGTTTTCTTTCACTGTGTTTTTTTGTGCCTTAAGAAACCTTGCCAGCCACAAGATCCAACAGATCTTTACTGACATTTTCTACCAAGAGTTTTAAAGTTTTGTTCTTCACATTTAATCCGCCTGAGGCTGCTTTTTTTTTTTAATATTTATTTATTTATTTGGCTGTGCCAGGTCTTTAGTTGCGGCAGGTCTTTTAGTTGCAGGATCTTTAGTTGCAGCATGTGGGATCTAGTTCCCTAAGCAGGGATCGAATCAAACCCAGGCCCCCGGCATTGGGAGCGTGGAGTCTTAACCACTGGACCTGCAGGCAGTCCCGAGGTGGATTTGTAATGTATGTGAGGCAGGGACCCAGGTTCCTTGTTTTTATGTGGACATAACCGGTGCTCCCAGCATTGGGAGCGTGGCGTCTTAACCACTGGACCTGCAGGCAGTCCCGAGGTGGATTTGTAATGTATGTGAGGCAGGGACCCAGGTTCATTGTTTTATGTGGATATAACCGGTGCATGTGAGGCAGGGACCCAGGTTCCTTGTTTTTATGTGGACATAACCGGTGCTCCCAGCATTGGGAGCGTGGAGTCTTAACCACTGGACCTGCAGGGCAGTCCCGAGGTGGATTTGTAATGTATGTGAGGCAGGGACCCAGGTTCATTGTTTTATGTGGATGTAACCGGTGTATGTGAGGCAGGGACCCAGGTTCATTGTTTTTATGTGGATATAACCGTTGCTCCCAGTTGTTAGTTGGTTGGCCCCGGTGCACGTCACCTAAGCCATATACACCCCAGTTTCAGACAAAAATGGGTCTGCTTCCCGGGCCTCTGCCCTAGTCCATAGCGGTCTGCCCACCGCTGCACTAAAGCTGCGTTTATTGACCGCAGCTCCGCCACGAGCCCAGCATCTCACAGCGAACGTGCCCGGTCCCTGTTCTTTTCAGAAGCGTTCTGACTATGCTCAACTCTTTATTCTTCCACATCAATTTGAGAATTAGTATCAAGTTCCAGGAAAAGCTCTGTTGGCGTTTTGACTAGAATGGCTCTGAATGTGTAGATGAGTTTGGGGAGAATTCATACGCCTATGGTATGTTATACGTGTTATACCTCTCCATTTATTTAGCTCTCATTTACTGTCTCAGTAACATTTGAAAACCTCTATTGTAAGTTTTACTTGGATATCCTTTACTAGTTTATTCCCAGGAATGAGATATTTTCTGACTCTATTCTAAATGGGTGGTCATCTTTCTAATTACATTTTTTTGCTTTTTGGGGCAAGTCTACAGAAATGCAGTTTGCTTTACCATCTTAATCTTACATCAGCCATCTTGGTAAATTCTTTTATTATTTCTGCTAACTTACAGAGTCTTTTAGTTTCTCTATTTAACTGATCAAATCACCAGCAGAAGATGGCAGGCAGTGTTGATGCCACTGTCCAAGGGCTTGCTGCCAGGTTCCCCTTCCAAGTGTCCTGAGCGGGCCTGGAGCATCGCTGTGACGGGGTCAGTGATTTCTCCACGATCCTAAGAGAGTCTTCCCACCTCCCCACCCTGGATGACATTTGCAGCGGCCCCCTGAAGTCCCCAGTGTGCCAGAGGGATGGAGTTCTATCAGGAAATGCTTCTGCATGCTTTGAAATGATCATTAAGATGTTAATATCTCCCTTTTTTATTTTCTAGCATTAAATCAACCTTTCCTACTTAGAGAAACCTAAGCTGGCTGTGTCCTATTTTTTCTTTACACCGTTGCATTTGATTGACTAATGCCTGCTTTGGGTCTCTGTGTATTTTTCTCGAGTGGACTGGTAGTTTTCCATTCTGTTGATGTTTTTTGTTTGTTTGTTTGTTTTGCGGTTCGCGGGCCTCTCACTGTTGCGGCCTCTCCCGTTGCGGAGCACAGGCTCCGGACACGCAGGCTCAGCGGCCATGGCTCACAGGCCCAGCCGCAACGCAGCATATGGGATCTTCCCAGGCCGGGGCACGAACCCGTGTCCCCTGCATCGGCAGGCGGACTCCCAACCACTGCACCACCAGGGAAGCCCTCTGTTGATGTTTTTGACTCGTGTGAGCCCTCAGGACTATGCTGGCTGTATGTAAGTGCCCCCGCTTCCTTTGCCGTGTGATAGTTTATGTAAGAATGGGATGGTCTGTTCCTTCAAAGTCTGGTCAAACTTACTTATGAAGCCATCTGTTTCCTTGGAGCAAAGATTTTTAATTGCTGCTCTATTTTTAATAATTATAGGATTTATCTGTTTTGTATTTCTTCTTGAGTCAGCTTCTTGGTAAACCATATGTTTCTAAAAATTTACCCATTGTTACCTGTGTTTTTAAAGTTGCAGGTGAGGTCCTTTCTGAATCACTGCGTCATCGTAGGTGCCCTGTTCCACTCCTTGGATAATTTATTTGTACTTTCTCTTGCCAGCCTTGCCGAGGGGGTGGGGTTATATATTTTCTTAGTTTTGTCAACAGAAATAATCAATAACAATTCATAACAGGAAAGGAAAGAGTGTTATGTGAGCCAAACTGAGGACTACAGCCTGAGAGACACAGGTTCAAGAGGCATTTGAACCGTGTTCCGCAGGCTGCAGAATGGGGGAGGCTTGTAAAGGCCAAATCCACAGAATTCCTGAAGCTGTTTGTCAGGAATCAGGATTGGAGCTGCAAGAAGTAAGGGTGCTGGCTCAGCACGATTGGCTGGGGTCTGAAATGGTAGCGTAGTTACCAGGAGAGACTTGAGACCTAAGGCTGTGGGTGGCAGCTGCTGGCAAATACTGTTTTGAGAGCGGCCGGTGGCGTCATTGAGTCTGAGAGGGTCCCGAATTCAAGTTCTCAGGGATGCAGGAATGTGTCTAAAACCACATCCACAGCAGCCACCCGGCTCCATCCTGGATGCCTGAACCACAGTTACTCCATTTCGATTTTTAAATATATCCTTTTCTTTAATGTTAAAGCAGTTGTACAATGCGTGTTCAGCAGGCCTTAAGACAGGCTGCTCTAGATGAATGGATAAGGAAGATGTGATATATGTATATATGTGATACACACACACACACACACACACACACACACACACACACACACACAATGGAATACTACTCAGCCATAAAAAAGAATAAAATAATGTCCTTTGCAGCAACATGGATGGACCTAGAGATTATCAGGCTAAATGAAGTACATCAGAAGGAGAAAGACAAATACCGTATGATATCACTTATGTGTGAAATCTAAAATATGACACAAATGAGCTTTACAAAACAGAAACAGACACACAGACATAGAAAACAGACTTGTGGTTGCCAAAGGGGAGGCGGGTAAGGGAGGGGTGGATTGGGTTTGGGATTAACAGATGCAAGCTATTATATACAGGATGGATAAACAACAAGGTCCTACTGTATAGCACAGGGAACTATATCCAATATCCTGTGATAAACCATAATGAAAAGAATACGAAAAAGAATATATATATGTATAACTGAGTCTCTTTGCTGTACAGCAGAAATTAACACAACAATATAAATCAACTGTACTTCAATAAAATAAAACTTTTAGAAAGACGGGCTGCACGTGAGTGCAGCTAACACGGCAGCAGCGAGCACACAATGATTTGCCCCCAGAAGGACTTGCCGGGCCTCCTCTCTGCACCAGTCAAGTCCACCACCTTCCAGAAGCCTTCCCAACCGGTGGATCCCGTGGGGATTTCTCCTCCCTGATGTCCTGTAGCCCTGATCTCCTTAGCAGCCCTTCGTGTAGTGAATGTCAATAATGAGTGTCATCATTGTTATTAATATTATTAAATGACTGTTACTCCCTTTGCCCTCCTGGAGCACAGGGACATGTATCTTAAAACAAAACAAAACGAAAAAAAGACGGGCTGCTCTGACCAGCACAAAGTTCAAGCCAAATCACATACGAGCCAAAGCGACTTCCCCAAACCTCCATACGTGGAAGTTTCTTCCAACAGCTTTTCAAAGAGCCCACCTTGTATGGTGTGAGGTCTCCTGTCCTGTCTTGGTTTCTTCTTCTCCATCAATTCTGCTCTTATGTTCCAGTCTCTTTCTTCTTGTACTTGTTTCGAGTTTAGTGAGTTTTCCTAACTTGAGTTGGACACACAACTCATCAGTCTGAGCTTTTCTTCTTTCCTAATATTAGGGTCAACACCTAAAGCTAAGAATTTCCCTCCGAACACGAGTTTTGCCACTCGGCATATGCGGTATCATTCACTTCTAGGTGTTTCTTTATTTTGTTAAAAAAAGACTTTTTGATGTGGACCATTTTTAAAGTCTTTATTGAATTTGTTACGATATTGCTTCTGTTTTATGTTTTGGTTTTTTCGCTGCGAGGCATGTGGGATCCTAGCTCCCAACCAGGGATCAAACCCACACCCGCTGTGTTGGAAGGCGAAGTCTTAACCACTGGACCACCAGGGAAGTCCGTCTCCGTGTTTCTTGATTTCCATTGGGATTTCTTCTGAAAGAATGGGCTGGGTGTTTCTTGTTTTTACTGTGATGCAGGCAGACCTCACTTTCTTGCACTTCACTTTATTGTGTTTTGCAGATACTGCATTTTTTACAAACTGAAGGTTTGTGGCCGCCCTGCCTTGAGCACGTCTGTCGGTGCTGTTTTCCCAGCTGCATTTGTTCACTTCGTATCTCGTCACGTTTGGGGACTTTTCACGATACGTCAAGCGTTATAATTATTAGCTTTGTCCTGGTTGTCCGTGATCTGTCATCCACTCACTGCCCTCCCCAGTCCCTTCCTTGGCCTCCCTGATCCTCGAGACACAACAGTATTGAAATCAGGCCAATCAGTAACCCTGCAATGGCCTCTAAGGGTTCAGGTGAAAGGCAGAGCCACAGGTCCCTCCCCGCGCGTTGGGCCATTCGGGTCTTCTTTCGCTTTGTCGCTTTTCCTCTTTTGCCGAGTTGTCTGCTCCTTACTCTGAGGTGTAGACGGCACTGTACCCCTCCCTTTGCAGAGAAAGCGAGTCCAGCAACGGAAGGGAGCCGCCATCCACTCTCCAAGTGACAGAGCTCCCTGGGTGGAGGGGCTTTCCCGGGGCAGGGACCCCACCTGCTGCAGGGTGTAGGGACAGGCAGGCCCACGACAGGGAGGGAGGAGTGATGGTGGTCCACGCTCAGGGGGCAGGGAGAGACTGTCCTTAGCGGGAGGGAAGGGGGCTCCCCCTTCCTTTTTAATGCTTCCTGTCCCTGGAATCTTCCTATCATGACAAGTTTTCTTCTCTGAGTCGCCATAATTCCTAGCGGGTGGTTGGTGACTTTCCCTGTTGCTCCTCCCATGGGGCAAGCAGGTCCTTCTCGCCTCACACCTGTGTCAGCACGGGCGCCCCGATCCCGGTGTTGGCACCGCCCATGATTCTGGGGTCCCCGCTCGGTGTTCAGATGGCAGCAGAGCAGGTGGGATCCTGCCTCATGGGCCGTGGTCCACCGGGGCACGGACTTGATGCGAGTACGGTTCACAGGATCACCACTAGGGGGCTTCCAAGACAGGAATTAAAGGCGGAAAGACCTCGAGGGCCAAAGACGCTGGTGCTGGCCAGTGTGTAGTGGACAGTGTCATCTGACAGCCAATGAGAAGTTTGTTTGCTGAGTTATTTTCAAACTAAAAGAGATGGATGGATAGATGAAGGTGGACAGAGGCAGAAAGATATAGATACGGATACAAAGAAAAGTAGGAAGGAAGGGAGGGAGGAAGGAAAAGTAAATGTGGGTGGCAGATGGAGAGGGAATGGACAGATGGATGGATGGATGCACGTGTGGGAGGGTAGACGGGCACCAGTGTTCCTGGAGGGACGACAGGGCGTGGACAGCAGGAGCAGGTACCCTGGGCAGAGCCACATCTCACCCTCAGGGCTGTGACTTGCTGGGGACCTCACTGCTGCGGCCTAGCCTGGGCTAGTAGGATCTGCCTTTCCTTCCACCCGCAGCACCCAGCAGGGCTCCCAAACCAAGGCGTCTGCCTGAGTCTGTGCAGCAGCTTGACCTACTTTTGGCCCCTTCAGGAAGCCCTGGGTGCTGGCTCCGTGGGGACCCAGATGGAGGCCCCTGGGTGCAGAGGGCGAGGTCAGCGTGTGAGGTGGGGAGCGGGTTGCCGTCCACCTGGGGACCAGGGCGGGGGTGCCAGTGTCTCCCGTGAGAGGCTGGCGGCGGCCCAGGGGCCCGGCCTCGTGCACAGGGAGAGCGGACAGACTCCGGGCCATCAGGGTGGGCACCAGCCGTGTTCACAGGGCCCCGAGCGGGTAGCCGGACACCCTCCTGAGCAGGCTGGCGTTGTCTGTAGGTGACGAGATTGTGGGCCTGAGAGGTCAGTGGCTTCAGTGGAAAATGATAGAATAAAAGACTGCAGAGGTCAGCGGAAGGCAAGATACATCCCCCAAAGTACGTAGCTTTCCTTTGTGTTGGTAGTTACCAGTTCGAGAGGAAATGGAAAATGTCCCACGTATAACAGCCATGACCACAGAGAGCCCGGGAGTGAACATGGCAGGAAGGGTTGAAAGTGCACAGCAAACCACTTTTCTAAAGATGAAAAAACAAGGCACGAGAAAATGAGGAGATGGACCCTGTCCCGACACTATTTTTTCCAGCTTTACTGCGACAAAGCTGACGTTCAATGTTGTGTAAGTTCAGGGCCTACAGCCTAATGATTTGATACACTTAACATATTTCAAAACTGTTTCCTAACACCTGCACCACTAATTACCATTGGTTTTGGTGGTGAGAACATTAAAGGTCTACTCTCTTAGGAACTTTGAAGTATACAGTACAGTATTGTTGACTGGAGCCACCACCTGTGCATTAGATGCCAAGAACCTATTCGTCTCATAACTGGAAGTTTGTGCCCTTTGGCCGGTGTCTTCTCATTCCCTGCCGCCCACAGGCCCCTGGCAACCTCCATTCTACTCTCTGTTTCTATGAGTTCGGTTTTTTAGATTCTGCGTGTAAGTGAGATCATACAGTGTGTCTTTCTCTGTCTGACTTATTTCACTTAGCATAATGCCCTCAACGACCATCCTTGTTCCTTGCAGCTGAGTAATATTCCATTGTGTATATAGACCACATTTGCTTTATCCATTCACCCAAAGACACGTAGATTGTTTCCATGTCTTGGCTTTTGTGAATAATGCTGCAGTGAACATGGGGCTGCAGATATCTCTTCGAGAGCCTGATTTCATTTCCTTCGGACATACACACAGAAGTGGGATTGCTGGGTCATATGGAGGTTCTATTTTTATTTTTTTGAGGAACCTCCACGTTGTTTTCCACAGTGACCGCACCAATTTACACTCCCACCAACAGTGCACAAGGGTTCCCTTTTCTCCACATTCTCACCAACACTTGTTATCTCTTGTCTTTTTGATAACAGCCATTCTAACAGGTGTGAGATGACAGCTCATTTTAATTTTGATTTGCATTTCCCTGATGATTAGTGACTTTGAGCATCTTTTCATGTACCAGTTAGTTATTTGTGTGTCTTCCTGGGAAAATGTTTATTCAGTTGCTCTGCCCATTTTTTTAAAATAGCATCTTTTTTAAAAAAATTATTTATTTATTTGGCTGTGCCGGGTCTTAGTCGCAGCACGTAGGCTCTGACCATTAGGAGCATGGAGTCTTAGCCACTGGGCCACCAGGGAAATCTCCCTCTGCCCATTTTTTTTTTTAAATAAATTTATTTGTTTATTTATTTTTGGCTGCATTGGGTCTTCGCTGCTGCGCACGGGCTTTCTCTAGCTGTGGCGAGTGGGGGCTACTCTTCGTTGCGGTGCGTGGGCTTCTCGCTGTGGTGGCTTCTCTTGTTGCAGAGCACGGGCTTTAGGCGCACGGGCTCAGTAGTTGCAGCACGTGGGCTCAGTCGTTGTGGCTCGCGGGCTCTAGAGCGCAGGCTCAGTAGTTGCGGCACACGGGCTTAGTTGCTCTGCAGCATGTGGGATCTTCCCGGACCAGGGCTCGAACCAGTGTCCCCTGCATTGGCAGGTGGATTCTTAACCACTGCGCCACCAGGGAAGTCCCTCTGCCCATTTTTTAATCAGATTATTTTGTTGCTCTTGAGTTGTGTGAGTTCTTTATCTACTTCAGATATTAACCCCCTATGAACCACCTCTGAGGTAAACGGTTTGCAAATATTTTCTCCCATAGGTTGCCTTTTCACGTTGTTAATTGTTCTTACGCAGAAGCTTTTTAGTTTGATGTAATTCCATTTATTTGTTTTCTCTTTTGGTGCTTGTGCTTGTGGTGTTATGTCCAAAAAAATCATTGCCAAGACCAATGTCAGGGAGCTTTCCCCCTATGTTTTCTTCTATGATTTCCATGGTTTTCAGGTCTTATGTTTAATTCTTTAATCCATTATGAGTTAGTTTTTGTGTGTGGTGTAACATACAGGTCCAGTTTCATTCTTTTGCATGTGGCTGTCCAGTTTTCCCGATATCATTTATTGTAGAGACTGCCCTTTCACAGTAAGGGTTCTTTGCTTCCTTGTCAAATACTAGTTGACTGTATAGGCGTGGTTTTATTTCTGGGCTCTCAGTTCTGTTCCATGTGATGGTTTTTATGCCAGTACCGTACTGGTTTGATTACTAGAGCTGTGTAATACACACACCAGGAACTGTGATGCCTCCAGCTTTGCTCTTTCTCAGGATTGCTTTGGCTATTTGCAGTCTTTTGTGGTTCCATACAAACTTTTTGATTTTTTTTTTTTTCTATTTCTATGAAAATGCCATAGGAATATTGATAGAAATTGCATTCAGTCTATAGATGGCTTTGAGTAGGATGGACATTTTAACAATATTAATTCTTCTGATCCATGAACACAGGATATCATTCCAGTTATTTGTGTCTTCAACTTCTTTCATCAAAGTCTTATTCTTTGCAATATACATATCTTTCACCTACTTGGTTATATTTATGCCTAAATATTTTATTGTTTTTCCTAAATATTCTATTGTTTTTGATGCTATTGTGAGTGTGATTATTTTCTTTATTTCTTTTTTAGATATTTCATTGTTAGTGTATAAAAATGTAACTGATTTATGCATGCCGGTTTTGTATCCTGAAATTTTACTGAATTTGTTGTTACTAAAAGATTTTTGGTGGCATCTAAGATTTTCTATATATAAGATCATATCATGTGCAAATAGAGACAATTTTATTTCTTCCCTTCTAGTTTGGTTGCCTTTTATTTATTTTTCTTGCCTAATTGCTCTGGCTAGAACTTCCAGTGTGTTGAAAAGCAATGATGAGAGTGGGCATCCTTGTCTTGTTCTGATCTTAAAGGAAAAGATTTCAACCTTTCACCATTGAGTATGATGTTAGCTGTGAGCTTGTAATATGTGGCCTTTGTTATGTTGAGGTACATCCCTTCTATACCCAGTTCATTGAGAGTTTTTACCATGAAAGGATGCTGAATTTTGCCAAATGCTTTTTTCTGCTTCTATTGAGATGATCATATGATTTTTATGTTTTATTCTATTAACATGGTGACTCACAGTTACTGATTTGTGTATATTGACCCATTTTTCATCTTAGGGCCAAATCCCCCTTGACCATGGTATATGATCCTTTTAATTACTTTTGAATTTAGTTTGCTAATACTTTGTTGAGGATTTTCACATCTATATTCATCAGGGATATTGGTCTATAGTTTTCTTGTACTGTTCTTATCTGGTTTTGATGTCAGGGTAATGCTGGCCTCATAAAATGAGTTTGGGAGTGTTCCCTCTTCTTCAATTTTTGGAAGAATTTAGGAAGGATTGGTATTAATTCTTTAAATAAATGTTAGTAGAATTCACCAGTGAAATCATCTAGTCCTGGGCTTTTCTTTGTTGGGAGGTTTTTGATTACTGATTCGATCTCCTTACTAGTAATAGTTTGTTCAGATTATCTATTTCTTCGTGATTCAGTTTTGGTAGGTTGTAGGTTTCTAGGAATTCATCTATTTTTTTCTAGGCTATCCAAGTTGTTGGCATATAAATAGTGGTCTCTTATGATCCTTTGTGTTTCTGTGGTATCAGGTGTAATGTCTCGTCCCTCATTTGTGATTTTATTTGAGTCCTCTCTTTTTTTCCCTAGTTAGTCTAGCTAAAGGGTCAACAACCAGGACAGAGGTTTGTCTGCCTCTCACCTGACACACAGCTGGGCAAGACTCCTGCCAGGTCCCTTGGCATATGTTGCTGGATCCCACAGCTCCCACAAAGGAAATTTTGTCCGCAGATGGATGCCAAATTGTTGTTGAGGGGGATACAATCTAGGGACAGCCATCTTGCTGGCATCCAAGTATTTCATCTTGTATGACGTTGGTCCTTCCCAAATTCTGCCACGTCAGTGCTGTTACAATAAAATTCTAACCTTTTGGTTTTTTTTTTTTTTAATGGGAATGGGGGAACCTATATATATATATATTTTTTTAACCCTGACAAATGTGAAAATAATCAAACATTTTTGGGAAAGAAATGGAGGACCATTTGTCCACCAGGTATGAAAATGCACTCTGGGGAATTCCCTGGCAGTCCAGTGGTTAAGACTTGGCGCTTTCACTCCGATCCCAAGTTGGGGAACTAAGGTCCCACAAGCCACACGGCTCAGCAAAACAGAAAGAAAGAAAGAAAGAAACAGAGAGAGAGAGAGAGAGAGAGAGAGAGAGAAATAAAGAAAGAAAGGAAAGAAAGGAAAGAAAGAAAGAAAGAAAATGCACTCTGAAGCTACCATAATTAAAATAGCACAGTAGCACAGTCTGGACAGAGGGAGAGATACAGAGTAAGAGGAGGGGAGGCCAGCCGAGCCTGGAGCCCCGGGGAGCTGAGGGCAGCAGGACGAGGGTTCAGGGTGGACAGAGGGTGGGCTCTTCTTTAACAGTGTGGGAGATGGAGGTGGCTCTCCATCAGGAAGGAGCCAAAACCAGATCCCTGCAGCGTGCCAGCTCACAGGTACAACCCACAGGGATTAGAGCTAGATGCTTTCAAATTATAGAAGTATTGGAAAAAGCAGAAGTAAGCTGTTTTTATTGTCGTGGGCTAGGGAAGGTCCTCTTAAGAAGGCAATAAAAAAATTATCCAGTTTCACAAATTAAACATTAGAATTTTTGAATGTCAAAAGACACATGAAAAAGTTGAAACATAAGTGACAGAATATACGTGTGACACACAGACCAGGGATCAGCCCCTTCGTGTGCCAAGAATGCACTCAAAACAGGCAACAGCTCAGCAGACAAATTAGCAAAGTCCACGAATGGGCATAAAGAGGAAAATTTTAAACAGTGAATAGAGTTGAACAGATGCTTGGTCTCATTCACGGTCACAGAAACGCAGGTTAGCCCGAGACACTGAGCTTGGGGAAGCTGCAGAGGCCGCGAGCTGGAAGGGGGAGGCGGTCTGACCCACACACACACGCACAGACACACGCACACGGCTGGGCCGGTGACTCACAAGGGAAGCTCCTCAGCAGCTCCGAAAACTGCAAATGGAACGGATGTAGCCCAGATTGTAGCCCCACTTGCGGGGCCTGAGGCCTCGTGAACACACTGTGGATGCAGAGACGTCCACGTGAGGACGGCCACTGCAGCGCTGGTCACACAGCAAAACACAGGAACTGCCCTGAGTGGCGAGGGGCGGACCCCCACGTGCCCAGCTCCTGAGACAGACGCTGGCAGGGAGGTGGGTCAGGAGGGCACGTCTCAGCCAGGCGGCCAGTGGAAACCAGACAGCCCTAGAACAACAGCAGGAGCCGGTGGTCCCAGACTTCCCCACAGACCAGGACGGTGGGGTCTGAGGGTCATGTGAGGAGGCAGGGCAAGACGTCCCTGACAGGACCCCACCACTCAGCCATGCTGAGGCTGGCCCTGGCTAGGTGTTGACCCTGGACCAGAGTGGGCCCAGGGCTGGAGGTGGGGGACTCACTGGTTGGGGAGGGGAGAGCACCAGGGCAGGGAGGTGGGGAGAGCCGGCCTCTGGGGGCCCGGCCTCTACTCCTGAGCTGTGTGACCCACCTCTCTGGAGTCACATGGCCCAGGGCCCCCACCAGCTCCTCCTGGCCCAGCTGTGTGGCCCCGGCAGGTTCCTGAACCTCTCTGGTCTCAGCTTCCTGTGAGTGAAGCGGGGATGATGAAGCCCCACGTGCACGGTCCTGAGATGAGGCGAGAAGCCCAGATGGTGTTGGAGGACACCTGGCCGCAGGGGTCGGCAGCCCCTCCAGGACCTGAGGGCTGAGGCCTGCCCTGTGAGCCTGTCCCAGCGGGCATGGGGTGAAGAGCCCCACTCTCACAGGGGAAAACCCTGACTTCCAAACTGCAAGAAACCTTCCTTTCCTCCTCCTCAAATCGGTTTTTGAAGCATACACTTGAAAAAGAAAAGGCTGGCCCTTTGAAGACAGGGCCTGTGCCAGGCGAGGGCCTGTGCCAGGGAGGTGGGCTGGGGCTGGTGGCGCGGGGCCAGCACAGACCCCAGGCCCGGGAGCATGGGGGTGGCCCGGGGCCAGGAGAATCGCCGCGCTGGGGGCAGGGGAGGCGGCCCTGTAAAGCGCAGGTGCTCCTGGCCCAGAGGAGCAGCGGCTGCCTGGGGACAGGTGCTGCCCGGGAGGCTGCGAGGCCCTGCCCCACGCCCAGTGGGCTCTCTGGTGCTGCCGCAGGCCCACATCTACTCTCTGGGGGCCACGCTGAAGGCAGCCCTCGACTATGTGACGGAGCCTGAGCCCCAGCCCAGGCTGAGCCGGGAGCTGGAAGCGCTGCTGGGCCAGATGCAGGCCGAGGACCCCCGGGACCGGCCCGACCTGCAGGTAGGCGCGAAGGCAGCCCCCGCTTCCCCCAGGCGCGGCCCTGCGCCCCACGCGCCCCCAGCCAGCGCGCACGCACAGCCAGCGCGCACACGTGGGCCCCCACCCGCCCATCACCCGGGCTCCTTACTTCTTTACTCTGCATTTTTGCGATGAACGGCATGCATTATAACCATCACGGGCAGGACAGAATCCGCTGGTTTCACAAAGCAGATTCTGTCCCACGGGGATCATGTAGCTCAGGACGCCCCGCTTCGTGATCCCGGCGCCTCGAGCGGCGGCGAGGGGGCGACGGGGGCTGGGGCGGGGCTGAGCGCTGGCTCCGGTCACAGAGCATCATCGCACTGTGCGAGGAGAAGATGCAGCTCACGTCCTCCTGCCGCCTGTGCCAGAGCCTCTCGGCTGCCGGGAGGAGGGTGCTCTCCATCGAGTCCTTCGGGGCGTTTCAAGGTAAGCACACAGGTGGACGAGCCTGCCCACACGCCCAGGCATGTGCACGCCCTCACATATGCACACAAGCATTAACACGATCACGTACACACACGTTCGCACCAGCGTGCTCACCGTGTACGCCACCCACGCTGACATGCACACGGATGCAGAGAGATCACATGTGCTCCCACAGCACACATGGGAACATACAAGCATGTGCAAACTCGGACACACCTATTTAGACTATTAACTCACACAGTGAGCACACCCCCCGTTTCCCACACGCACAAACACGTCTGCAAGCGTGCACACACTTACACGCTCTGACCCACAATTGGAGGTGAGAGGCAGGTCATATGGGAAGTGACTGCCCTCAGGACTGGTCACCTCTGTCCTCTTCTGTGGGCGTTGGGGACATGGACACAGCACCGCCAGTCTGGTGGCCACTTACTTCCTGGCCACACAAGCTGTTGCTGAAGCATCTGGGATTTTCATGGCTCACAAGGCATAATCTTGGGTGGCATTTTGAACAAATGCCAACGTCTGCTCTGCGCTGTGCTCGCAGCAGGGAGCCTGGAGGGTCCTGAGGGGAGGTGTGGAGCCTCTGGGGGTGGCAGGGCCCCTCCCCCAGCCAAGCAAGCGGCATTTCCCACCACGTTGGCGTTTGTGACACTGCAGCACCAGGCCCGCTGGCAGCTCTAACATCGGGGAGGGCGTTAACACTGAGAGCAGAGGCTCCGCTGAGGGGGCCGCAGGCCACTGGGAGGGGAGGGCGTGTGTCTCGAGGGGTTCACACAGACACGTGTGTGGAAGATTGTACGTCAGGACGAGCTGGGGCTGCTGCCGGATTTAATTTATTCCTTTGGGGAGTATCACTTGTGTAACCGTAATAGCAAAACCATGTGCTTTTTGGATGAGCTAATTAGACAGGCCTTAGGAAACCCCTTCGGGAAGCTCATCCTGGATTGGGTGGCGGGGGGGACCGAGAGCCTTTCGGAGACTCAGTACTTAGCCAAGATGGTGTGATTAAGGAAGCAGATGAGGACGTTTCTGGGCCAGTCCTGAGGGAAGGGGTGGGGGGCCTGGGAGGCCCCGTGCTCTCTGTGATGGGTGGGGGTCCAGGGGTCCTGCAGGAGTGGGTGCCTTGGTGGCCGTGAGCGTGGGGATTGCAGGGGGAGGTCCATCCTGGCCGTGGCCCTCGGCTGTAATCACGTCTTGCTTTTGCCCAGATGTCAGTGAGATCACCTGGAGGGAGAGACTGGCTCCAAAAAGTGTGGGGCCCAAGAGGCAGCCAGGGGACCGCTCCGCGGACCCAGCGGCCCTGCCTGCCCTGGAGGGCCAGCCCCCGAGCCCCGCCAGAGAAAGCCTGGAGCACCCGGGGACCCCGCCCTCCAAGGCTCTGCTGTCAGCCCCTGTGAAAAACGGAGAAAGCCCGGGCCAGGAGGGGCTGGCCCCCGAGAGGCTGGCCTGCCTCCTCCTGGACGCCCAGCGGCCCCTGGGGGACCCGGACAGAGGCTTCCTGGAGAGGAGCCGCCTGAGGAAGGTGCAGACGCTGCCCCGGCTCCCGCCCTGCAGCCCCGAGGCCGGCGCCCTCTGCCTGTCGCTGACCAGCACGAAAACCCAGCCACGGGCACCAGAATTCTTCCCTCCAGACCCCAAGAAGCCCTTTCCGGAGGGGAAAAATGGCCTTACCAGCTCCCAGGCACAGCCCGAATCCAGTCTGTGGCCGGAGCGAGACGCCGAGCTCCGGCGCATTGGGGACAGGGGGGCGCATGGCCGGGGCCCTGCAGAGGAAAGCCCCCCGCCCGGTTCCAAGGGCCCTCGCGATGCCGGCAGAGACCCAGGGACTCCTGAGCCTGATGACGGGACTGCGGACAGAGCCGGGGAGCCGGGCGGAGCAGCCCTGGAGCAGGTGGGTGACCGTGGCCCGCGTGGCCCGGGAGGGGCCTGCGTGCACACGCACCGCGCACGCGCTCCCTCCGCAGGCGCGGGCTCTTGAGTACGAAGTAAGTCGCTCCCCTAAGGTGGGTGCCTGTGAGCATCCCGGGACGAAGTCACCTGGGGTTCGGTGGCCCGAACACACGTGTGTCTGTGCAGCAGTGCTGACTCCACCAGCTTCATTCCCACCATGCTTTGCTGACCCAGAGGTCAAAGGGGAGGGCAGACTCTGAGTTACATTTTTATTCATATCCTGATAAGCACCTGAGGGTAATTTACTTGAAAAATGTGGTTACTTTAAAATGAAAGCCCATCCTGGAGACCCCAGTGCCTTAACACATGCTCGATGCCCACGTGCTGTCTGCTCAGCCCAAACCATCTCCACTGGCCTCCCCATGTCCACCCACCCGACCACACTCATGTACCCAGAGCGCCCAGGCACCGAAGTGAAAACCTCAGGCCTGAGCCCAGGGCTCTGCTCACCTTCAAATGCCCACCAGCCTCACAGACAGCCACCTCCCGGATGGGTAAACTGAGGCTGGGGGCCGCCATGAGGAGGGTGGGTGGTCGCTGAAGTGCAGAGCTGATTGGGAGCCCAGCCATGGTCTTAACCACCAGGCTTCCCTGCCCCGAAGACTCAAGGGATCAGGGCCCACCAGACCTCGGCCCCCACACAGGTCACAGCCTGTCAGGTGTCAGGGCTGGTCCAAAGTCGGGGACCCAGATCTCCTCTAGAGAGCACGTCCTGGGTGCAAAGCTGGCTGCTCCAACCCCACATGTAGTAGGAGGCTTGGGGGGCCCTGTGCCCCAGAACCTGGGCCCCTGGCCAGGCACAGGCTGGATGAGGCAGGCAGTGAAGTCTCGGGACCGAGGCAGCTACATCCTGGGCACAGAGGGGGGTCCAGGAGGGGTGAAGACACTGCCTCTGGAACCTTCCTCTGAACATGCACTTCTGTGTCCAAGCGGGCAGTTGTACTCCCAGCTCTTCCCGTGGCCGCAAAGCAGAGAACGCCCTTCCAGCTGAACTCATTCTTCTGACTCTGGGACTTTAATCTGTGGGGGGCAGTATGAGGGAAGGGGAGCCCATAACATAAAGTTTACCATCGTAACCATTTCAAGTGTACAGGGCAGGGGCATTAGGTACATTCACACTGCAGTCATGACCATCGTCCATCCCCGGAACGTTGTCATCACCCCAGACTGAAGCTATGTCCGCAGTAAACACTTACCCGCCATCCCTGCCCCGGCCCTGACAACCGCTCATCTACTTTCTGTCTCTACGGGTGTGACTGCTCTCAGTCTTTGATAGAAGAGAAATCATGCAATGTTTGTCCCTTTTTGACTAGCTTACCTCACGGACCACGGTGTCCTCAGGCTTCATCTATGTTGTAGCTGTGTCAGAATTCCCTTCCCTTTTAAGGCTGAATAGTGTCCATCTTATGGATGGACCATGTAATGCTTATCCATCCATCCACCAATGGCGCTTGGGTTGCTTCCACATGTCAGCTCTCGTGAATCACGCTGATTTGAACATGCGTGTGCAAATACGTCTTCAAGACCCTGCTTTTAAGTGGAATTGCTGGGTCAGATGGTAATTCTACGTCTGATTCTTTGAGGAGCCTCTGTGCTGTTTTGCACGTCATTGCACCGTTTTACGATCCCACCTGCCGTGCACAGGTGCTGGTTTCTCCACGTGCACCCCCAGCACCTGTTGTGCTGACGTGGGGACTCTCCCAGCCCGTCATGCCAGGAGTGCATTGTGTGGGGCAAACCCCACATGCTTGAGGTGGTCCCTGCCCTGTCATCTTCCTCCATGCATCCCTCTGAGGTGCCCACACACTGAATGTGGCTCCTCCCCCCACCCCCCTCAGGGCGTCTCCCTGCAGGACCTCCTGTCTAAGCTGGGCCGGCCCTTCAAGGAGTACGAGCTCTGGGCTCTGTCCCACGCATGCCTCAGCACCCTGCGGACGCACGGCCAGCACCCAGGTGACGTCCTCCCATGGGTCCTCGTCCAGCACGCCGACCCCCAGCATGTCCGGGCCAGGACCCAGGGCCACACGTGGCCTCTGTTGCCAGTGTGGGCTGTGTGGACAGCCTGGGGCTGGGTGGCAGTGTCCATCCTGTGAGCTGGGGGCAGCCTGGGGGTATCTACTCTGGTCTCAGGACCAAGGGGGTCAGAGGGCAGCTTCAAACGTGGGCCTCCTCCTGCTGAGGAGGGGCGGAAGCTGTGCAGTGGCCCTGGGCCACACCCTCTCAGCAGGGGCGACGCTGTCCCCAAGGAGACGAAGGTTGCCTGGGGCGGGGGCGGGGGGGTTGGTCCTCGGACGTTAGACTCATTTGTGACCCCTGAAGCTCAGCCCTACCAGGCAGAGGGACCAGTCTCTGGCCCCACGGTGGTCCTAGCAGGGCAGGGGCGCTGCTCTCTGGCCTCCCTCGGGTCCTGTGAGCCTCAGGCCTGTGGGTACGAAGCGCCGGCACCCAGCCTCCCCCGGGACCCCTCCCAGGGCCGCGCTCGGCGGGTGGGTCACGTCCCTCTGTCCCCCTCCTCTTCCCGCAGCTCCTGTGCCCCAGGGCTGGCTCAGATGGCCCTTCCGTGGCCTGTCGCCCAGGCTTCTGGGAAGGGGAGCCAGCACTTGGCCCCTGTGCTATGTCCAGCTAGGGCCCCAGCGTCCCCGCACTCCCTGGGTGGCTTGGGAGCCCGTGGGGTGGCTGAGAGAGGGGGCTGCCCCACGCCTGTGGCTCTTCCAGCCCTGAGGGGGATCAGGTCCCCCAGTGAGTCTACAGCCGCCCTGACCCTCGCCTTCCCTTGCAGCCTACCTGTGTCTGGACTCCGTGCTGGTGGCCGAGGATGGAACTGTGCTTTTTGGGCCACCTCCCGCCAGCGGTGCGTAAGTGGGCCCCCCCTGGGGGCTGCGCTCTGGTTCCTACAGCCAAGGCTGAAGGAAAGCTCAGTGGGTTTGGGGTTTTCTGTCTCAGGTGCTTACAACTCGTTCTTTCTGGCTCCCGAGGTCGCAGAGCAAAAGCTGATGACTGAAAAGGTACCTGGGCCCTCCCCACCCCTTCCCGTGGCCCCCTGCCCCGCTCCGTGGTGCCCACGCCCTCCGTCCAGAGAGCCTGAGGTGGGAGGGGGTGGGGAGAGGATGGGCCCAGCATCAGGACTCAGCAGGGTCAAGGCGAGCCCCCCAACGCAGCCCCCGCGTCCAGAGCCCAGCTCTGCAGGGGCCTCCCGGAGGGTGACAGGGGTGTCATCTGAGCCTGGACTTCAGCTCCGGGCAGTGCTCACAAGACCCCACAGCTGAACTTTCAGGGATGTTTGCCAGATGCTTGTGAAACACAGCCGTTATTAAAAATTCAATTGTACAGACTTAAAATCAAGTAAATTATATTCAGAACCAAGGTAGAACTTCCGCTTTCGGGAACGTGGGGGAGACGTAAGTTCCCTGCCCCCCAACAAAGCACGCCGTTCTGAAAGCTGGCGTGTGAGGACAGAAAGGCCAGGGCCCTGGGCCCCGGGGAGCGACGGTCCTAAGAGTCCCGGGTGTCCTTCCTGCCTCACACGTGGAGGATGAGGAAGCACATCTGGGAAACACCAGCGGACACAGCAGAAGCCCACTGGAAGCCCGCATGCTGGAGCTGGAGCAGCAGGACAAAGGGAGGGCGGCCCGCCCAGGCAGGTGCTGTCGGAAAAGGCTGAGCATCCAGCCTGTGACGAGGACCCCTGCGCCTCAGTGAGACCTGCCCCTCCCGGGGTGGGAGTGTAAGTCAGAGGAGGCCTCAGGAAGAGTTGGGACTTTCACCATCACCCAGTGGCAACGAGGCAACCTCCCCTCAAAAAAAAAAAGAAAATCGCTAAAAATGAAATACTTAGATGTAAGTCTGACAAAGCATGTACAGGACTCGTATGCTGAAAACTAAAATAGAGGTAAAGTCTCAACTCAGTAATCTAAGCACCCACCTCAAAAGAAGAGTGAAATAGACCCAAAGCAGAAAGAAGGAAACAGTGAAGCTGAGAGCAGGACTCAGTGAAATGAAAACAGAGAAACAGTAGAGAAAACCAGTGAAATGAAGGGCTGGCTCCTGGAAGAGGCGAATAATATTAACAAACTTCTAGCAAAACTGACAAAGCAAAAAGAGAAGGAAGACACAAATTGCCGATGTCAGGAATGACTCAGGGGACATCCCTGCGGACCCTGCAGACATCAAAAGGATAATGGAATACCACAGACAACTCCCCACACATAAAATTCAATGACTTAGATGAAATGGACCAAATCTTTAAAAAATATAAACTACACCTCACCCAAGATGAAACAGACCTTTGAATAGCTCCATAACTGTTGAGGAGATTGAATTTGTAATTTTTTTTTTTTTTGCAGTACATGGGCCTCTCACTGTTGTGGCCTCTCCCGTTGCGGAGCACAGGCTCCGGACGCGCAGGCTCAGCGGCCATGGCTCACGGGCCCAGCCACTCCGTGGCATGTGGGATCTTCCCAGACCAGGGCACGAACCCACGTCCCCTGCATCGGCAGGCAGACTCTCAACCACTGTGTCACCAGGGAAGCCCTGAATTTGTAATTCTTAAACTCTCAAAAATAAATCTCTAGGCCAAGATGTTTTCACTAGGGTGGTATACCAAATGTTTAAAGAAGAATTAATACCAATTCTACACAGTCTTTTCCAGAAAACAGAAGTGAACACTTCCCAATCCATTTGATGAAGCCTAATATTACCCTGATACCAAAACCAGGCAAAGATAGTACAAAAAATATGTATATAGGTCAATATCCTTCATGAATATAAAGGCAAAAATCCTAAGCAAAATATATGCAAATAGAATTCACTAAGATATAAAAACAATTATACACTATAAACAAGTGGGGGTTATTCCAGGGACATAAGGCTGGTTCAGTATTTAAAAACCAATCAGTGTAGTCCAACATATTAACCAGCTAAAGAAGAAAAATCCCATGATCACATTCACTGATGCAGAAAAAGCATTTGACAAAATTTAACACCCATCTATTAAAAAAAAAAAACTCAGAAAAATAGAAGAAACTTCCTCAACTTAATAAAGATCATCTACCAAAAAAACTGTACAGTTAACATCATACTTAGTGGAAAGACTAAATGCTTTCCCCCTAAGATCAAGAACAAAGCAAGGATGCCCACTCTCACCACCCTATTCAACATTGTACTGGAAGTTCTAGCCACTACAATAAGGCAAGAAAAGCAGGTAAAAAGCATAAAGGCCAGGAAGGAAGAAATAATACTGTTTGCAGACGACATAACTGTCGACATAGAAAATTCCAAGCAATTCCAAAGAATCTCGAAAAAAGCCTCCCAGAACTTAGAATTGAGTTTTGAAAGGTCACAGGATATAAGATAAACATTCAAAAATAATTGTATTTCTATATACTAGAAATGAACATGTGGACACCAAAATTAAAAACACAGTACATTTACAATCACTCCCCCAAAAATGAAATACTTAGATGTGAATCTAACAAAGCACGTACAGAATTTATATGCTAAAGACTACAAAAGGCTGCTGAAAAAAATATATCAAAGAAAATCTTTGGAATGGAGGGCTAGGCAAAGAGCTTTTAGACTTGACACCAAAAGCACTATCCATAAAGTTTTCCACAAAAGGAAAAATGGATAAATTGAACTTCATCAAAATTTAAAACTGGCCAAGTGGCATTTATTCCATGTATGGATGGCTGGCTCAACAATTGAGAGTCAATGTAATACATCACATGGACTAAAGAAGAAAAATCATAACAATAGATGCTAAGCTTTTGACAAAATTTAGCACCCATTCATAATAAAAACTCTCAGCAAACTAGGAATAGAGGGAAATTTCCTCAACTTGATAAAGAATATCTACAAAAAAGCCAACAGGTAGCATAAGTAATGGTGAGAAACTAGATGCTTTCCCCCTAAGATTGGGAAAAAGGCAAGAATGTCTCCTCTCATCACTCCTATTCAACATCGTACTGCAAGTCCTAGCTAATGCAATAAGACAAGAAAAGAAAAGAAAATGGATGTAGATTGAGAAGGAAGAAATAAGACTGTCTTTGTTTACAGGTGACATGATTGCCTAAGTAGGAAATCCCAAAGAATCAACAGAAACCTCCTGGAACTAATAAGCAGTTGTAGCAAGATTGCAGATAGAAGATTAAAATACAAATGTCAATTGCTTTCCTGTTTCCCAGCAATGAACAATTGGAATTTGAAATTAAAAATACAATACCAGGGCTTCCCTGGTGGCGCAGTGGTTAAGAGTCCGCCTGCCAATGTAGGGGATATGGGTTCGAGCCCTGGTCCTGGAAGATCCCATATGCAGTGGAGCAACTAAGCCCATGTGCCACAACTACTGAGCCTGCACTCTAGAGCCCGCAAGCCACAACTACTGAGCCCATGTGCTATAACTACTGAAGCCCGCATGCCTAGAGCCTGTGCTCTGCAACAAGAGGAGCCACCGCAATGAGAAGCCCATGCACCACACAAAGAGTAGCCCCCGCTCACTGCAACTAGAGAAAGCCTTCACACAGCAACGAAGACCCAATGCATCCAAAAATAAATAGATAAATAAATTTTTAAAAATAATAAAAAGTAAAAAAACAATACCAAGGACTTCCCTGCTGGTCCAGTTGTAAAGAATCCCCCTTCCAATGCAGGGGACACAAGTTCGATCCCTGGTCGGGGAACTAAGATCCCACATACCCCGGGGCAACTAATCCCGCATACCACAACTACTAAGCTCGCACGCCTCAACTAGAGACTGCGTGCTGCAAACTACAGAGCCCACGTGCCCTGGAGCCTGTGCGCCACAACTAGAGAGAAAAAACCAGCACACCACAACTAGCAAGAAGCCCACGCACAGAAATGAAAGATCCCGCGTGCCACAACTAAGACCAGACACGGCCATTTAAAAAATGATTAATTATTTTTTAAAAATACCATTTACGTTAGCACCAAAAAAATTACTTATGTATAAAATTTAAGAAAACGTGTATAAGATTCATATGAGGAAAACTGTAAAATTCTGATGAAAGATACCGAAAATGATCTAAATAAATGGAGAGATAGTCCATGTTCATGGATTGGAAGACTCAATATTATTAAGATGTCAGTTCTTCCCAATTTGATCTATAGATTCAATGCAATTTCAGTGAAAATCCCAGCAAGTTATTTTGTTGATATCAACGAACTGATTCTTAGATTTTTATGTAGAGGCAAAAGACCCAGCACAGCCAACACAATATTGAAGGAGAAGAACAAAGTCAGAGGACTGACACTACCCAGTTCTAAAACTTACTGTAAGCCACAGTAATCAAGTGTGGTTTCGGCAAAAGAAAAGACAAAAAATAAATGGAACAAAGTAGCCCAGAAATAAACCCACACAAATACAATTAACTGGTCTTTGACAGAGGAGCAAAGGCAATCGTTGGAGAAAGGACGGTCTGCTCAACAAGTGGTGCTGTAACAACGGGACATCCACAGGCCAAAAAAAACCTTTACACAGACCTTGTTGCACTTTCATAAAAATTAACTCAAAATGGAACATAGGCCTAAAAGTAAATTCAAAGCTATAAAACTTCTAGAAAATAACATAGGAGAAAATCTAGGCAGTGAGTCTTCAGATACCACACCAAAAGCATGATCTATGAAAGAAACACTCGATGTTAGATTTCATTCAAATTAAATGCTTGATTTTAATGCTGTGCTCTGTAAAAGACACAGTTAAGAGAATGAGAAGACAAGCCACAGATGGGAGAACTATTTGCAAAACACGTATCTGATAAAGGACTTGTATCCCAAATATGCCCAAAGCTCTCAGAAGTGAACGGTAAGAAAACAAATAACCCAATTAAAAAGTGGGCAAAAGATCTGAACAGACACCTCACCAGAGAAGGTATCAGACGGCAAGTAAGCACGTGAAGGTATTCCATTTCATACGGCATTCGGGAAACGCAACTTAAAACCATGAGCTACCACTACACACTTACTAGAAAGGCTAAAGTCCAAAACCCTGACAGTACCAAATGCTAGCGAGGGTGTGGAGTGACAGGAACCCTCATCCACTGCCGAGGGGGATGCAAGATGGTGCAGCCCTTAGGAAGACTGTTTGCTGGTTTCCAACAAAACTAAACATGCAACGATCATACAACCCAGAAATTGCACTCATAAGACATTTTTCCTGGAGAAATGAAACTTATGTTCACACAAAGTCCTGGACACGAATGTCTATGGCAATTTTATTTGCAGTAGCTACAGCCTGGAAACAACTCAGATGTCTTTCAGCGGGTGGCACGTCCACACTGCAGAGCGGCAGCAGCAGTGAGGGGAACGGAGTGTTGACGAGGCGACCACCAGTTGATGGGGCTGAGAGAGAAAGGCGCCCCGAAAGGCCGCATATCGTATGACTCCATTTATATGAAATGATGAAATTAAGAAATGGAGAACAGATGAGTAGTTGCCAGCGACTAAGTTGGGAGGGGACAGGCCGGATCCTGGTGATGGAAATGTCCTGCATCTCCCGGCGTCCACGCCAGGGAGCAGGTTGTGATACCACACTACAGCCTTGTAAGATGTCACTGCGGTGGGGAGCTGGGTGAAAGGTACATGGGGTCCCGCTGGATTATTTCCTACAACTCTATGTGAATCTACAGTTATCTCAGAGTAAAAAGCTTAATTTTTTTAAAGGTTGATAAATACTCAAAACTAAGAATTTCCTAATGATTTGCTATAGTTGACTGTTATCTGTGCTCCTGGGCAGAAGGCCTATAGGAAGGGGGCCCCCCCATCTCTACCCCTGCCCGGCTCACTGGCACCACCTTGGCAGCTTGCAGCTGGCCACACGGGAGTCTTCACACCGTGGAAATCAGCAAATGCTGAACTCAGGGCTTGATTCGTTGTTTTGTCAATTGACTAGACTTAATGGAGGAAACATGAACACCACAATTAAAAGTGTGTCAGGTCTGTACAAAAGCTCTGGGAAATACTCCTTTGGGGATTCAGCCACTGTTACCTGACTCAGCACAGATGTCAGCTGTGTCTCTGGCTTCACTTTCTCTTACTTTTCGAGAGAAACGAAGGTATCGGCCACGTGTACATCGGGACCACGTGTTGGTCACAGGTCGGCTGCAGATACAAGAGTAGAGGGTAAAAATCGGGGAAAGCATTCAGGGAGAAGCAGTTGACTCTATGGAGCTCACAGAGAAGGGCATCGCCCTTTTCATTATTGTTTTCAAGTGCATGCGACACATCCTTTTTATCAGCAAATTTTAGAATAAACCTCTTTGTATACCGAGAGGCCTGGGTTTTTGTTCAGAGAGCCTGTCCTTAGCCATTTAGCAGCATAGCACGGTTTCTGGGGGACTCCTGGCCTCGGGCTCCCTGAGGTGCCACCTTTGCCCTCGTGGAGAGAGAGCTGGGAAGGTCCAGCCGGGGCCCCAGGTTGTCCTGGTCACACTGAGACTTAAAGGCCTGTGGGTACTTGTTAACCGTGCAGATTCCCAGGCCAGGCCCCCGGGTTCTGGCTCAGGGTCTGCGGTGGGGCCTCCAGGTTCTGCGGAAGCTCCCGGCCCTGGGGGACGGTGCCTAGGTGTGCCCTTGGCGGGGCCCGAGCGGGGGCAGGTCTGCTGAGCCAGCCGGCCGTCTCTCCTCCTCCACCCAGGCGTCTGTGTACTGCGTGGCCGCGATCCTGTGGACAGCAGCCAAGTTCAGCATCCCCCGAGACCACAAACTGGCCCTGCCACGCAGGCTCAAGACACTCCTCCTGCACATGGCCAGACGCAGCGCCCAGGAGCGGCCGTCCGCGGCTGAGGCCGTCGAGGTAACCGTGCTGCGGGGGGGCCCAGCTCAAGGTCCAGGGCCCGGGACGCGGGTTCTTGTTTCTGGGGCAGGTCAGTGCTGTTGGACAGGGAAGGACATGGCTTCATTTGTGGACGGGCGGTGAGGGGTCTCTGCTGCTCAATGCCGGCCTTCCCCCCAGATGGTCCTGTGTCTCCAGTGCATCCACCAGCCGGAGAGTGGCTGGGGATGTCCTGGACCCGAGCGCTGACCCCTGACCCCTGCAGCGCGTCCCCCACATGCCCGACTTGCCCGCACTCCTCCGAGGGTCCTCCAGGCTGGGTCAGGGGGAGCCCCGTCGTTCCGTGGCTTCCCAGCTCAGGACAGCCAGGAAGGACAGCTAGAGACTCTGAATTTCATCCCAGGCCCCTGAGGCTGGGGTGCACGTGGCTCTGCCCAAGAAGGGGTGCCACGGGGTCCTCCTGGAGAGAAGCCCCCGGGCCGCCTGGCTGCCACCGCACACTCCAATGGGCTCCGCTGAGGGAGTGAAGCGGGCCGGTGCCCCAGGCGTGCTGGACGCTGGCCTGTGCTTGCTTTCAGACCTGCAGCGGCTACCTCCTGCACCGAGGTATGGACAGCAGAAAGATCCTAGCCCACCTGAGGGCATCGACCTGCACGGTAAGCTGGGCACCGCGGAGACCCCGCAGGCCCTTTATCCTACCCTGGGGCCGCAGAGGTGAGGCTCCTTGCTCTTCCGTGTTTACTGAATAGATGCATGGAGACTCTGGGGCGGAAGGCAGGTCACCCTTCATCCTCCCGACGTGACTTTCCTTGGCTCCGTCACCGCGAACGAGCCCACAGAGCAGCCCCTCCCGCAGGCCCACACCCTGGTCTCTGTTGGCCCCTGGCACGTGCGGGTGGGGGCGCACCCTGGGGGTCCCGCCGGGGGACACTCAGTGCCTGTCGGCGTCCTGCTGTGCTGACCGGCCGGGGCCCCGTCGGGCAGTGACAGGGTCCCTCGGACGCAGACAGGAGCACACAGCAACTTTGGGGAGTGTGGGTTCTGGCGGTCTTCCCATGCCCCGGAAACCCACCGGAACCCTGCTGCACTGGGCAGCCCCATGCCCCAGGGGCTCCCGCTCCAGAGAAACAGGCCTGCGCGTCAGCACAGGCGGGGGGCTCGCACCGCGGGGGTCTGCTCTGCACCCCCGGGGCCTTGCGCCCGTCTCAACCGGGAGCTCTCCGTGTCCTTCTGCCCAGGTTTGCCAGGAGGAAGAGGCCATCGGTCTGCAGAACGCCTTCTTGGTGACTGAACCGAGCCCCAGCACAGCAGCTGCGCCCAGGCCCGGCTCAGGTGGGCCCCAGGACCGGCCTGTCCCCACCGCCCCTGCCCTGCAGGCCCCTCGCCCCGCACCGCGCCCCCGCTGCCATCCCCCCAGAGGCTGCCTCCGGGAATCCAGCCCCAAGTGGACGCCACCTCCGGACGTGGCCGAGACCGCAGGCAGCGTGCCCGCAGCTGGCCCCCGGCTGCCCTGCTCTGGGCTCGCGCCGGCCCCTCTGGCGCCGGCCTCTCAGGCCTCGCTCGGGTCAGCCCTCCCGTCTCACCAGCGGCCAGAGCAGGCGACTCGCCTCCACCCCGCAGCCCGCACTGATGACCCAGCTCTTGTCTTGCCCTGTCTGCGCCTCAGTGGCACCTACGAAGATCCTTCCCCACGGGCCCGTCCAAGCCTCCGGTCTGTGGCTGGGTCTTCTGGCCTTTTCCGTCACTCCAGCCCCCCACCGAGCACCGCACCCCCTCCCTGCCTGCTCGGGGCAGCCCCGGACTCCAGGCCCCTCCCTCAGGCCTCTCCCTGGAGTCTCCCTTCCTCCCAGTGCCCCTGAGGCTTCCTGGGCCCTTCAGGTCAGCACCCCACTAAGGCCAGCACCCACCCTGCTCAGCCCATGTTTGTCTCCAGGCTTCCTGCAGATCAGCAGTGACAGCAGGCTGGTGGCCGTGCAGGGGCCAGCGCCCAGCCAGCCCTCCTGCCTCCAAGGGGCCACGTTGCTGCCAGAGGCGTTCGCCTCCCCGGCCACTCACTTCAGGCCCGTCGTCCTCGCTGCCAATGCTGGTGTCGCCAGGTGAGTGTCCCCACCCAGGGGCTGGCGGGCTGCCGGGCCCCCTGCACACTCTCTCCTCTCTGCTCGCAGGGACTCGCTCGCCCTGACCTCGGGGCCGGCTGAGGGGCCTGAGGAGAGGAGAGGCCGGCTGGACAGGGAGGGTGATGGGAAGCAGACGCCTGAGGCCCATGGAGCGGCCCCCGGCCTGACGACGCCTGGCCGGCCAGCACCCGGTGCCCCAGAGCCCCTCAGAGAGTCGGCGCCAAGAGGCTCAGCCCAGGGCTGCCCCAGCCCCCCAGCCCCTGCCCCGGCCAGCCCGCTGGAAGGGGCTTCACCGGTGATGCCCAAATCCCCGGCCCCACCCACGACAACACAGATGCCACCCCCGGAGCGAGGGCCGAAGGAACCCATCCCAACTGCAGCTGCTTGTGGAGGCCTCGAGCCCCGCCTCCCCGGGCCCACCGCAGCCCCCCACAGTCCTTGCCACCCAGCCAAGCCGCCCAGGGGCAGGGCCACCCAGGTCCCAGGCCAGGAGCCCGAGGGCCCCCCGTCAGCCCCGCGGAGCCCCTCGCCGGCCACAGGGAGTCCCGACGGCCCCGGGGGAGCCCCCATCAGGGAGTGGGATGACCGGGCCCCAGAAGGTCACCCGGAGTGGCCCTACCCAGCAGACCACAAGCTCTGTCCATCCAGCGCGGATGCCTCGCCCCTCTCACAGGGGACAGCCAGCCCATCGCTGCAGGAGGCCACACGCCTCATCCAGGAAGAGTTTGCCTTTGACGGCTACCTGGACCACGGGCTGGAGGCTCTGATCATGGGTACCACGGGGCCACGGGGACCCAAGGACCAGGGACAGGCCCGGGGGGAGCCGTGTGCTAGGGGAGGTCACCACAGGAGGGCCCCCCATCCTCCCGTCTCTGCATAAAGGGCAGAGCCCCCAGGGGCTGGCCGGCAGAGGAAGCCAGCTGCACCCCGCCCCCCGCCAGTTCCCGAGGCCAGGGGAACCCAGAAAAGCACTCATACATTTTCACTCACCCCCATGGTTTTCTTGCGAACTCAGGGGAGTATATTTACGCCTTGAAAGACCTCACCTATGCCACCTTCTGTGGGGCCATATCGGAGAAGTTCTGTGACCTCTACTGGGGGGAGAGGTTGGTGCAGAATCTTTTCAGAGTGGTGAACGGGAGGACGTCGCCCTCCGGGAAGTAAGAGCCCCTCCTCGCGGTCCCCCCCCCCGC
>NW_020172269.1:318955-326830 GCF_003031525.2 Neophocaena asiaeorientalis asiaeorientalis | reverse complement strand
CATCGCCCTCCCCAGAGCGACCACCTGCTGGGCCCCTCTTTCCTGGCCCGAGGCCCACTCTGCTTCCAAAGTTCTCCCTTCAGGCAAGCGCTCCTCTTGGCAGGAGGGGGCTTTTGGGGTCACAGGGTGCAGAAGGCACGTCCGCCTCCCTGGGACCAGCTCAGGAGGCAGAGCAACGGAGCCCGGAGGCCCAGTGTGGCTGCGGGGAGGCCCCTGCAGGGACCAGCGTCTGCCCCCCGCCTCCCGTCCAGCTCCCCTCCTGGCGGTAGAAGAGGAAGTGACAGCTCAGGAGGGAGGGGGGCAGGCACCTTCCCTCTCCTGCCCCTTCCCCCAGCCCTCTTGGGCCCCAGCCTTCACAGGATGCGCCCGGGGCGCCTCAGTGCCAGGCCTGGCCCAGCCCCTCCCGAGGGCTGCAGAGGGCCGTGCTGCAGGGTGGGCGGGACCTGTGCCTGGAGTGGTCCAGCGCCCTGACGCCCGAGCTCACGGGAGCTCACGGCAGCCCCATCCCCGCCCCCTCCTGGTCCCCAGAACCCCACCTAGAGGCGGCGCACACCCTGCTCTCCACCCCAGGCAAGCCCCACATTTCCACATCACTGGGGGAGCCGTCGAAGGACCCCAAGAGGCGGATGCCCAGAAAGTCGTCTGCTAAAGGGCCCGTGTCTGTGACATCTGTGGCCTGTGGCCAGGCCGTCCTGGAGGTCTGGGGGGGGGCCTTGGTCACCGACACCCCCGCTTCGCTCCCAGGGGAAGCCTCTAGTAAGCCTGTGGGAGGGTCCCGGGGGTGCCTGCAGTGTCCTCCGTTCTGATGGCAGCACTTCCGAGGAGGCTGGGCCACAGCCCGAGGGCAGCGGTGGGACCAGCGCTCCGAGCACATGCTCACCGTCCAGCAAAAGGCCTTCACATCTCGGAGCGGGTGAGACAGAGGGCTGCGGGTTGAGACCCTCCACAGCTGGGTCTTCTCCACCCTTGGGGCCAGGTTACCCTCTGTCTCTCCAGGGTCCCAAGGGCAGGGCCCGTCCTCCTCTGGGGGGTCTGTACTGCGAAGGGGGGCATTCTCCCCAGGCCACCAGGTGGGCAGCAAGGGCAAGGGCTGGGGCCAGCAGCATGGTGATGGGGGGCTCTGCATTCTTTCTTGGAAACGTGCCATTTAAAGACCCTGAGGCGTATCTTCCTAGATCCATAGCCAGGACTCCCTGATAACTGAAAACTTTGTAATTTCTCCAAATCTGGTCTGAGTGGGACTTGGCTTTGGGGACCATGTCCTTTAGGTTGTGTGACTACAGTCACACACAGGATGGCAGTGAGAGCCCCCCATACCGTGTGCACGCTTGGGAAACTGGAAAGCAAAATGGAGATGCCCAGAGAAGAGCTCATGACCAGCTGGGACCCTTGGTTCCTGGGGGACTCTCTGCTTTGTCTGTTTACGGACAGTTCAAAGTTCCCTCGGGTCTCTGCCACAACTCTGCCCTGCGTGGCAGCCCATTTGGGAGGGGACCGAGGGACTCCGACCCTGAGGACCCTTTGCGGCTCTTCTGGAGCGGAGGTGGGGCCACCTGGCCATCCCGAGGGGCCTCCTGCCCCCTGCTAGGGACCTGTCGCCTCTCTGCAATCAGGGGCGGATTCTTCCCCGGGAACCCACGTTGCTCAGGGAAGGAGAAGCCGAGCGTGGACTCAGACGAGCTCTCGCGGAGCAACTTTGAGGTGGGGTTTCGGCCTCAGAAGTCGGTAGCAGCTGGGAGGGAGCAGCCCCAGGCAGGAGAGGCCCGGCAGCAGGGTGGGGGCCTGGCTGGGGGCTCTGAGGCAGTGGCACGGCTAGCCCAGCCCCCGAAGGGCGGCCCGTCCGTGAGCCCAGGCCCAGGCGGCTTGCAGAGCTGCAGCCCCGGCTGGTGCAGCGCCTTCTACGAGGCCGACTGCTTCAGCGCCGACGTGCACTGCTACGTGAAGGAGCTGGCGAGGCAGAAGGCCGCCGGGTGCCCCGCCGCCAATGCCCAGAGCCCGGTGAGTCCTGGGCTCCTGTCCACCACTGGAAGGGAGGATGCTCGGCCCCAGGGCGCCGTGGGGCGTGAGGACGGGCTCACGCTGGAGCTCCCGGTACCTCGGGTGACAGAAGGGCCCCCGTGTCTCCCAGCCCTGGTGCCCGTCGGTCACCAGCAGCCACCACGCTGGCCTGGGCCCCTGCCTGCGTGTCCTCCCGGGGGTTGTGCTCATCTGCACGCGTCCCCCCGCCGTCTGGGAAAGGAAACGGCTTTCCTCTGTTTGGGCTCCTTGGCCACCAGGGGACGTGTGGCAGGAGGTTGCCTCACGCTGGCGACCACAGTTGGGTTTGGGCGTCAAGGTCAGCCCTCGGGCAGCACCACAAGATGAAAAGCAGCACAGAAGCACCTGGCCCGCGGCGGTCAACTCGGGCCAGGCCCCAGGGGCGTCTCTGGTGGGCAGCGCACTCTGCGTGACGCCCCGGCTCAGGGGCAGCCTGGGCTCCTCCTGGGTCAGCAGGGCGAGGGGACGCCCTAGGCTGGAGAGTGTACGGGCCTGGCCAGCCCATGTGCAGGGCAGCCCCACAGAGTTCTGCACCCAAGGTTGCTGCCCGTGCCGTTGGGGGTCTGCCCCCCAGTGACCAGGAGACCTGACCTGGGCTGCAGCCCCACTCCTGAGTGGCCAAGAACTCAGGCCTGACCTGGGCTGCATCCTTCCCCCCGTGACCAGGGGCTCCCACTTGGGCCACAGCCACACGGGGCCCGGGCCCCAGGGTAGCAGACAGGAGGGAGCTGTCAGCGGCCTGGCGTCCCACCCTCACCATCTGCAGCCTCCGAGCCGTGAGCCCCAGGAGCTGCATCTCCTCTCATCTCAGCACCGTCCGAACCGTCTCGCTTGGTTCCTCAGTCCCAGGCTAGAAAGAGACCTGCGTGCCTCGGGCCTGGAGCACCGGGCACGGGCCTGTGTGCTTGGGAGTCGTGCTGCCCCCTCCGGGTTTCCTTAAAGCCGGGCCCCGAATGTGCTTGGCGTCGTGCACTGGGGGAGGGGGGGGCTGCAAGGACTCAGGCCTCCCATGGGGACTGGTGAGGACAGCTGGCACGACAGACGTCCACCAGACACCCTGGCCCACCAGTGCGGTATCCAGGTTGGGGAAGCCCGATGCCTCTGTGTCGGAGCCCAGAGCTCTGGCCAGGAGAGGGTGGCCCCCGGCCCCCTTACCGACCCATGAGCCCCGGTCTCCTTCCTCCCGCTTCAGTGCCCTTTGCTGTGCATCTGTGCACAGTGCAGCTCACTCGGGGTTCCTAAGTGTCGTGGTCCCCGTCCCCAGCGGCCTTCCACAGACAGTGCCAGTGTGGCAGGGTGCCACTGCTCCGCCTGCCGTCACAGAGGAGGAGGCGCGGGGGGTGGGGGGTGGGGCGGTTAAGGGACTCGCAAGGCTGATGAGAGGCCAGAGTGCAGCATCAGCGACGGGGCAGCGCTCACGACAACCCCGAAACAAGTGCAGGCCTCGTAACCGAGTATGGAGCAGCTCCTCCCAAAATGGAGCCGCTCTGACACTGAAGGCTCCTGAGGGGCCTGGGGCCTCAGCTGCCATGAAGGGGTCTTACAATAGAGCTCCTGGTTCTGTCAGCCGAGAGAGCCCGGAAGCGGCGACCCCAGCAGCAGTGGGTACACCTAGTGCCCGGTTCTTGGTTTCTAATACCGTTCTCAGTCAAAGGAGCCAGGGCTCCTTGGAGAAGTGGCTGATCTTGGGACTGGGACAAAAAAAAAAAAAAAAAAAAAAATGGAGCCAGGAGCATCTCTGGTGCCGGAAAGTAAGGAAATGATCAAGACAATGAAGAGGGTGTGTCAGCCGTCACAGGGGCCACGGCGGGAGCGGCGGGAGCTGTAAAAGCAAGAACACAGCACTGGACTCTGGCTCACAGCGTGGGGCGTCCGTGCGTCCACGCGTCCGTGCATCCACGCGTCCGTGCATCCACGCTTCCGTGCGTCCACGCGTCCGTGCGTCCATGCGTCCACGCCGATGCGGACGGCCGAATGAAAGAGGGAGACACGGCCCTGTTTACAGAAAAGAAATCCCACCTAAAAATTCATACAGGATCCCAAGTGGACCCCAACAGCCAAAATAATCATGAAAAGGAACAAAGCTGGAGGAGTCACACTTCTGATTTCAAAACTTATTGCAAAGCTACTGTAACCAAAGCAGTGTGGGACAGGCACAGAGACAGATGTATAGACCAGTAAAATAGAACAGAGGGCCCAGGAATAAACTACCACACATATAAGGGTGCCGTGACCATTCAACAAGGAAGGACAGTCTTTTCAATAAATGATGCTGGGAAAGCCGGATAACCCATGCAAAACACCGAACCAGGACCTGCACCTTGCACCATATACAAAAATTAACTAAAAACCCAAAGACCCAAACATGAGAGCCAAAACTCTAAAACTCTTAGAAGAAAACATAAGGGAAAGCTTCATGACGTTGGGTTTAGCAATGCTTTCTTGGATATGATGCCAAAAGCACAGGCAACAAAAGTAAAACACAAATTGGCTTCAAAGTGAAAGCCTTCTGTGCATCGAAGGACTCCATCAACAGAGTGAAAAGGCAGCCTATGGAATGGAAGAAAATACTTGTAAACCATCTATCTGGTAAGAGGCTAATATCAAGAATATTTGAAGAACTGATGAACTCAACAATAACAAAACAAACAACTTGATTAAAACACGAGTGAAGGACTTGAATAGATTTGTACAAAGAAAATATACGAATGGCCAAAACACACATGAAAAGATGCTCAACGCCATTGGTCATCAGGGAAAAGCAAATCAGAACCGCAATGAGCTACCACTTTACACCCATTAGGAAGGCTGTTGGGCTTCCCTGGTGGCGCAGTGGTTGAGCGTCCGCCTGCCGATACAGGGGACACGGGTTCGTGCCCCAGTCCGGGAAGATCCCACATGCTGCGGAGCGGCTGGGCCCGTGAGCCATGGCCGCTGAGCCTGCGCGTCCGGAGCCTGTGCTCTGCAACGGGAGAGGCCACAACAGTGAGAGGCCCACGTACCGGAAAAAAAAAAAAAAAAAGGGGATGGCTATTAATAAAAGATTTTTTTAAAAAGCAGAAAACAACAGCCATCGGTGAGGATTTGGAGAAATCAGAATCTCTGTGCACGTTGGTGGGAATGTAAAATAGTGCAGCCACTGTGGGAAACAGTGTGGCAATGCCTCAAAAAATTTAAACATAGAATTCCCACGTAAGCCAGCAGTTCAGCGTCTGAATATACACCCAAAAGAATTGAAAGCAGGGACTCAAATAGATATTTGTGCTCCTGTGTTCATAGCAGCGCTATTCACAACAGCCGAAACGTGTTAACACCCCAAGTGTGCGTGAATGGAAGAATGGATTAGCAACGTGCCGTCCATCCACACCGAGGGCATCGTCCAGCCTTAAAGCAGAAGGAAACCCCAGCGCTTGCTGCGGCTGACCTCAAGGACATCATTCTAAGGGAAATAAGCCAGTTCAAAAGGACAAGTACTACACGATTCCACTTACGGGAGGTCCCTGGAATAGTCAGAGTCAACCAGGGGCTGGGGAGCTGGTGCTTATTGGGGACAGAGCTTCAGTCTGGGAAGATGAAAAACGTCCGGAGACGGTGGTGGCGATGGCTGCACAACGATGTGAATGAATGTACCTGATGCCACTGAGCTGCACAGTGAGGAATGGTTCAAATGGTAAATTTTATGTATATTTTGTCACGATTAAGAAATTTCAAAATAAAAAAATTCTTGATGAGTCGGGAACAAAAAAGTAGGGAGGGGTGAGCACTGGGGACTTGAGGGTGAAACGAACTTGCAGACGTCACTGGAGCCGAATCGAAATAGGGAAGGGACGCTGGGGGTCCCCGATCCCTGGTGGGCTTCCTGTGCCGCCCCCAACTCCGAGCCCAGGTGTCCACAGCGTCCCACCAGAAGCACTGTGGTGTCGCCCTGACCTCAGCTGGACCACAAGACGGGACCCCTGCTGACCAGGGCTGGCGAGTGGCAGGGCTGGGAGCCCACATACCCCCGGAGCAGCCACCAGCCCCAGGGAGGACGGGGCCCCTTCAGAGGCAGCTCCACGCAGACTTGCCCACAGCCTCCTCTCAACAGTGCTGGGCAGGGTGGGGGGCTGGTCCCTGTACGGGTCATGTCCTGTGACATCAAAAGTTACATCCTCTGGCATCACAGGTCAACCTCTGATGTCACAGGTCACGCTCGCTGGCAGCATCACGTCCCTGTGGACAGGCACCATCATCAGCCTGTGTCGTGTTCAGGGCCGTGGAGGGTGGTGCCAGTGGGTCCACTGTGCAGGTGCCTGGTTAGGGCCGAGGGGCCTGTCCTCGATCCCATGCTATCCTGGGGTGGCTGCTCCCTGGAGGGAGACATGCCCACAGGTGAGCCCCGGGTGCACGTCGATCGTCCTTGAAGGTGGACGCTGAGACCAGCTCAGGTCCCAGATCTGCTGGGCCAGCTTCTGTTCTTACTTGCTCGTGATCCCGTGGTTGGGACAAGGCTCCCACACTGGGTCCCACCATCACTCTGCGGGTGGCTCACGTGGGGGACCACCTGGAGGGGGTGAGGTGGGCTGGGAAACGCCGGAGGGTGTCCAGTGACCATGTTTCTCCCTTTCTCCTGCTCACCTGGGAAGGCGTGTCTCCTGGAACCTGAGTGCATGCAGGTGAGTGCCCTGTGCCCTCCCCTGCCTCGCGGGTGGGTGGGGTGACCCCGGCCACAGTTCCACTCTCTTTGAGACCCACTGTGTCTCTTTCAAGCAGGGGCCTCAGGAAAACACAAAAGGCATAAAACAGCTAGTGGACATGTTTCACATCTGCTGCCCAAAAAGAGAGTGCGCGCACAACAGGCCAGGCGCTGGGGTGGGCGGGGCAGCTGGAGGGCGAGCAGGTGACTCCTCCCATCGCTGACCACACAGCAGCGTCTGTCCACCCGGCACCGCCGTGCGTGTGGGCGCAGCCATGGCCCTGGCCGTGATTTTGCGTGTCCAGCACTGTGGGCATCCCCCAGGCCAAGGGAGCCAGTCTGAGCACCCGGCTCGCCTTGCAGCTAACACAGGCTTTGCTCCCAGCGTTTAGGTGGATGGCACTGATGTTGGTTCTTTCCTCTTTCTCTCTGTCTCTGACGTCTCGTCTTCCAACTTCCTTCTGTTGTTTTATTTGTTTACTTCTTCATACTTGTCCGCCTCAGGGCCACGTTAAGTCCAGTAGCCGCTGGGCCCAAACTGTGCCTCAGATGGTCCTCATTTGTTTGTCCAGTGAACTGATGCTCTTTTAATTCTATGAGAACAACCCTTGGTCGGGTTAGGCCGGGAGGAAATACCTAAACCAAACCGATTCTGAGTATTTCATTTAGACCTACCAGTCTGCCTCGGCCTGGGGGCCACGCCTGCCCGTGGGCCTGCTGGGCTGTGGCCATGAGGGTGACACCAGCTAACACCAACCGCCCTGTGAATCTTGGTTCGTGTAGATTTATCCTTAAAATCAGTCAAAATGGTCCTTTTCTGAGAGTCAGTCTGCAGTTCAGTGATGAGAGAAGTGGCCCTGACAGACTTCATGCTTTATAAACCAAGGTGATGGAGGCACTGACAGCAGCCCCTGCTATGCCCACAAGCCCCTGCTGGGGAGTTTTCTCAAGTCAGCATCTGGGCAGCGGCCCGGGTGTGAAGGGCTGGACCTGAGCTGTGCCCTGGAACACAGGCCGGGGTCCCCGCCACCGTCCTCAGGAAGCCAGGGCCACCACGTAGCAGGCATGGGGGAGGGGGTACCGTGCAGACCCGTGGGCCTCGCCGAGACAATGCCGGACAGCAGAGGGTGATGGCACGGGGCCACCTCGCCTACTGCTGAGCC
>NW_020172269.1:313510-318908 GCF_003031525.2 Neophocaena asiaeorientalis asiaeorientalis | reverse complement strand
CATGGGGCTGCCTACGACCGTAGTTAAAACAGTAGCACGTGGACAAGGACAACCACATGAACCACCGGTTTTCAGTGAAACCACCAGACAGAAAGGATTCAGGTGTTTAAGTAAAAGTGCCACAGAACTGTTCAGAAATAGACGCAAAGCTAAGTCCATCGCTGTAGGACGATGGGGATGCGGGAACCTTGTCTGGACTGCGTGTGATCAAACTCCCCAGAATGAATGCCCAGATGCTCGGCTGTCAGGGTAGAGCTTCTCCAAGCACGGCGGACTCAGGACCTGGGGGGTCACCTTGACCCTCGTGTTAACAGCAAGTGGCCTCCCCAGGGGTCTGAGCGAGCCCCTGGCCTCTGCCCCCAGCCCAGCCCCTCTCTGTGGCCTGTCCTCCTCAAGGTCCCAGCAGAAGACCCACCAGAACCCAGGGGCCAGCTCACAGGGACCCCCAAGGCTTCCCAGAACCCACTCCTGCCCCAGAATCATGGGCTCCTCTCCCACCCCTGAAGGGGGCAGTCCGGCCCCCAGGGCTTCCCTCCCCCCATGTGAGAGGAGAACATGCAGATCCTGCAGTAAGGGGCTGGGACCCATCGTGCTGGGCACACGAAGCAGAACTGGGGCGCCCTCGGCTCCCCTGCAGCCTGCAAGTCTTGGTCTCGCTTCCCTTGTGGAGACCTGGCCTGGCTGAAGCCCCCGCTGTCTTTGGGTTTCTGGACAGAAGCACCAAGTGGGCAGCGGGGGCTCAAGGGGGCCTACACGGTGGGCTCAGGGGTGGGACGGTCTTGATGGGTCAAGTGGGGTCTGCGACGCTGGGCGTGTCCAAACCTCATGTGCAAAGCAGGGCGGCCGAGCGCATGGGGGGCTCGGGAGGCACCCTGGCCTACAGGGGTAGACTCGGGCTGCACCGCAACGGGGGTCCTGAGGGGCAGAGGCCAAGCGTGGGGTGGAGACCTCAGGGGGTGTGCCTGGGACCACAGAGAGGCCTCAGGACCACTCGTGCCCGTGAGGACAGCCACCGCCTGCTGCGTGGACCTGCCCTGAAAACCCCACCGGAGGCCAGTCTCCAGGGCCAGAGAAAGCACAGGAGGCTGGACCTAGGCCCCCCAGCCCCCAACAGTGGGCGTGCTGCCTGCATATCTCACTGGAAGGCAGGCCCTCCGTGGCCCGGACCCACCGGCAGTGGACGCGCCCCACCCCGCTCTGCCCACCTTTCCTCCTGGGTGGCTGGTGGGGGCAGGCCACCTGGGGGTGTTAGGAGAGGCTGACACCACTGCCTCACACATTTGGCCTCGTTTTTTAAGCGAGTCCATCGCATCTGGTTCTTCCCAATTAGTTTACTGAGACATTTGCTAACCTGTCTGGATGTCCGGTTCCATTGACCAGACGTAGATATCCCTTCTCTCGCCCGACGGCCAGCCTCGGGGTCCTGCATGCAAACCTGCTTCCCCTGAACTACCGAGGGGTGGGCACCTGGGGCTCATGGCTCTTTCCTCTCCAGGAGCTGGAGCAGCAGCTCATGATAGAGAAGAGAAACTTCCGGAAAACCCTCAAGTTCTACCAGAAGCTCTTACAGAAGGAGAAGCGGAACAAAGGTAGCCTCGCTAGACGTGGGCCGGGGCCGGGGTTGGGGGCCGCTTTGGGCTGACTCTGCCCGCCCTCAGGCTCCGAGGTGAAGACCATGTTGTCCAAACTGAAAGGGCAGCTGGAAGAGATGAGGTCCAAGGTGCAGTTCCTCGGGCTGGTCAAGAAGTACCTACAGGCAAGGCCCCCGCTCCCCTCCCTCCAGAGGCCTGGCGCTCACAGGGCTCCTCCCGCTAAAACCTTGGAAATCGGTCCCTGTGAAAACATACCCCCACCACCACGAGAGGCCACCCCGCCCCCCGGGTCAGGGGCGGGGCGACCTGGCAGCAGGTCAACCCGACAGTGCTGACTCGCGCCCCAGGTCATGTACGCGGAGCGGTGGGGCCTGGAGCCCTGCACCCTGCCGGTGATCGTGAACATCGCGGCCGCCCCCGGCGACACACTGGACTTCAGCCCCCTGGATGAGTCTTCTTCCCTCATCTTCTACAACGCCAGCAAGCGCCCGCATGGCGGCCGACAGAGGAAGGCCCGCGTCCTGCAGGCTGGCACACCGCTGGGGCTCATGGCCTACCTCTATTCCAGGTGCAGCAGGGAGGGAGGGCGTCTCTGTGCCCCCCAGGCCTTCGGAGACAAAAGCAGGGAGGAAACAAATAGGCCCCACGGTGCAGGACAGGGGGTGAAAGAAGTGAGAACTCTTGCCTGCCCTCATCTGAGACGGGTTTGCACTTTTTTTATCTAGAAAGTTCCCTTTAAGTCGCCTTGTGTTGGCTCCCACTGGCCTCCAGGTCCTTGGCTGAGTGGCTTCAGAGCCACGGGCCCTACTGGACCCGCATCTGTGGACCTGGGCGTCTGGGTCAGGTGTGCAGGGGGCACTTTGAAGGAGAGCCCAGGAATGCGGCCGCTGTGACTAACAGCCCGGTGGGCTTCTGAATCTGAACGCAGCCGGGAGCCTCAGGGGCACCTGGACCCCATCCACTTTCCTAAGTCAGATGCCCCATAGTTAACGTTGGGCTCCCCGGGGCTGTGGTGAGGTTGGCCCCAGCCAGCTCTCTGCAGCGTTTCTGGGCATCAGCGGGGCTTAGGCTCGCGGGATCCCCTAATAATGCAGGTGTGCGGGCTCACCTACCGCGGGAAGGGCCAGGCCCCTCCGTCCAGGGTCACAGGGGCCCCCGGGCCACACCCAACCCTGCCATCCCTGCGTCTGTCCTGCCAGCTCCACCTGGTTGTCAGGTACAGGGCGGCCTCCTCCAGGACCCGGCCCCCATCAGGGCTGGGTACAGACGTCCTCCCAGACGATGGTGGAGGCCTCACCCCAGTGTTGACTTTTAGGGACTCATGACACCATGTTGGAGCCCCTGGGGTCTTTGGGTTGGAGACTGTGGTGACCTCAGACTGCTGGCTCTTGGCAGCCAGTGGGGAGCGGGGACCCTCCTGGGGCAGCTGACTCTCCCTGCTCCCCGGCCCGTTCCCCCGAGGTGGGCTGACTGGGGCTCCTGCTGGCGGGGCCCCCTCAGACTCCGGCCTCTTCTGCAACGTGGGATGTCACACGCCGCCACAGGCACTGTGCTTTCCAGGAGATGAGAGCGCGCGCGTGCGTGCGTACCAGTATCACAGGGCGTGCTGCGCGTCCTGTGTGAGCACAGCATCTCCGAGGGGGCGTGGGCTCATCCCTGCACACCCCGCGGGTGTCCCCTCTGCGGGATGCTGAACCCGGGCTGCCTAGTCTCCAGCCTGAGCCAGGCTGCAATGTCCCAGGCAGAGGCTCCCTCATTCCTGGACCCCCACCTCTTTCTCGCTCCCCTGGCTCCCTGGTGCACCCAGAGGTGGGGGACCCTCCCCAAGGGGCGAGGACCCTCCCGCCCTCAGCTGCCTGTTTCCAAACCCAGTGATTTCCAGCTGGGGCTGGGCCACTGCTCTGGCTCAGCTTTCTGAATCGTTTCTAAAAGACACAGTGAGGGCCTTAAAAACGGATGTTACCAAAGTCCTCAGACTCGCAACATCCAGGAATTTCTAACGTGACCACTGCTCCCCCCCGCCTTACTTCTGAGCGGCGCTCCTGCTGGCCTCCCTCCTGGCAAGGGGCTCACGCGCACACGTGCCCGTGTGCACCCACCCCGGGACCGCGGGGCTGGGGGAGCCAGGCCGTGTCCTGGCGGCTGACTGCCCCCTCCCCGCAGCGACGCCTTCCTGGAGGGCTACGTGCAGCAGTTCCTGTACACCTTCCGGTACTTCTGCAGCCCGCACGACTTCCTGCACTTCCTGCTGGACCGCATCAGCAGCACCTTGTCCAGGTAAACGCCGACCCTGATGAGGACGAAGCCAGAGCCAGAGCCCCCGGGAAGGCCCAGGCGAGGGCAGAGAAGGGAAGCGGGGCGCAGATGGGCCGCGGGAAAGGGGCAGGAGTGTCAGGAGGTGCCGGCTGCTGGGGAGGGGGAGGTGGAGGGCGGGGGCTGGGACACGTGGGAAGATGGTGAGCGCCAGGCGCGTGGGCTGGGGGAGGGCAGCTGGGGGGCAGGGAGGGTCCCGCCGGCCTCAGCCGGCAGGTGGGGTCAACAAGGGAAGGGGTGGTGGGCAGTGCTGGACGCGCTCTGGCCCTCTGAGCTGGCCTGTCCTCGACCCCCAGACTCCGCAC
Source organism: Neophocaena asiaeorientalis asiaeorientalis (assembly GCF_003031525.2). Classification (NCBI taxonomy): domain Eukaryota; kingdom Metazoa; phylum Chordata; class Mammalia; order Artiodactyla; family Phocoenidae; genus Neophocaena; species Neophocaena asiaeorientalis. The sequence continues at coordinate 314,698 of NW_020172269.1, read as the reverse complement.
AAGCCCAGGCCAGGAGCCCTGGGAGGGGAGGGACTCACGGGAGACCCCAGTCCCCTGCTTCCCCACACGCAGAGCAGGGCTCCCGCCCTGCCTCTCGGGACGCCTTCCAGCCCCTGGGTGCCATCTGTGAGGGTGGCAGGGGCTCCAGGACGGGCACCAGGTGGGCGGGCTCGGTGGGGCTGAAGTGCCACAAAGACAGAGCCACGCTCAGACCCCAGCACTCAGACCCCCATGCACCCACTGGCTTGGGTGCGACGCCAGGCGGGAGCGGGGTGACCTGTGTGGCTCAGGCCTCCATCTGTCCCCAGGGCCCACCAGGATCCCACCTCCACCTCCTCCAAGATCTACAGGCGCAGCTTCTGCCTCCTGCAGGCCTGGCTGGAGGACTGCTTCGCCGTGGACTTCAGGAGGGACGCCGGGCTCCTGGGGAGGCTCCAGGACTACCTCGTCTCCCAGGTGAGGGCGCGGCTCGGGGAGCGGGGCCACCGCCCCTCTGGAGCAGCGGGCGACCCCGTGTGCTTCTGCCCAGATCCTGCCCTTGGATGGCTCCGCAGAGCCCCTGTTGAGCCTCCTGGAGGTAGGCACCGAGCGGCGGGCTGAGGGCGCCCCACGCAGCACAGACCTGCAGGACCCTAAGGAGGCGGAGGACACCGCCAGGCCCCTCAACGCCCTGTGGAAGAGGCTCTCAGAGGACGGCGTCTCCCGGAAGGTGCGGCCTTTCCCGGGGAGCTGGCGTGGGGACACCGCCTACGCAGGCACACACACTCTTGTGCTCAAGAGCACACACACACGTGCCCTGGTACACACACACACGGACGGGCACACGTGCAGAAACGTGCACACGCCCCCCCCCCCCTCCCCGTGTTGCCGGTCCTGAGCACCAGCCCTCTGGGCCTGGCACTTCCTGCCCCTTGGCCCTGGACAAGGACAGCAGAGGGCCAGCCAGGGGCTCAGAGCACCCCGCCTCCCTGACTCTGGGGCCAAGGCGGGGCCGGGACATGGCCTGGTACAGGAGCAGGGTTGAGGGATGCGTGCAGACAGCCCCATCCATGAAATGACCAGGACAGGCATCCTCGACCCAGCACGGCTGCGGGCGGGAGGGATTTGCCATGTGGCTCTAGCTGAGCCAGGCTGCGAGGTCCTGGGCCTGGGCCCACCCCCCCACCCTGCCCTAACCTGGAGGGGACC
>NW_020172269.1:302081-313475 GCF_003031525.2 Neophocaena asiaeorientalis asiaeorientalis | reverse complement strand
GGGACCCTCCGGGGCTTGGTCTTCCTGCCCTGCAGAGCTTCCCCTGGCGGCTGTCCCGGGGCAACGGGCTGGCGCTGCCCCACCACAAGGAGCGCCAGTACAGCATCGCATCCGCCCTGCCCAAGCCCTGCTTCTTCGAGGACTTCTATGGCCCCTATGCCAGGGCCAGCGAGAAGGGGCCCTACTTCCTGACCGAGTACAGCACCCACCAGCTCTTCAGCCAGCTGACGCTGTTGCAGCAGGTGAGGGCGGGGGCTGACGCTGCGGCAGCGGGTAAGGGGGTGGGCGCTGAAGGCCCTCAGCAAGAGAGCGCCAGGTGCACAGGCCCCACGAGGTCCCACAGGGCGCACACACACACACACCCCGCGTGCTGGCTGCGGGCCGGGCGGAGAGCCACATGTGCCAGGCCCTCCCTCCTGGAACTGGGTGCCCAGCCCCCAGCTGCCCCTTCCCAGGCCCCCAGGCATCCTGGGTCCCCATCACTTGGCAGGAACCCAGCGACCCCTCCCCCCCGCTCCCGCCACTGTTGTCTGGGTGGCCGTGCAGAGTCCCCGGGGGCCCAGCCCTGTGACTCCGGGTGCCCCCCGTCCCCCCTCGGGCCCCGGCGCTGCCTGACCTTTGCGTCCTTGTCCCTGGCAGGAGTTGTTTCACAAGTGCCACCCCGTCCACTTCTTAAACTCTCGGGCCCTGGGCGTCACGGACAAAAGTGTGGCCGTCCCCAAGTGAGTGTCCGGCGTGGCTGTCAGAGAAGCCTGGGATGCAGGGCAGGCCGGAGGGTCTTGGGGCCTCACCCAAGCGTCTCCTGGACACGCCCAGCGCAAGGGCAATGCCTGCGGTGCTCGGCTGGACCCCCGCCTCGCAGGGCCCGTCCCGCCAGCCTCCTGGGCCGGGCGCCACGCCGGGGCCTGGCTGGGACCTGCGCCTGCGTCTCTTGCAGAGCCAGCTCCTCTGGGTCTCTGTCGGCCGAAACCTGCAGCTTATTTCTGCCCAACTACGTCCAGGACACGTACCTGTTACAGCTTCTGAGAAGCGCGGACGACGTCAGCACCTGGGTGGCCGCCGAAATCGTGACCAGCCACACCTCCAAGGTCGGTGCCCTCAGCTCTGGCCCCAGCACAGAGTCGGGGCTGCTGGCAGCAAGGGCACCTCCCTGGGAGACCCCCTCCGCTGGGGGTGCACGGGGGCTCCAGGCCCACCCAGGCCTGTCCCCGCGGCGCGGACACGCAGACCTCACGCAGGCACACCGCCGCTCACAGCTGGACGCGGCGTCACACACACACTAACACAGCCCCCGCGTGCTCCCACACTCCTCCTGCCTCGGCCGCGACCCAGGGCTGGGAACTGGCCGGCTGGCCTGAGCTCTCACGGCCACTGTCACAAGAGCACGGGTGCGTGTGTGTCCTCGGCGTTTGTGGAACAAATGAAACACTGCTCGGTGGTCCCATCACGGTGAGGCTCCTCGGGGTCCCACAGGCCTCGGCCTGGACCGACCCACCTGCTTCAGGGCCAGCACCTCCCTCAGGTCCCACCCAGGCAGGAGGGGCAGCGGGTGGGCCTAGTGCCCCAGAGTGCGCCAGCAAGCACACTGCTGCCAAGGCGTCGGACGTCCTTCCGCCGGAGGCCAGACGCAGGCGGGGGTCACAGGGTCCTGTAGGACGTGACCATGTGGAAGAACCGGTGGGGACCACAGGGCTCCTGCTATGTCACACGGCCCCTTCCCGCGGGTGCACACCCACCGCCTCCCAGGCCCAAAGCATCAGCTCCCCGGGCATGAGCTGCTGGAGTGGGCTGAGCACGAAGGGGGAGCTCGGGGTGGGGGACCCTGTTCTGTCCCAGGAGCTGCCCCAGAGCCCACCGTGGCCACCAGCTCCCCGAGAGATGGTGAAGCCCGGACGTGCCCGTTCCGGCAGTAGGAGCCTCTGCGCTGTGTCTTTCCTTTTCTAGTTTCCTCTGTGTCCCCCGAGCCCCTAGGGGCAACCCCAAGGCCCATGAACAAATGCCGAGTTTTCTACTCTTTCGGGAGAATTTTCTTTAAGGGTTTAGCAGCTGACAGACTGACCCGTCCTCACTTCTGCCAGGATGTGGCCTGGCCCCCTCCCCCACCCGGTTTGTTCCAATCCACGATGTTATCATGAGAGACATCAAAGTGCAGCTTCCGATCAGGGGCATCACACGAGGCCTGGGTGCTCGGGCTTCCTAGGAGACCTCGGCTACCAGGGAGTCCTCACCCCAGAGCCTCTGCAGCTGCCCCATCCACAGGTCACCACAAAGGGGCGCGAGCGTCCCCAGGCCGCAGGACGGAACGGTCTTCAGACCCACCTGGGATGCACCCGGGGTCAGCGCCTGGCGGGAAGGAACCACTGTTGCAGTGACCAAACTCTCCCCATTGCGTGAACGGCTCCCCTGTCCCTGTGAGCAGAGGTCGGAGGGAGGACTGTTCACGGGGCAGTTCCGCCTCAGCAGGGACAGGACAGCACAGGGACCGAGGGGAGAAAGTGCCCGGAGTCCTCAGGGAGCCACGTGGGCACTTTCGGCAAACACGCTGATCAAGTTCTGACATGCTGTTCCACATATTGGGCGTCCCTCACTGTGCCGTCGGCACAACCCGGAGACTGACTTCTACATTCGTAAACTCTGCTCTCAGAAAAATTTGTCAAAACTCAAATTTTGAGCCGGAGAATGTAACGGAAGACTAGTAAAAGCCCTCAGTGGTAACAGTGCATTCCTTCCAGATCACATCCCGGGGGGGCGGGGGACGGGGCGAGACAGTGGAAACACAAGGTCAAGGAGAAAAGGAAACAAAGTTTCTCACCTTCAAGAAAAGCTTCCCTTTTTGTAGATGAATAATGGTGGGACCTGGCTTCATCAGACAGGTGTAAAAGTGACGGAACACGACAGCCAAGGGAAGGGAGCAACCTCACGGCCGTCGACGCACGAACGGATGAGCAACGTGGTGCGTCACCCCCCGTGAAAATATGCAGCCCTATGAGGGAACCAGATGGGGACACAGGCCACGACGGCTGAGCCTGGAGGGCGGGACGCCGGTCACAAGAGCAGACCCACTGTGTGACCTGACCTGACCGGTACGAGGCTCAGCAGTGAGCGGACAGCTCTGCCTGGACGGGCTGGAAATCGCCTACTTCGCATCCATCTGAGCCTGTGAAGAAGATGATGAGGTGTCAACGTAAGAAACAGGAGTGGGCAGATGTTTTTCAAGATCCTTTAAGAGGCACTCGAGCCAGACAGCTGGGAGGCAACGGTGCTGAGTGACCCCCAGGGCCCGTCCTGTGACCCAGACAAGGGTCCAGCCCAGGAGAAGGGTGTCTGGTTGGGACCCGCAGGCGATGTTCCCACCTGAAGGATGTCCCTGGCCGTGGCGACAGTCCACAGGGTGAGGCAGCTCTGAAATGAGGGGTCAGCTGAATTCTCCAGAACCTTCTGGAAGTTGCTGGAACTGTGTAAAATCCACGCACTAACTGTGGGGCCGTGAGCCAGGCCCCTCAGGTCTGCTTGGAGAGGAGAATCCCACTGGGGTAGCAGGGGCTGCTGTGGGGTGTTCCCATCAAATCCGGTGAATCTGCCCTGCCGACCAGCGGCCCCCGAGGCGCTGCAATCCCGTCCCGCCGTGGACTCGGCTGGGCGGACGACAAGCTGAAATCGGCTCCCCCTTTGCCTCTGGACGCCTCGGCTCCATCTCCCCGAGCGGGGGTGCCCTTCCCGCTCCCCCCATTTGTCCTGAGCAGAGATGTGTCCCGGGAGAGAAGTGAGATGGACTTTGCACACCTTTGTGCCTTGGTTTTCTGGGCCCCCGACGCCCCCCGACGCCCTCCCCTGCACGGAGGTGGGCGCACCGCCCTGCACCGACGCTGGCCCCTGTGCCCCGGTCCCTCGTCTGAGACGGAGGACGCTGAGCGTCTTGTTCTCTGGTTTCAGCTGCAGGTGAACCTGCTCTCCAAATTTCTGCTGATCGCGAAGTCTTGCTACGAGCAGAGGAACTTCGCAACAGCCATGCAGATCCTGGGCGGCCTGGAGCACCCGGCCGTGCGACAGTCCCCTGTGAGTCACCCGGGGGGGCCCAGCTGCAGCCACGCAGTGGGCACAGACAGGGCTGTAGGAGTTTCACCTGTGCTTTTATTTTAGGCCTGGAGAATTCTACCCGCAAAGATAGCAGAGGTCATGGAGGAGCTGAAAGCCGTGGAGGTACCCCTTTGCGTGAGCTCCTGGGCAGCTCACGTCCCGGGGGATGGGGGGACCGCCCGGCAGATCCTGCATCGTGGCGCCCACCTCACAGACCCCCCCATCATCTCCCCTGGGGCTTCAGCCGCTCACCTGGGCAGAGGTGGCAGGGTTGCTCCAGGGCCGTGATTCCAGCCTGGGGTGCAGGTGCCCTGAGGCCCTGCCTGAGCTTGGCCGACCTACCTGCCTCCTGGCTGCCCCTCATGAGATCCTAAATGAGGACACGCCCTCTGGATGAGGGGCATTTCCCAGACTGAGGAGGCGGGAGCGGCCTGCAGCCGGCCCCAGACACAGCGCGCGCCGGTGGGGGGACTGTTGTGTGTCCTCGGTTGCCACCACACCCAGGGGTCTCTGCGGCCGGCCAGCCAGGCTCCCAGTCTAATTTAGGCAGTGGGGTCACCTGGCTCTTTTCTGGAGAGGAATTTGCCACCAGCAGCAGGAAGCGCACGGCTTTCTGGTGGGGGTCAGTGTTCCTTCTGTGTCCGCAAGCTTTAGACACCTGGACTCTCCCCAGCCCAAGAGCCAAGGTACACTTCGGACTGGCTGATAAACCGGGGTGCCGCAGCCCCCTGGACTGGCTGATAACTCGGGGTGCCGTAGCCCCCGTGCAGCAGGAACACAGGCGCCAGCTGGGACTGGCCGGGCTGAGCCGGCCCCTGCTGGGCACCTGGGCTGACCTCTCACCTGTCCGTCCCCCCCACCCCCCGCCCACGCCCCTGGCTGGGCCCCAGGTCTTTCTGAAGAGCGACAGCCTGTGTCTGATGGAAGGACGGCGCTTCAGGGCTCAGCCCACCCTGCCCTCAGCCCACCTCCTGGCCATGCACATCCAGCAGCTGGAGACAGGGGGCTTCACCATGACCAACGGGGCCCACAGGTGGAGCAAGCTCAGGTGAGGGGCCCACAGGTAAAACAAACCAGGTGAGGGATCCACAGGTGAATAAGCCAGGTGAAGGGCCCACAGTTGCAACAAGCCAGGTGGGGGACCCAACAGCTAGAACAAGCCAGGTAAGGGGCCCAAAGGTGAGCAAGCCAAGTGAGGGGGCCCACAGGTGAAACGAACCAGGTGAGGGGCCCACAGGTGAGCAAGCCAGGTGAGGGGCCGCCCCCATCTCTCCTGTTCCTCTGAGACCTGGGCCGCCTTGCCCCTCACGCAGCCCTCACCCCAGCCCAGGCCTCCACACCCTCTCCCCTGGGTGACCTCCAGCCACCTCCTTCTCCACAGACAAGGGGTAAACGATTCGCACAGTCCAGCGTCCACGGCCCCAAACGCGGCCCCAAGGTTGCCGTGACCTCCCTTCCTACTGGGAGATCCAGGTGCACCCAGAACGCCACCTCTGTGCGACCACCCTCCCTGACCCCCCGAGCCACATCTGCCCTCTCTCCCTGCCTCTGCTGTCCCCCTTGGGGCCCCTCCGTAGAGCTGTCCGGAGGATTCATAGTCAGTCCCCACCGTTCAACTGCCCGGCACACCTGCGGACCCACCTGGGAGGAGCAGACTGGGGGGCTGTTGGTGGCGACCACCACCACGACCCTGCCAGGGACTCAGACACTCCCAGCCAAAGGCGATCGTGGCTCCTTTTGGCCTCGGAAGCCCACCCTGGGACCGGCCGCTCCTTAGGAGCTCCAGGCCCACGTCCCCCCGCAGCGCCCCAGGCCCGCACTGCCCTTCAGGACAGTGCCACCCTGTCTCCAGGGAGACCCTCCCCCCACGACCTCTCACCCCACTCTATCCTCTCCCCCCACTTCATCATCCACACGGCAGTCAGGTGGAGACCGGTCAGGCCTCCTCTGGGTCCAGGGCGGACTGGTTCCTCTGAGTCTGGACTTTGATGCGGCCTGGTTGGGACAGTGCCTGACAGCAGGCTGGGAACCCACCGGCTGCAGACGCTGCCCCCGTGACTTGTGCAAACTCACGTTTCGTTTCTTCCCCCAACAAAGGAACATCGCCAAGGTGGCGAGCCAGGTCCACGCGTTCCAGGAGAACCCCTACACGTTCGCCCCCGACCCCAAGCTGCAGTCCCACCTCAGGCAGAGAATCGCCCGATTCAGCGGGGCGGACATCTCCATTCTGGCCGAGGACAGCAGGGCTGGCGACCACCAGGTGGCCAGCGAAAAGCACTCCAAGAAGATTCAGGACAAGCTGCGGAGAATGAAAGCCACGTTCCAATAGCGCAGGACAGCGGGCTGGGTGTGCAGTCCACACCGAGGACAAACCTGGGGTGGAAGGGGCCGTGCCTGCTGTGTCAGACAGGGACCCCCACGGCCCAGGAGGGGCACCGGGGCGGGAGCACGGGCTCAGACCCAGACCCGAGAGATGGCGCCAGGAGAGGCTGAGGGGGGTTTCTAAGGGAATTTTAAATTTAAATTTAAAGATTTAAAATTTAAACCAAAATAGGATAAGTAAGCTCCCCAGGAGCCGAGTACCCATTGATATTTCTCAAAGATAAAGAGCTTTCACCCAATTCTCTGGCCATTCAGCCCCAGAAACCCCGCACCCCAGCACCCAGCTCAGGCTTTAAACCCAGGCGCCCACTGAGCAGTGCTCCCACGAGTCTGGTGTATGTCTGCCCAACAACGAAGGGCCAAGACTGACCTCTGACCCCCCTGCCAACCACAGATTCCAGGGGGGGTTCTGAAACCTTCTCTTGGGGCCCCTGAGGCTCCCCGGGGTCCCAAGCCCCACCCTGGGCTTCCTCCCTGCCGGACCTCCCCCTCCTCCAGCCCCAACCCCTGGCTGCTCACCCAGGCCCAGGTGCGGGTGCCAGAGCCTCGCAGCCCTTCCTGCCAAGAGGCCCGGCCTTGCCTCCGTCCCAGCCCGGCCTCCTGCTGCCAGAGAGTGCCTCATGGCTCCACACTGGCAGCTCCCAAGTGCCCCGTGGCCCCTGTGCCCACCGCCCCACCACCGAGAGCACTTTCTGGTGGGGCAGGTACACCTGGGCTGAGGCTCTGCTTCCAAAGCATGCAGGACTCAGACAGCCGCTCCAAAGCAGAGACACAGCCTCAGGGGCCCTGAGAGCTTCCCTGTGCCCTACCTGGGGGCCTGGGGGCTGTAGAGCCATGGCCGGGTCCCCCCCTTCTTCAGCAGCCAGGCATGTGATGCACACGCCCACGCCTAGCTCCCGAGGCTGGCCGTCACCAGCGCTTTCTGACGAGGAAATGAAGTCTGCTGCCTCGGTGGTACCAAGCTCTTCCCCAGGGCTGTTTCCAAACTGCGCTCGGCCAGGGGCATGGGACCAGGACAGCACGTCACACCTCCACAGCAGGGAGGCCAGAGCCCTGGCACCATCCCAGGCACCAACGTTTTTACGTTGCAAATCGCTGCAAGACCCAAGACTGTTCTTTTAAGTTTTAGAATTAGTGATTCTTTAGCGCAGCCAGCTCATGGTATTTCTAGAAAAATCTCTACCTGTGATAAAACACTGTCGTCAAGGTGTGTTTTCCCACATATGTTCATTTGCAACATCTACGTCCCGCTTTCGTGAGAGGCACTCCTGGCCCTGCAAACGTGGCTTTTATATGAGAATTTGGTTCTGCAGATCAACTCCTACATTTTCAGGATTTGAATTCAACAAAGCGCCACAAAGCCTGAAATGAAGTTAGCATCCAATGCAAATAAACATTCCAACTGTAACGGTTTATCTGGGGGAGCGGCCAGGCTTCGGCTCCAGCACGACTGTCTGCATGTCGCCCTCACGCGCGGTTTACGTTTCTAAATAAAGTCGTTTCTACCAAGACGGCCTTCGCGGGTTCCTGGTGTTTACCTGCTTCGTGGGTCAGCGTGGCTTCTTCGAGCCAGGCGAAGACGTCTTCAGGGCTGCTCGTGAAGGCGGGAGGGGACGAGGGACCGAGGAGGCTCATGCCACCGCGATGTCCTCCGATGGTGCGCAGAGGGCCAAACCCCACCCCCCGGGGCCCGTGAGCAGGCAGACACCCCGCTGCCCGGGACGTACCTGCCGCTGGAGGAGGAGACAGCCAACCTCCCACAGTCGCTGACCTGCCGAGGCCTCTGGGCACCACGGCCCGCGCCTGTCTGCCACAAGCCCTGCCCATCCTGGCGTCCGGCCACCCAGGCCTCGTCCGCAGCCCACAGGCCAAGCAGCAGGCTCACCCTCACTGGGGGCAGGCTGGGGCGTTCCCAAGGCTTGGTCACCACCGAAGGGTCCCAGTGGAAGAGCTGAGGGTTGGTGGACACCAACAAAGACGGGGAGATGCTGGGGTCGTGTCACTGTGGACAGGAGCTGCCGTGGTCATGTGGCTCTGGAGTCTGGGCCGGGGCGGGGGGTCCTCAGCCACCTTAGAACCACTAGACCCTGGTCCTTCTTCCTCCCGAGACACGACTAAAGCACCAGGAAGACCGGCTCTCCCCTCGCTACATCCGCTCTTATCACATCGACACGTTTTTCTGAGAACTGCCAGCCAGCACCCCAGCCAGCAACCCCCAACCCCATGCAGCCCCTCCTACGCTAAATGGAGCCCAGCCCTGTGCACCCAGGCTCTGGGGAAGCCCCCGCCACAAACGGGGTGCCACTCCCCCGCGCCCAGCAGGCTGCGATCAAGCCCGAGGCAGCCCCCGGGCCGGCACCAGCACCCACCACCTGGAGAAGGCCAGTAGGGCCCCGGCAGCCGGGCCATCGCCTGGGACACGGGCTCGGAGGCCGGTGGTGCTGGGGTGAGTGGCCGAGGGGCTGGCTGAGCGCCGGCCACACCCCTCCCTGCGGCTTGTGTCCTTCCGCCTGCTGTCTGACACCCGCTGCAAGGACGGTTTGAGCTGCCACTCCCCTGCAGCCGCATCTCCTCACTGCCTCTCCCGCTCCCCAGGGGGTGGACCTCAGTGACCGTGGGAAACGCTGCTCTGAAGGGAGACTGAGCTGAAGACAAAAGCACTGCAGAGAGGACCGCACCCCGGTGGGGAGCCGCTTATCAGGTACCAGGCCAGCCCTCCGAGGCTCCTCTGCGCTCGCTGTGGGGTGGGACGCGAGTAGACGGAGACGAGGGCACCAGGCCTCCTACCATCCAAGAAAGGATCTCACGGAGCCCAAGGTGCGAGGCGGTCAGGGACCCGAGATACAGGTTGTGTGCGATCCACTTCCCAGCTGCCACCGCAGAATCTGTCACAGCTTCGCTGACGTGTCGGGGGATGGCTCTCTGCGATGGGGCTGTCTTGAGCCTGCAGGATGTTTCGTGGCATCTCTGATCTCTACCCTCTAGATGCCAGCAGCACCGCCCCCTGCCCCCAGCTGTGACAACCAACAACTGTCCAGACATCGCCAAATGTCCCCTGGGGAGCAAAACTGCCCCCAGAGCCACGGGCCCAGAAGCAGTGACGCCCCAATAGCAGCAGCTGCATCCGGTGCCCAAATCTTTGTTTCCAGATGCCATTCAAGCCTCCGAGAAAAGGAAATGGCTGACTCCAGGGCTTGAGTGGGGAAAGTACCACATGAGCCAGGAGCTCGGAAGTGCTACAAACGGGGCTTGGGGGTGGGAGGGTAGATCACATCAAAAGGATACGAGACAAAAGGGAAAGAGCTGTGAAGACTCCCCACAGCCAGAGCTGGGCTGTCTGAGCCCCCACGTACGACAGTGATGGGCAGTGACCCAGGAACAGGACAAACGTCCGTGAGTCCACACTGGAGTAAACGGACAACTGAATGAATAAATCAACGGGAGGAACTGGGAGAAATCCAAAGTGTGGAGGTGTGGTTTGTTACCCCCTCGAGTGTGGGCGGCAGGGGACCTGGTGACCAGCCCCCACTGCAGGGCAGGGCAGGAAGAGGGTGACCTGACAGTGGGGAGAGGCAGGCACCACCTTAACCGGAGATGGGGCTCAGCATCATGGCCCCAAGTCTGCCGACGTCATGCATCCTCTTGGGTCTCGTCCCAGAACCCAGAACCCCACTCTAATCATGAGAAGACAGCAGACAAACCCAAATTGAGGGACACACCACAAAACACCTGACCCGTCTCCTCAAACTGTCAAGGACGTGGAAAACAAGACTTAGAAACAGCCACGGCCCAGGGACAGGATGACTAAATGCAGCTCAGTGCAGGGATGGGATCCTGGGACAGAAAAGGGGCATCAGCAGGAAACCGGGCACAACCCAGTAAGTCTGCGGTTTCGTCAACGCTAACTTCTTAGCTCTGCCAAAGTTCCACGGACAAGTAAGATGTTAGGGACTCTGTGCTGTCTGTGCCACTCGGACACAGAATTATCCCAACTAAGGAGCTTTACAAAACTACTGTAGCCAGTATACAGAAATACAATTGACTTTTGCTTATTTTTGTATTCAACGACCTTGCTAAGCTCATTTATTAATTCTAATAATGTGCTTGTAGGTTTTGTACTTTCCACATATACAAACATCTCACTTGCAAGTGGCGGCTGCTTTCCTTCTTCCTTTGCTACCTCTATACTTCCTACTCCTTTTTCTTGTCTTATTGCTCTGGCTAGAACTTATAGAATAAGGCTGAGCAGAAGCCATAAGGTTGGGCACCCTTGTCTCATTCCTAATCTCTCAGGGGGGTAGAGGCTCAATACTCTGTATCAACCACAATGTTAACTGTAGCCATTCTTTATCAGAATAAAGAAGTTTCTTTCTGTGAAGTGTGCGTGTGAATTATGACACTACGTCTGACCACTGGCCTGGCTCTTTATCAGATCCAGCAGAAAGCTGTCAGCAGGCAGCGATGAACTCTACCTCCTGCACAGACTAAGAGCACACGAGGAAGAGGGGCGGGGCGCAGACCCAGAACACAATTACGGTTACAAACAACATCTAGGCTGCACCAGAGGAAAAAGGAGAAGGCGCGAGGGAGCCTCTGGAACTGGAAGGTTCCATGGCTTCATCTGCGCAGTGGTGAAAGGTCATGGCACATGCGTAATGACGAATCAAACATTGCGCACCCAATGCACGTAGCCATATTTGTTTGTACCTCAACTGAGAAGGTTAAGAAGTACAAACGGCGGTTGGGAAGGTTCTTCCCCGCTGGGCGGGCGGGGGCAGAAGTTTGCTCCAGGCGCTCAGGGCCTAGAGGCCCAAAGACTGGCCGGGAGACCCAGGCGCCGGAGCAGGCAAGTTGAACTTAGCGCGCGCAGAGGCGGGGCGGGGCGGGGCGGAGCGGTGGGAGGGCCGCCTAGACCCGGCTGGGCTCCGGCGCCCT
>NW_020172269.1:270444-301719 GCF_003031525.2 Neophocaena asiaeorientalis asiaeorientalis | reverse complement strand
GGCCCCCCGCCGGCCCTTTCCCCATCCCCCCCCGCGCCCGGCCGCCCCGAGGACCCCGAGCCCTTCCGCGCCCCCGCCTCGCCGCCGCCGCCGCCGCCGTCGTCCCCCGGCCCCACCCGGGAAGATCCCAACTCGCCGCCTGGCCGCCCGGAGGACCACGTGCCCCCGCAGCCCGCGCCGCCGTCGCTGAACGCCGCCCTTCTGCAGACCCTGGGGCACCTGGGCGACATCGTGTCCATCCTGGGACCGCTGCGTGACCAGCTGCTGACCCTGAACCAGCACGTGGAACAGCTGCGCGGCTCCTTCGACCAGACCGTGTCCCTGGCCGTGGGCTTCATCCTGGGCAGCGCCGCCGCCGAGCGAGGCGTCCTGGCCGACCCGCGCCAGTGAGGCCCGGCCGCCGCGGTCCTCTCTGCAGGGCCGCCCCTCGGCCCTGACCCCTCCTGCGGCCCTCCCCCACCCCTAACCTAGGTATGGGTTAAATAAAAAGATTGTTTTTTCCGACTTAATCCCGTGAGTGTGTGCGGGCCCCGCACTGGGTAGGAATGTAGGGCTGGAGGTCAGGGCGAGGTTAAAATGGCCTCGGGATCCCGGGGAGGGGCCAGGAGGTCTGGGGTGGGCTCGGGCCCCCTTGGGATGCTGCCTGGTCCTACCTACCCTGGCAGGCCAGTCTCCAGTGGGGAGGGGGCTGTGGGCACGTGGAACCCGAGGTCGGGGGCCTCACTGCACGCCAGCTTCTCCAGGTCTCCTGACCCTGCCCCCGGGACTTCCCACCCTGCAGACCAGCCATGGTGGGTGAGCCCGGCCGGGCGGGGAGGAGGAGGAGGGAGGGTCCAGGGAAATGGCGACGGCCGGGCTCAGCGGAGCCGGTGGGGGGAGGTATGATCAGTCTCCCGCGCCCACCGCCTGCCGCCCAGGGAAGAGTCTGAGGCTCTTGGCTGAGTTGGGTCAGGGAAAGAGGTGCGGGGCGGGGGGGCAGGAGAGCTAACGCACGCCCAGGGAAGGTGCTCCTTTCGTCGCCAAGGAGGTGACTGGGTGGGGGGCAGCTGGACCTGGGGGTCTGAGATCTTCGACCTTGGCTGAGGCCCGGGTCCTTGCAGTTTCAAGAGGACTTTATCAAAATCGCCCCAGGAGCATTTTCCAAATAGTAACTGAGGGCTCCACCCCGGGCCGGTGGATCAGACCCAGTGGGGACAGGGCGGGGCCGGAGGTGCTCACAGCCGGTGGGAAGGAGGAAGTGGCCCGAGGGGCTGGCCAGCATAACAATGCAGGCTCCGGCTGAATGCGGTGCAGCTTCTCGGCGACTAGGGGCTCATTCAGAGACTTAAGTGATCGCTCTGGGCCACAAAGGTAAAAGAGGGAAGGGTGTCCCCATGGGCCCTACGGTCCTTGCCCTCTGGCATCAGCCCCTCCCCCAGCCCTTTCCTGGAGCCGTCTTCCAGGAGGCCCCAGTAGGGCCCTCTGCCTGCAGGGACCCCGGGCAGGCCAAGGCTGCGCCTATCCTTAAGCCGCGTACTGATGGCAGGGCCTGGGGGCTCCGTGTGAAAATCCCAGATCTTCATTTAAGACACACTGGCCTCTGCTCCACGAGGCTGTTTGTGCCCTGGTCCCTGTGAGTCCGGAAGCCACCAAAAACCTGAGGTGGGCTGATTCGAGCTTGTAAACACCCGTCCCCACCCCCACATGCCCCCGGAAGGCAAGAGCCACGGGCTGGCGGGGTCTGAGCCTTGGGACACATCCCAGCAAATATGCCAATCCCCCAGGGGTGGGGACGATGTCAGCCAGGACCCTCTGCTCTGGAGAAAGGCTGTTCAGGGGCTTGAAATCCGTGTAAGTCTCCGAGTCTGAGATATTTGGGGGCACCAAGGAGAACCCATCTGCCTTACTGCCCACGTTGCCTGGGGCCCCGGACGCCACATCCCATGGCTTTCTCTTTGGGGCTCTATGTTGCAGTAGTGACTCTGAACACCCCTACCCCGGGCATCGCTAACGTCTTCCGGCCTGGTGAGGGGAGAGAGCGTGTCTCACCCCAACTCCTTGGCTAGTGGCTTTAGTTTTAAACTTCAGCCATTCCTGATGCGTGGAAATTCTCAAATCCCTTCTTCTGGCCCTGCCATGACTCCCTTTGGCTGTGGCTCTCTCGTGGGCCTGTGGGGTGAGGTGTGTCCCTGTCCCGCTCTGTGACACGTGTGTCTTAAGCCGGGCATCCTGGGTTTGGCTCTGCACCTGTGTGGTGGACACACCCCAGTGGGATGGTGTCCCGGCCATGAGAACATCTTTCCCTGTGCCAGACCCCAAGTGCAGGGCAGCGACCCAGCAGGGTCTCCTAGGACCAGTCCTCAGGTTAGTGCCCATCTCATCTCATCAGTGGCCCCTTGGCCAGCAGATTCACCCTTTTTGTTTTATTGTGGTAAAATACACATAACATTAAGTTTACTATCTCACCCATTTCAAGAGTGCAGCTCAATGGCATTAGGTATATTCACATTTTTTGTGCAGCTGTCACCACCGTCAGCTCCAGAACTTCATCTTCCCAAACTGAATCATTAAACACTAACTCTGCAGCCCCCTCTCCCAGCCCCTGGCACCCAGCACCTACTTTCTGTGTCTGTGGATTAAACTGCTGTAGGGACCTCATGTAAGTGGGATCAGACATTATTTGTCTCTGTGTCTGGCTTATTTCACCTGGAATAATGTCCACCAGGTTCATCCAGGTCACAGCATATTGCAGAATTTCCTTCCTTTTTAAGACTGAATGATCTTCCGTTGACTGGATGGACCACAGTTTGCTTCTCCGTTGATCTGTTGGTGGACACTTAGGTTGCTTCCACGTTTTAGCTATTGTGAATAATGCTGCCATGAATAGGGGTGTGCAAATATCTCTTCAAGACCCTGCTTTCAGTTCTTTTGGGTTTATATCCAGAAGTGGAATTAATGGATCACATGGTAGTTCCATCTTTAGTTTTGAGGGGAAACCTCCATACTGTTTTCCAGCCGCTGCCCCATTTTACATTCCCACCAACAGTGCACAGATGTTCCAATTTCTCCACATCCCCGTCCACACTTCTGTTTTGATTTTGTTTTTTATCTCGGCCATCCTAGCGAGTGTGTCGCAGCACGTGGAATCATAGCAGTGCTGCAGGTACCAGCTGATGCTCGCCTGTCCAGCTGCTTGGTGGACCCATCTAGCTGGTGTTTCCACCAGCTGTTCCCTGTGTTCGTACCACGTGAATTCAACTGCACGCCCGTTCTGTCCTGCGGTGCACTGAGCCCCGTGAACAAGGTACCTGTGCCCCCACTAGCTCGGATGACCTCCAGCAGTGACCGTGGGTCCTCCACTCCCTGCCATGGGGCCCTGCGCCCCCCCCACAGCTTCAGGGCCCTGGGGCTGGCTTTGCTTTTTCCCTTTACTTCACGTCCTCTTAGTGCTGCCCTGTTGTGTGTGCAGGACCAGCCCTGGGCCCTCATCCTGTCGGCCCCCGTAACTCAGGGTGGTAGCCAAGGCTCGCTCCTGGGGCTGGTTTTGTTTCCGTGTGGGCAGCCAGTAGGCTGGAATCCAGTTCCCGCCTCATTCAGCGCCCTCGTCCTTCCACCCAAATCCCGTTTCCTCCCAGGCTGGGGCCAGAGAGAATTCGTTTTCACAGCATGTTCATCCGTCAAGGATCAGGGCTGTAGGGACCTAGAAAAGCAGCTACTTCCAATGAGCGATGCATTGGTTATAAGGGAACACGTAATGTTAGATGTATTTTCCCCAAAGAGGCATTTAACCCTGTCAGCTTGGGGGCTTCTTTACCCCCGGATAGGGCTACACTCTTTATCTCTAATTAGTTCTGCTACCTGTGCTCCCTCCCATGTCCAGACTGTCCCTAAATTTTTTTTTTTAATACTTGCAGAATGAACTTTATTTATTTACTTATTTACTTACTTATTTATTTATGGCTGTGTCGGGTCTTCGTTTCTGTGCGAGGGCTTTCTCTAGCTGTGGTAGGCGGGGGCCACTCTTCATCACGGTGCGCGGGCCTCTCACTATGGCGGCCTCTCTTGTTGCGGAGCACAGGCTGCAGACGCGCAGGCTCAGTAATTGTGGCTCACGGGCCCAGTTGCTCCGCGTTATGTGGGATCTTTCCAGACCAGGGCTCGAACCCGTGTCCCCTTGGCAGGCAGATTCTCAACCACTGCGCCACCAGGGAAGCCCTGTCCCTAAAAATTTAACTGAAGTAAGTTTCCTGTACAACCTCATGTTTCAGAATCGCCCGGCTTCTTGATTCTTGTTCGTCTTCCAAATTAGTCTCTTCTGTACCTGTTCCTCTAATCACACCATCTATACAACGCTCCACTGTCAAAGGGCTTGGTATTCGGAACAGTCTCAAACCGGGGAGTCTGTGGGGTGCTTGGACTCGGGGGCAGGCTCTGAATCCGCATCATTTTTCAGGTCAGTGCAGATGGGGCCTGAGGATATCGATCTACTGTTTTTGCAAAGAGGAAATCCCTAAGATTTGGTAAATGTACGTTTCTGTGATTTATAGTGAGATAAGGATGGCTCCCTCTAGTATTTCCTCCATGCTTTTTTTTTTTTTTTTTTTTTTTTTTTTTTTGGCGGTACGCAGGCCTCTCACTGTTGTGGCCTCTCCCGTTGCGGAGCACAGGCTCCAGACGCGCAGGCTCAGCGGCCATGGCTCACGGGCCCAGCTGCTCCGCAGCATGTGGGATCTTCCCGGACCGGGGCACAAATCTGTGTCCCCTGCATCGGCAGGCGGACTCTCAACCACTGTGCCACCCGGGAAGCCCTCCTCCATGCTTTTGGTCTGCCTAATTACCCCCTTCTCTTACAGGACATCAACCCTGTCTGTGATTTCTTCCCCACTTTTGTGCCCCCTGGGCAACTGTGCCAACAGGCACAATAGCAATGTTTCCCTCTCATCCTGGTTCTGCTGCTAAACTTATTTGTCTGCCAAAAACCACACTGCTCTGTGTTATGGACTGAATGTGTCCCCAAATTCCTATGTTGAAATCAACCCCCAGGGTGGAGGTGTTGGTGGGGTGTGGGGCGCGGTGGGGGTGTTGGGAGGTGATTATGTCATGAGGGTGGGGCCTCATAGTTGGAATTAGTGCCTTTGTAAGAAATGAAATGAGAGAGCTTGCTTTCGGTCCTGCTCCCTGCCGGGCGAGGCCACAGCAAGCAGGCAGCCAGCATTTGCTGCTGAAGCCCCCAGTCTGGTGCTCTGTCACAGCAAGAGCAGACGGGACACCACTGCCAGTCTGCACACGTGCATTCAGGGTTCAGTGCTGCGTCTGTTCCAGCATGCTGCAATCTGCCCAGCCCTCCTGCCCACGTGCTGGTTGGCCTCTCCCAGAACTGTCCTCACTTACAATCTGCAGTTTTTAAACAGACAACGGCTACTCCAGGTGGGGCTTTCCTCCCCCTCACCTGGCCCAGATCCAGGCCCTGCGGCGTCCCCGGCATGGACCCTGTGTGTGTGTGACCCGTCCTGGTCCTCTTCCCGGGCCTCACAGTGGGATGCAGCCCCTGCCCAGCCTCCATCAGCGGTCAGTGGGGAGTCTCTGGGGCCCGTCTCTGTTGGCCGTTTCTCCATGTGAGAGCCACTGTCCTTTCTGGTCCAGTTTCTCTGCCCATCGTGGGTCTAACCCAGTTCCTTTCCCTTCAGGACCCCCGTGGGCATCCCCTTCCTGCCTTCATTTTCTGAGTGCTTGGCTCTGATCCGTTCCTTCAAGGGCCCTCCTGGCCTCCAAGAAAGGTCAGATTCCTGGCTGATGGGTGGTAAGTCTTACTCTTCACTGTGTCAACTGGGCCATGATTAATCCGCCTGCATTTTATGGTTCTGTCTTCTACCAGATGTTTCACTAACGTTTGTCACCACACCCACACCATTCTCTCCCAAAAGCCCGCCTTTGTCAACAGAGCAGAAGGTCCCGTGTCCCTCGCCAGGCTGCCACCTGCCCTCCCCACCGTGTCGGAGTCACCACAGCTTTTAGAGCGCTGCACTACTTCTCCCCATCCTGTCTGTGACCCCTGACCCCACGTGACTCAGCCCTGCTCACGCGCAGCTCTGTGGATCAGCCTGTCCCATTCCGTGTCATCACAGATGGCGTTAGTCACCGTGGCTGCCGCCGTCTGCAATGCCTGTCATCTTTGTCACCAGAATCTCCCATAAGGGGGTCCTTTCCTGAAGACCCCCGGGGTCAGTGCCCTCATCGTGTGTATAAGCAGGTGCTTGTCTGCCTTGTCTTGGTTCATTGCTGTTTCTAAGAACAGCACCAAGCAAAAGAACTCTCTGGGGGTGATGGGAATGTTCTAGAACAACACTGTCCAATTCGACAGCCACCAGCCACATGTGGTCACTGAGCTCCTGAAACATGGCCAGTGCAACAGAGGAACTGAATTTTTTTTAATAGGTATTTATTTATTTTTCTTTATTTTGGCTGCGCCGGGTTTTAGTTGCAGCATGCATGTGGGATCAAGTTCTCCGGCCAGGGCTCGAACCCGGGCCCCCTGTGCTGGGAGCACAGAGTCTTACCCACTGGACCACCAGGGAAGTCCTGGAACTTAATTTTTTAATCTAAATTAATTTATGTCGCCACATATGCCTCAGAGTTCCACATTCAGTCCTTATGTAAAATTCTGTTTTATTCTAGTGCCATTGGTTTCAGCTTCTTATCTTCAGAATCTCACCTTGAAATTTACATGTATCAGCAGCAAAATCCCATTCCTTTCACCAAAGACAAAGCCCTGGAGTCAGCAGGGTCACCACAGGCCCCTTTCTGAGTCTCAGACTTACGGCGGACTTACCAAATGCAGCCTGAACCCACCCCCTTACCACTCCGACCCCGTGTCTCTGGGGGACAGATGCAAGACCACAGGGCCAGGCTGCGGGCAGTGACATTCAGTCTGTCTTCTTTCGGAGGACCTTGCCCGCACGAGGCCACACCCCAGCGTGGCCCAGCGCCTCCTGCCAGAGGTCTTCCCGGGACCAGAGGATGGTGGAGCCCCCACCTGCCAAGGGAGACATGATGGGAATCAGCTGGTGCTGGGATCGCTTCTGAGGCAGCTGACCAGAGCAGGGAAGGTGAGGCCTGGCGAGGGGTGGGGGGCGGTGAGCAGAGGGGGCTGCAGAGGGGAGGGTGTGAGCAGAGGGGGCTGCAGCCCCCATAGTCTCTACAGCACCAGCCTCAGGGCGGTGGTTTTGAGGACGGGAGGTGAGGGCTGGGGGGTGGGAGGTGCACCCTGCCTCTGCCTGTCCACTTGGCCTGCTGTGCTGCAGCCTCTGAGGGCAGGATGGAGGGGGGCAGGGGGAGGCAAGGTCCAGGGCTGAGGTTCCTTGGGCAGCAGCAGGAAGCTCTCCTACCTGGCCCCCTAGGAAGGAAGGGGCATAGGGGAGGCGCCCACCCGCCCGACAGGGAGACCCAGACAGATGTGATGGGGTCCCATGAGCAGCCCCTTCCCAAACTAGGGGAGGGCGTGCGGGGCTCTACCTCATCACACCTGCAACCCGGGATCGGACACCACCCACCCACCGGGTGCTCTCCCAGACTACCGTCCAGCTGGGGTAGGGTCATGCCCACCACGCCCCCACACTCACACCTCTGTTCTCGCCACCGGAAGCACAAACTCGCCCTCTGGGCTTCAACGAGGGAGGTTAGGGGAGGGGCGTGGCGACAGGGGGAGGGGCCGACCTGCGGGCCTCCACCAGCCCGCACTACCTGGCGCAGCAGGGACGCGACTCTCCGTGGCGCGCATGCGCGGGATTCGGTGCGAGGCCGGCTGCCTGGAGCCAAGGCCACGCCTCCACCTGATCACCGGGTCTCCGAGGAAGGCAACAGCGGGGTTGCAGAGGGGCAGCAAAGCCGGGAGGTGGGTCCCAGAGCCAGGAGAGGGGCAGGGCCTAGCACCCCCGGACGCTGCTCCCAAGCCAAGGGAGGAAGCTGAGGCCAGACGTGGGTTACACAGCTGTCACTGGAGCAGCCAGGGTTAGAGGGAGGGGAGACCCCAGGGGACACGAGGCAGCCAGGTCGGGAGAGAGCGGGCCTGTGCCCGCGGCAGTGCTGAAGGAAGAGAGGGGCCACCCCCAGGCAGTAGCCGGGAGCTGGCGGGGGACTCGGGGCGGGGGGCCGTCTGACCTGCGGAGGTGAGGTCACCTTAGGACTCAGGAAGGGGAGCTTCAGGTAGGGGCTGGGGAAAGTCGAGGTGGCAGGGCCATTAGAGGAGGGTCCCGGATTAGGGAGGGGGTCGCCCAGCAGAACTGGGTGGTGGGCGCGGAGGATGGTGCTCGTGTGGGGACAAAAGACCGAGGGGCCGGCCCTGAAAGATTAGAAAGGAAGAGATGCTAAAACTGGGGTTTGAAAGGCGTGGTACCTGTTAATGCCTGACATTTCGTAAATCACCGCTTTTGAGCACAAAATGCAGTAATTCCCAACAAATGTTCCCTATTACCTAGAGGGTGCCTGTCCCGCGCGTTCTTTGCAACTGCAGCAGTCGTGGGGCTGGGGTTTACTTCTCTTTGGCGCGCTGGGGAGGCACCGCCCCGCCTCCACCCGGAGGGGCTCCGCGTACCCGCCCCCCAGTCCCCCCAGCTCGGCCGCTGTCGCTGGTAGCGGAGCAGACACTGTCGCGGCGGCACGTAGAAGCCTGCCCCCGGGCGTCCTTGGAGCAGCCCTGGGGACACGCGATTTCCAGGACACCGTGCAGTAATCTCACAGGACACCCCGCGCGACACACGGCGAGTGAGTTAAATCCCCAGCCTCACCCCTCAGGGTCCGGTGACCGAACTGGGCTGGCCCGGGGGCGGGAGGAAGACGCGGGGTCCGCGACCCCGGCTCCTCCCCGGTGTGCCCGGCTCCCACCTCACCGACCCCTCCCCAGACGGAGGGGCTCGAGGGCGGGGTTGGGGTGTTAATCCCAAAGTGAAGCCCGTGGGGCCTTTGATGTCCGCGGGGCGGGCTCGGGGGCGGCCTCGGTGCCCTGCCCAAACTGGCGCCGGCGCCCCTGGGAGTCCAGGCTGCGGGCTCGACCCGACCGCCCTGAAGCCCTGCGGCGGGCTGGGGGCCGAGTTCAGCCGCCGGGGGCGCCGCGCCGACTCAGAGCCCGCGCTCCGGGGGGCCAGTGAGTAGTGAGGCGCTGGCGGCACAGGGGACTCGGACAGGGTGACTGCCCCTAGGCTAAACCGTGCGGCCTGGGCTTCTCAGTCCGCAGGAACCCTGCGCCCTCCTGGCCACCACGGAGTGGAGCCAGGCAGCAGCACAGCGGAGCCCGAAGCGGTCGGGGACCCACAGCGGAGCACGGTGGCTCGCCTGTCCTTCCTGCTCGGTTCCTCCTGGGAGCCAGACGTGGAGTCATCCACGTCCTGAGCCAGCAGACCCCCTTTCTTCCTGTCACCCGAATCTGGAGACAGCTCCTATGGCACCAGAGTGAAACCCAGCAGAGGGTCTGGGCAGGGGCTGGGGGGGCGGAGAGAGAGTAAGGGCCAGCGGAACCCGAGGGACCCTCTCTGACCAGCCCCTCCCCACCCTGTCCAAGCCCACCCTGTTGCTGGGAGTAGTGATGTGGACCCCTGACCCCCTCGGTGTGCACACCTGTCACCTCTGGCACTGCAGACCCTCGGGGGCAAGTTGGACAGAGGAGATAGCTCGGCACTCCACAGGACAGGCTCCCGGCCGGGGTGCTGGGTGGGAAGGGGCCGTCCTCGCCTTCCTGCAGCCCAGGCCAGCCGGGTGGGGGTGGGGGGGAGATGAAAGGCTGTAACAGGTTACCACCTCTCCCTTCACCGGGGACACAGACCCGCCCCTCCCCCAGACATCTTGAAGCGGGGGGAGGTGTGAATGGCCTCCTTTGTGCCTCTGAATTGAAGGCAATTAGGTGCTACTTATCTGTGGGGGGCATTTGGGTCCTCTTTGCAAACCCACCTCCCACCCACCCCGCTCCTCCTGAGCTTATAAGTGCAGCCCGGCCCTGCCGAGACTGAGGCGGACCCTGTGCTCTTCCTGGCCCTCCTGCGCGGCCGGGGCGCCCCGTTCCCAGCCCCCACCATCTGTCCAGAGGCGGATCCTGAGTGCGGCCGCACCACCCAACAAAGCCTCCCTCCGCCGCCTTTCCTGGTGCCTGCGAGCCAGCCTCCAGCTTTGGCTCAGGGGACCAGCTCTCCCAGAGAAGCTGTGCGGGGCCAGCGCACACCGCCCGGCCCGCCAAAGTCTCCCCGGGGAGCCTGTCTGCCCCAGCCCGGGTGTGCGGCAGAGGGGACCACCCCCAGACCGTGGGCAAGGAGGAGGTGAAGTCCTCAGGAGTGTGCGCCAGGGACGCCCACACCTGGTAGGTGTGGGGATTGGGGGACCTCCCTTCCCAGGCTGGGAAGGGAGCCGGGGAGGTTTCTGGAGCAGGGTCACACATCTGTGTACTCCGGCCACAGGTGGGGCATTCTTTGCAGGGCTGGGGCTTGCGGGTTGTGCCGGACCCCTCCGGCCGGTGAACCCTTCTCGGAAGCAGAAACCACAGTCCCGCCCTGGAGGGGCTGCCCCCACCCGCTCTGAGCCAGGATGCCCACCTTAGCACTCGGTACACATGGCCTTCAAGCTCTAAGTCCTTGGGGCCCACTTCTGCAAGAGGGTCACAGGTAAGTGCGTCTTGCAGGCCACGAACCTGCTCAGTTCGGAGGGCTCACCATGTCTCCTCCTGCAAAGCCGGGTGCCTTCGTTCGGCATCCGGACTGCGGCCTGTTCGCCGGCCACCTGGAGTCCTGCAGGACTGCTTAGGGACAGCACGGCCCGGAGCCCACTGTGCTTCTGTCCTTGTGAGCTTCCCGTGGTTTCTAAACTTGACGGAACGCTTTGTCGTTGGCGGAGGGGGCTTTCTTAGTCTGTCTTTTAGTCTTTGTGACTTAATCACTGCTCTTAGGTGTCAAGTCCTACGTGGCCAAAAGTGGGGCTGGTATTATCTGTAGGTTTGCATTTTTTAAAAAGTTTTAATAATGACCATGGACACGTCTTCACCTCATGGGGGTTCTTAGTGCTGCCCTATCTCATAATTAGAAATCAGAGAACAAACCTGCAGGAGACAGAGCCTGGGTACACGGGGAGTCCACGGGAGGGCTTCCCCAGACCGCAGGCCTTTGCCGAGGGTGGGCTCCGCCAGCCCCCATTGCACCCCCCGCCCCGTGAGTCAGAGTTCCTTGTCTGCGGGTGAAAGAAACTGGTTTCTGGAAGGGAGCATTGGGCAGCGGTGAGGGGCCGGTGTCAGGATTGCTGTCCACTCCATCGTCCTCTTCGACATCCACGCCTCTGGACCCCCTCCACACTCAAGCTAAAGGCGAGGAGGGGTGTCGCCTTGGCCCAGCGGGAGGCTGGAGGGCGGGCTGCTCTCCTGAGGCCCCGCCGCCAGCACCATCCGCGGTCACAGCTGGTGGCATCTCCCGGGGGGGGTGGGGGCTGTCCCCCCCAGGCAGCATTTTCAGCCACAAGGACTGGGTGCCCTCCCGTCCTCCCTCAGGGCTGAGCCAGGAGGCAGAGGGCGCTCGGACTCCCCGTGTGCGCACAGCTTCCACGGCGCAGCAGGTCAGCGCCCTGGTGTGCTCCTTCCGGCACCGCCGCTACCGGGGCCCACTGCTGGCCCGGGAGATGCAGCTGTCCGAAGTGCAGGCGAGGGGGGTGGCCCGTTGTTGCCCTGCTCACCTGGTTTCAGAATCGCTGCGTGAAACACAAACGCCATCTGCAGGACTCGCAGCTGAGCGCGCCCTTCCCCACAGCACTCCGTGCGCCCCTGGCGCTCTGACCCCCCACCCTCTGCCCTGGGCTGTGTGCGGCCTGCAACTGCTGTGCCCATGGGCATCCTTGCCTGGGCCCCCAGCTCTGGCCCAGCCTCTGGGCTCCTTCTGGGGTCCCTGCCGAGCGGAACCAGCCTCCCTGGCTTCCGCGTGGGCCTCGTGCGGCAGGCAGCCCCCCAGACGCCGGGAGCCCGGTGCACACGCTGAGCCCAGCTTTGCTCTGGGGAGCCTGGCACGTGTGCGCCCCGCCGGAGACCCGGGATGTCTTTTAAGGATGTGTGGCTGCCCAGAAGCCCGCAGCTGAGGCCTGTCAGACACTGCGCTTCCGTGCAGAGCTGTGTCTGGCATCTACCTGCAGAGACGCGGTGATCCCCTGCGTGGGCCTGAGGCCGGTGGCACCTGGAACCTTCCAGCCTTAGGACTGTGGAGGGTTTACAGTCGAAGGCGTTTCAGAGCCACTTCATACCTGAAAGTTGCCAAAGGGTTGGTCTAGGAAGTGATAGGTCAGCAAACAAAGACCCAAGTGGACTGTTGCTCTGGGCTCTTACGCCCTCACACACGGGGGTCACGTTACCCTTCGTTGGGGGTAACTTATTCAATAGAAGGCTTCCAGTTAGGGTAAACGAAGTCGAACTCTTACGCTATGTGCTTCCAGGCTTTGTGCATGAAAATGGAAACCGGCAGGATTGGGAGGAAGTGAACGTGCTTCGCACCTTTTGGTGTTTGAATTCCACGTTAACCATGACCCCAAAGCTGGAAACGGGAAAGGAACTGACGGTGGGCGCGTGTGAGCCAGGGACTGCCCCATGTGCTGCCCTGCGCCTCCCTTTGCTGAGGAAGGACCCACCCAGCGTCTGGCCTGCGCCCCCTGAGCTGTCCTCTGTCCTCGCCTGCAGGGCTGTGCCCCCGCAGCAGGAGAGAGAGGGCCCCTCCCTGCCCGAGGCGCGCCTGGAAGCCGCCTCACCACTGGAGGAAAGAGCCAGGGGTGCAAACTTTCCGGAGGGTTCTGACACGGCACTCAAAGGGTGTCTGCGCCACATGGGTGACAGTGGGCGCGCCGGGGCGTGGGGGTGATGCCCGGATACCGCGGTGAAGGGCCAGTTCAGAGAGGACCTGGGTATTCAGTACAGGATCACTTCGTATTCATTACAGGAGTGCTTTGGGGGAGAATAGGAGGGATTGAGGAAGAGGCAGGTGATCGGGGAAGGGCAGCGGGGCACAGCTGGGTGGGTGAGGGTGCGCCCTGGGGCCTGCCAGGCAGGAAGGCAACGAGGGGCAGATACCCTGAGACCTCCTGCTCGCTGTGGAGGGTGGGTTCCGAGCAGAAAGCCCCCGTGCAAGAAGCAGAAGCCTGGGTGTCGGAGGATAGAGCCGGGCCAGTGTGGGGGCAGCTGCCGAAGGCCACTTGGAGCCTTTGGGATTTTGGCCGAGTTCCGCAGCAGCGCGGTGTGGGCCCTGTTACCGCATCGCGGTTGTGGCTTTCTTTCCAGAGGTGGGGCTTTTACAGCTGTGTGGAGCCTCTTGTTCAGGGTTTCCTGTGGGTCGGGATTCGCTTAAACAGGTACAGGTTCGTGTGGTTTCAGCTGTTCTAACCTTTGGTTCAGAAAAGCCTAAGCCTCTGCCTGGATTCTCTCTTGACCCTAAAATCTTAGCCAGAGTCTAGCTGGTCTAGTTCCTTCCAAGCTACCCAGTGGTTCGGGGGAAGCTGAGCGATCCTCAACGTCTGTGTCCCGTGATGTGTGTGTGTGCGCCTCTGTGTGTGTGCCTCTGTGTCTGTGTGTGTCCCGTGATGTGTGTGTGTCTCTGTGTCTGTG
This sequence comes from Neophocaena asiaeorientalis asiaeorientalis, assembly GCF_003031525.2. NCBI lineage: Eukaryota > Metazoa > Chordata > Mammalia > Artiodactyla > Phocoenidae > Neophocaena > Neophocaena asiaeorientalis. The sequence continues at coordinate 288,137 of NW_020172269.1, read as the reverse complement.
TGTCTTTTGCCCGAGTGCTGTCGCCCCCGCTCCCAGGGCTTTGGGTGTCACTTGTCTGCAACCTCCACCCAATTCTGGGCAGCGGTCCCCCCTTACCTGGTGCTCTCTAACCCACGGTTGTCATGACCAGCAGTGACTGGTGGGACCAGGCTTCCCAAGCCCTGCTTCCATCCTGCTGCTCAGACAGGTGCGTTAGAGCCTCACCCGCTGGCAGGGACTGGGCAGAACAGTCTAAATCCCAGTTTAGGGAAACGGGGACTTTGCCGTGGACACTGGCTGGGGCAGCCGGCCTTGAGCAGGAACCGGGTGGAAACGGGAGAGCCCATGGCTCTGCCAGGTCCACTTCCTCTGGTTTGGGAGCCAGACCTGGTGACAGTCTGCAGGGCCTCATGCCTGAAACTTACATACAGAGGGTGCCAAATCCACACGATAAGGTACATAGGCCAAGATATTCACAGCGGAACCGGCTGGCGGGGTCTACGGGCTGTCTGTCTTGCTCTAAACTTTTCTGTCTGCAGTTGTCATAGGAGGTGCTGGGCGGGGCTGCTTGGGTGTCGGCCCCTCCCCTTCCCAGGGCCAGGCGCATCCCTCCGCCCTCCCCCGCCAGTTCTGAGCCACCCAGTTCTTGGCGCCCAGGCAGTGACGCCTGGTTGTGGGTCAAGAATGGGTCCTCTCAGCCAGGCCACCCTCAGAGGCCCCATAGCAGAGGGGCTTGCAGAACAGACGCGGCACTGCCAAGCCCCCTTAAGGGTGTGGGAGCACCTCCCCCCGTGACCGCACAGATTCTCGGTCCTCCTCCCGCTTCAGTGGCCCCTGGTGGCAGAGGACCTGCCATATCCAAGACCATTGCTGTCCAGGGGTCAGGACCACCAGGGCCGCACGGCGGGGCTCCTGGCCACCAGGTGGGAGCACAAGCCTCCCGGGGCGGCAGGACCACCCAGGCCTCTGCAGCTGGAGGGCTCCGTGTTGCCCGCTTCCGAGGCCGGTAAGATCCTCATTCCCAGCTGTGGTGGTGATTGCAAGAGCAAGGGGACAGGTGGAGGGAAACCCCTCCCCAGGGAAGCCATGCTGAGCTTTGTGGGGGAGGATCATTCACCCAGTGCCTCTGTGAGCCCCACCCCACCATTTACGGGGCAGGGGCCCCTGCGACTGGCGGCCTGTACGGGCGTCACCTGGCTTTTCCGAGGGCTGCCTGGCCCCAGGCTGTTCTCCGTGCTCCTCAGCTGAACCAGAGCTGATACAGGACACACTGGCCTGCTCTGCTCGACCTCCTGGTGGGGACTTCTGGCCCATCTCCCTGCCGAGGGAGCCGCCCACAAGGGACCCCACCCTGCGGCTGGGGCAAGTCAGGGACCAAGGGGAGGGTATGCGTGGCCAGCTGCAGTGACTCTGAAGGGTTTCCCTCCCTGGGCCCAGGAGCCATACCCTGTAGCTGCTGACAGGAGGATAATGGTAGAGAGCAAGGCAGAGCCACTGGCTGCCTGGATCCAGCCGTGCCTGCAACCCACCTCTCTCCCCATCACAGGAGACAGGTGTCTGGACCCGGCCACTGTTCCTCATGCACTCAGGGTATTGTATATACCTTCTTCCCTTCAATACTCTCAATGGTCCAGGGGGAGCCTCACCAGCAGAGCCAGCCCCCAGCCCCTTGGTGACGATGGACCAGACGGAGAGTGGCACTGTGGGGGCAGGGAGCTCCGTTCGCTGGGCTGATCAGCCGATAAGATAAGCCTGAGCGTCACTGTTGAAGCTCTCGGTTCACTGGGCTCCCTCTGTCCCTTTTCCTGCTGCAGGATGTTAAGGCCAACAGGCTCCAGAGCCAGGGAGTTCCCACCTGGACCAGCGAGCCGGCGCCAGAGGCAGTGCTGGGGGGCAGGCTGTGCACACTCCAGCCCTGGGAGTCCTGGCCCGCCCACCTGGCGCCGCCAGGCCCGGGGAGTGTCCTGCCCCCGTGACCCTGGTTATCAGAAAGCCCCCCACCCCACTGCCCGCCCCCCCCAGCTGATGTGTCTAGGAGTCGTTTCATTCCCTCATGTTGACGTATTTTTTATCAGGTTCCCTCAAGACCACTCATTCTTACTGATGTGCCCCCCCTGCCCCCACCAGCATGGACGAGGAGAAACACGACGGAGGGAGCTTTGCTTTCAGCGCTCCAACGGTCAAAGCTTTTCCACACTGAACTTTACAAGAAGTCACCTTTATTGACATTTCCGAAGGGAAAATACACTCACTCTCGTTACAAGTGTGATGAAGGTGGAGAGAGCATCCCTGCGGCAGCCCCCGCTGACGCCCTCCCCCCGCCCCTCTTCTCTGCACATCCGAGCCCCCTGGTCCCAGACCCAGACCCCGCAGTGGACCCAAACGGGCTGCCCCCGCTCCTGTCCCGGCACCTTCTATAACTCTTCAGGGCAGCCCCAGTGACAGTCACCGTGGAGCGGGGGCCTGCTCAGCCTCTCTCCCACGCGCCTGCAGGGGCAGGGCCTGGACCACGCCGTCCGCAGCTCTAGGGCACGCACGGAAGCGAAGGTTACCCGATCTTCTTGTTCTAGGACGGGCGACCCCTCCCTCTCCCTGCCCCCACCGCCCCCCATACATCATCCTGATGGAGGAGGGCAAGGACCCCCTGGCCCCGTCATCTGGATCCATCCCCGATCCAGCGTGCAGGACGTGGAAGCAGGTCCAGAGGCAGGTGCGTGGCGGGGAATGGGCTCTGCAGCGCGGCAGGACCTCGGCGCCCCATTTTCCCATGCCCTACACCTCTTTAGGCCAGACCCTCAAAGAAGTATATGCATAGGAAAAAGGAACAGCGAGCAGCATGGCCGGCACGGGCGCGGGTCCAGGAGGGTCCGACCTGGGTCAGGTGAGGCGCGGGGACGAGCTGCGGGCTCGGCTGGGCAGCTGCAGGCGTCCTGTGGGTGCCAGTGAGCGGGATGGGCTGGCGGGCTGAGGCGGAGGCAGCGAGGCCGGCCAGGCCTTACCTGGTCAGCCTCGGGTCCGCGGTCTCTGCGGGCGAGCGGGGCCGGGAGCGAGGAGGAGAGCCGCTTGCTGACTGCGGGCTCTGCCGCTGCGGCCGCCGGGCGCCCCTTTATGCGAGGCAGAGACCTTGGCGGGCAGCACCCGGAGCAGCGGCCATCACGTGCGGTCATGGGCTGCTCTGTGCCAAGGACCCCGCCCGCCCCCGCACCTGCGAGATTGGGGCACAAAGACCCGCTCTGAGCAGAGCGCCCAGCCTCGGCATGCGGGCGGTGAGGCCCACGGAGCTGGGGGCTGCTGGCCAGGACCTGGGACCGGGCCAGCCCTGGCCGGCAGCCTCCTCCGGACCTTATCTCCCCACGAGCCTCTGCTTGCGTCACGGCCCAGAACACACAGGGGAGAGAGAGCCTCCAGGGAGGTGGCACCTCTCCCCTCCCCTCCCGGCCTCCCAGCCTCCTGCCCTGGCCACGGAGCCCCAGGACCCCTGCCTCAGGAGGCCGCCTGGGACTGGGGCTGCCCGGAGTCCAGAGGATCCGGTGGGGGGGGCTCTGCCTGGCCGCACACCCGCCCGCCGTGTGCTCAGCTCTGCCCCAGGGCCCCGGGCTGTCTGGAAAAGGGCAGGGGCCCTGCAGTCTTGGGGGGACACTGTAGGGACAGGCGAGGGAGCGGCACCCAGGGGACAGCTGATCGAAGACCCAGGGCTTCTCACACAGACACACACAGGTGCGCCACCCCTTTCGCAGGCCCAGGGGCCACAGGAGGGCAGCTCCGCCTCCCACTGTGTGTGGGCGTGGGCGCAGTCAGTACCTGCTGGGGGGGGCAGCTGGCTCTACACGGGCAAGTGTCCCCACTGCTCACGAACATTCCTGACCTGCGGGGAACGGCAGAAGTGGTGGCCTGAGTCTGAAACTGACTGGCCATCACGTCCCCCACCTGTCCCCTGGGTCCCAGGGGCCCCTCCTGTGCCGCACCCAGCCTCCGCTCCCCCTCCGCCCCTGGGGTGGTCCGCGCCTCCAGGACCAGGGACAGCCCCCCTCCCTGCCTAAGGGTCCAGACAGGCGACCCCACCCTGCCCTCACTTTGCCCCGAGACCAGCTCTGGTGTGTCTGTGTGTCTGCACGTGTGGTGTGTGTGCAGCAGCCCCTCGGGCTCTCAGCCGACCGGTGGAGCCTCGGGACTGTTGCATCAAACCCCGACTGAGGGGCGGGCTCCTGGATGGGCAAAGGCAGGCGGAGGGCACAGGTGGACGGCACAGGTGGACGTGTGAGGGAAGCCAGGTGAGAGAGCGGCCACCCATGCCTGTGGACGTGCCAGTCCTTCCTGACACACGCCCACCGTGGCCTGGACCCGTGCTGGCCGAGCAGTGTGGCTGAGAATGTGCAGACCCTGGGCTGCATGCAAGCGGCGGGGACCGCTGCTGGGAGACTGTCCGCAGTCCAGGGCCTCTGGGGGCCGTGCAGCCTGCCAGTGGGCGCAGGGTCAGAAGACGCCAGTGAGCAGTTGCTCACGGCTCTCCTGGGCAGGCGGGAGGGGCCGGGCCGACCTCTGGGCTGTATGGGGCCACAAAGTGGGTGTCAGACCCCGACCTCTGCTGGGCAGGGGAGGGGCCCTTGGTAGAGGAAGGCACCCCCCTCCCCCCTGCTCCGGGAGCTCAGAGGCCCGATGGGGGCCGTCTGCTGAGTCTCAGGCTGATGGGTGAAGCCCCACCTCGAGTGGTGGCTCTGGGACCATCTGCTCAGGCCCCTGTTCTCTGGAGAACCACTTGGGGTCCTGCTCCCCCACCCCGGGGCCGCCTCCGTCCGGAGCCTCCATCGCCCTTGACCCTCCCCCCCCTCAAAGCTGCCTCCCTCGGCTCTTGGGAAACACTTGCACCCTTGACCTTGGGCTCCTCAGGTGGGTGGGCGATGGGCCTGCAGGAGAGGAGGTGAGAGGCAGATTGATAGAGACAGAGACAGGGAGTTGGAGGGGAGATGGGTGCGGGAGGCCCAGCTGCTCTAAAGCACCTTGGAGGCCTTCCCTTGTCTTAATCTTACCGTCCTGATTATAAAAGCAATGCCTGCTAATTACAAACCACTGTTTGCATCCACAAAGGCAGAAAGAGAAGTGGGGGGGGGGACAGCAGCCTGAATCTTGTGGCCCCTGCCCAGCGTCTCCAGTGTGTGGACCCCGAGCCATCAGCCGCTGTGCCGCTGGCCCTGCTCCCGTCACCCCCTTAGGCCCCTACTTCCACTTTCTCTCCGGCAGTGGGGGTAGCTGCCCCTCTACCAGCAGGAGCCCGGGGGGCTTGGGTGGGAGGCCAGCTAGGGTGAGGGGGCTGGACCCACTGTCTGTGTTTCCCCAAGGGTGGCAGGGAGTAGACTGTGTGTCCAGGAGCCCCCCTCAGGCTGCCACGTAGAGCTAGGCACAGGGAGGGGGCGGCTGAGGGGCTGGGCCTGCCTTCCACGGCAGGTTTCAGTCCATCCAGCCCACCTGGACCCCTGGAGGGCCCAGACCCTTGGGGTCTCAGCCCCTGGAGGGCTTGCTCTGTGGCTTCTGAAGGTGAAGGAGGGGACTCGGGGCCAGCTTCCTGCACGGCCGAGGGCAGGAAGGCCACAGCCAGAGGGCGCTGAGGCCGCTCGCTGCCCAGCAGGTGCATCCCAAGTGCTCGCCTTGCCTCGAGGCGCTGTGTGGCCCCTCAGGGCTTTCAGTGGGACCCAAGCCCAGAGCAGGAACCCAGGCCCCCGGGCTGCCCCTTCCTGCGCTCTGGCTGTCATCAGACTTTTGTAGGAGCCGAGTGGAGCAATGCATGCCAGGTCCAGTCCCCTCCCTAAGTGGTGAGGACGGTCCCCCCAGGGCAGACACAGCAGCTGGATTCCAGGGCGGCTGGATAAAGGGACAGGATCCTGCCCCTCACTTCTGCAGCTGCTGGCTGGACCCCCACTGTGGGAAGCCTTCCTGTTTGCCCGCTCTAGCGTCCACACAACCCCAGGCGTTGCGTCGTGGTCCCTGTCACCTGGGGCAGGGCCCCCTGCTGGGTCCAGCCAAACCCTGGGTGCAGAGGCACCACAAGCAGCCCCTGGAACACAAAACATGCTGGGCCCGGCCTGCCGTTTGCCCACAAGACAGAAAGTATCCTTGCCGGCCCTGGAGGACGTGCTTGGCATGGAATTGACTGGAGATAAGGGGTGTCCTTCAGGACTGCTCACTCCCTCCCGTTGCTCCATTCCTGGGGGGGGGGTCCCCACAGCTGTCTGCTAGCTCAAGCCAAAGTTTCCAGCCACCAGGAGGTAGCCTACATTAACCCTTGGTAGGTTCCCAGAGAGGGTGGCCTGTGGAACAGAGAGACCTCGGCCTCTGCCCTGTACCCCAAGCTGTCCTGCACCCCAATCCTGCCCTGTGCCCCAACCTGCTCTATACCCCAATCCTGCCCTGTGCCCCAACCTGACCTGCATTCCCTGGGTTATTATCCACTGGCGCTCCCCACCCCAAGGGGTAGGCAAGGCAGCGTCAGCAGCCTCTCCCCAGGGCGCGGCTGAGGCCTGGTTGCAGCTCACACGTGCCGTGCAGGCTGCCGCTTCTGGCCTCGGTTTCCCCACCCATCAAAGGAGGCTCTGAAAATGGCCACCCCGTCCAGAGACAGCAGGTTGAAGCAGTGTCCGCCCTGTGACGTGGCAATTCCACTCCCTGGTGTCTGTCCACCCAAGAGGGACTGCCCCAGACAGACTGGAACAGCAGTGTCCTCAGGCTGGAAACCTCTCCAAGGCCCCTCGAAGAGCAGGGGGTGCAAATCCCGGCGGCCTGAGGTCCTCGTGGTGGAGAACACGTGGTAACATGGGGAGTGTGGCCACAGGGAGAATTACGCGTTGTTGGTCTGAAACTGGACTTTAACTGGGTGCCCTGGATTTTTATTTGCTCAATCTGGTGTCCCTACACCCTGTTTGTGGAGAGGACGTGGGCCTGGAGAGGTGGGGGGACGGGAAACCAGGTCCGGGCCGAGACTCCTGTGGCTCCCGGGGCCTCCTGGGCTCGGGGCTTCTGGCGCCGAGAGCCTGAGCCCAGCCCGGTTGGGAGGGCCATGCGGCCAGCATGACCACAATCAGAGGCCCCGGTGGCCCTGGGCACCTGTGGGAAGCCCCTGTGGGCGCTGGGTCCCCAGGCGGGACCCATGCGTGGGCCAGGCTGGGCCTGGAGGCTCAGAGGAAGGGCCGGGATGGAAGACAAGGAGTTAAGCCTGGACCCGGGCCTCCCCAGCCTCCTGTCGGGGTTTCAAGGTTGTGTCTGAGCAGCTCCCTTGCTGGGGAGATAATCTCGGCTTCTGGTTATTTTCTCTCCCCTCTCCGGGGCGGATCCGGAACACTTGCCCGGCCATGGGAACTGCCCTCCGCCCTTCAAGGCCGCGGCATAGACGGCCCTTCCCAGGGCACCCTTGGCCTTCCCAGGACCCCCAACCCGAGGGAGGACTGGGGCCGCCTTTTCCAGACTGCTGACCTGACAGCCCCACCCCCGGCCACCGGCCCAGAGCCTGGGCCGCTGGGCTTGTCACACAGGCTCGCACGCACACTCAGCCCTGCCCACCGGCCCTGGGCCCGGACCCCAGGCTCGGCCCGGGTCCCCGGCCCCCCGGACCCCGCACAGTCACTGCTGTCCATGACCCAGGGGCCGGGGGTCTCTTTCTCACGGGGCTGGGCCCCCAGGTTTGGGGAGGGACCTGTCACCTTCAGGCTGCCCCCCCTCGGTGGCTGCTGCCCGTGGCGGTCTCCTGGGCCCCCAGCTGGCTGACCCACAGGCAGACAGCGCTTCTCAGGCCAGCTCAGCGTCCCTGACCCAAGGCCTCTCTGGGTCCCCGCAGGTACCGAGGGCCCCTTAGTAGAGGCCTGGGGGTCAGTGAGGGGTGGGGAGCGCTGCGGGTGAGGGCACAGCCTGAGACGGGGCACCTCCTGCTTCCCTCAGTGCTGGCCCCTGCGGCTGAGGAGGAAACCGAGGCCCAGACCAGTGGGGGAGCCTCGCTTCCCAAGGACAAGGGCAGCCTAAGCTGGAATCAACATCCTCTCGGCTCCAGGGGCCCCTTCCCACAATACTGGATGGAGAAGCTGCTGGGCTGGGCCGGGCGGGTGGGAGCCCCCAGCTGAGCCGCCCCCCGTGGACTCGCTGCCCCTGACCTGGGAGGGGGCTGGGCTGGGGCTGACCTATCCTAGCTGCCAGGCTAAGGGCCACACTTGGGGGGGGGCGTCCCGAGACCCCCTGCTTCAGGCAGCCGTGGGTCACAGAGGAGCGCCCAGCCCAGAAGGTCAGAGCCGGGGCCACAGGTGGTGGGATATAGAGGGGGAGCCCCGGGGGCTGAGTGCATGCACATATGTGTGAGGGCCTGCGGGTTTGGGGCTGTGACCTCGCGGTGGTGAAGGGGCTGCGGGGGTCGGTGAGGAATGCTTGGTCTCTCCCGGGTTCTGGCCTGTGAGGGTGGGCTTTCCTCTGGGAGCCCAGAGAGGGCTTGACACCCACCGGCCAGCTGCCCAGTGTGGCTGCACCCAGTGAGCAGGGTGGGCGGCATGCTGTCATCCGGGGCCAGGGGTCTGGGGTGGGGGCGGTGGCAGCCCAGGTGACTGGCAGTAAAGGTGTCCAGACATGCCACGCCCCCACCCAGCCCTGCACAGCCCCTGCCCACCCTCCTTGGCCTGCGGGCATGCCCTCTGCCTGGATGGCCACTCATATGAGTTGACGGGTGGAGTGGGGGTCACAGAGGGCAGGTACCACTTCATCGCACCATGTGGCCTGTTACACTGCGGGAACAAAGACACCCCCCCCAGAACACCTGGGGGGGCGGCAGTGGGATCAGAGCCTGGGGTCCTCACGCCCCCCCTGGGGTGAGGCCAGGGCTGCTCTGGTCCCTGGACTCCCAACAACCCTCTCCTGGACGGTCCCATTTTCGCTGGTGGGTGAGGCCCAGCAGGGCTGAAGGCCAAGAGACGGACCAGGCCCTCGGCCACCCCGCTGGCTGGTTCTGAGGGAGCTTCTCTTAACAAGTGTGTCCTTTTCAGGGTCTATGAGGGGACAGGGCAACCGGGACGGATGTCAGGCGTACGTGGGGCGCAGCAGCAGGCCTGTCTCTCTCAGGCGAGCTTGTTGGAGCCATTATTCTCATTTTTTTCCAATTACAGAACAACATGTGGCTATGACTGTCAACAATACAGAAGTGACCGTTCTGGCACCCGGGGGCCATCGCTGTGAATCGTGTGGGTTTCCGCCAGCCTGTTCTCTGGGCGTCTTTTTATCACTTTCTACGCGTGAGCCAGGTCCCTTCCAGGGCAGCTTCCCCCACCTCCTCCTGCAATCCGGTGGCAGCAGCAGGGCCGCCAGCGGGGCTTGGAGCCCCAGGCCTGTGGGTGCTGAGGGCCTGGCGGCCCTCGAGGCAGCGGCCATTGTCCCAACATGCTCACGCGTCCTTTCCTGCGTCTTCTCCGTGCCTTCATTTCTAATCTCAGTCGATTGCAATCTGCTCTGCTTAATTTACTACCTGAATTTAATCACAACCTTGAGCTAAACAAACTCTGTTCTGGCTGAACCTCTAAGTTAGTTTTATGGAAGCTCCCCGTCACCAGTTCACTTCTCATACGTTTTGTGTGTCTAGGGTGTTTTTCCTTGAAAGGTGTTTTCTAGGTGACACGGCATATTTAACGCACGCACAACGTTAGGCCGGCTGCCCTACCTCACAACTCGGAAAACACAGCCTGGCGAGCTCACTCAGCCTTGATGCCCCGGGGGAGCCGAGAGCCCGGGGCTCGGCCCCTACCAATCCCGCGTGATGGCTCCGGGGCCCTTTGGTTGAGCACCCGCCCTCCCGTCTTCTGGAACTCTCTAAACGTGCCGCGTTAGTGATGCCCGTGACGTCGGGCCCACCAGCTCTGTCTCCCAGGCTCCCCCCGGAACCTGACTTCTCAGGGCTTTGCCCCCCAGGGCTGTCAGGTGCCTCCTGCTGCCCGGTGGCCACGGTGGCCCTGCCTGAACAGTGCCAGCCTCCGCCTCTCAGCCTCAGCCCCTCTGCCCTCCCCGCCCCGCAGCCCCAGCACGGAGCCCTGCTCTCTGCCCTTGTATCGGCCACTCCTCTGCCTGAGCCGCCAGCCCCTCATTTTCTTCACGCCTTTACTCGGGAGTCAGGTGCGGTGGGCTTCCGTGGCCCCCGCTTCCACACGTCAGGCTCTGTTTTCATCTCCCCACCCGGCTCTTATTTCTGGGGGGCGCACCCCGCCCCCACCCCAGGCCTCACATTTCCCTGCTCCATCCTGCTCTCTGGCTCTTGGCCGCTAGACAGCACACACAGGAGAGGGTGGTGGTTCCTTGCAGGACTCGGCGTGTTACCGCTTTTGAAGGAGGGTCGGGAAGGCGCAATTTCTGTCCCGGCCACGCGGAGTCGCCCTCGGGCCGGCCCGGCGCCGCTCCTGGGCAGTGTGGGCGCGGCTGCCCCGGGCACCTCCACTTTCCCATTTCACAAAGGTTGGGGAAGCCCGGGCTGCCCACTGACCTCGACCCACCCTGGGCAGATAGTGTCACTGCTGGGCCCTCAGGATCTCATTTACACCTCTGTGCCTCCTAAGGTTTTCCCCTTAAAAATGTTTTTAAAATTATGAAATACTTAACACGTACAAAAAGATCTGTCAGACGACGCACCAAGTACCCAAGCGTCCACCTTGCGCCCACGGAGACACTTAACAGGGCTTGGGGTCTGCTTCCTGGGCTGGGGGGAGGGCAGCCTGGCCTTAACCTCCCTCTTAACTGCCCAGCAGTCTCTGCACCGCACAGTTCACAGCCGGAGAAAGCTGGAGTGACCGAAAATGCTCGAACCAGAGAGCTGCCTTGAGTCCACAGCCAGCAACGGTGAGAGCACGATGGCGGCACCCAAGGGATAGACCAGCGGGCGGCCTTCTCGTGTTCTTCCAGAGAGAGCCCCGCCTCTGCTTCTCCCCTGGGACCCAGCCCTGAGCCAGCTCTGCCTGTGACCCAGCAGGACTCAGATCCACTGCCCGTCACACGTCCCCCAGGCCCACCAGCCAGGTCAGGGGCCTCCCTCCAGGGCCCCCGAATCAGGCCCTGCTGATGCGCCCCGAGCCCGACCCTACTTGGGCTGCTCTGCATTCCTGCCCCTGCTGGTGGCACAGCCCCTTCTGAGCTCTCCCCGCCTCGTGCCCCCCGGTGAGCCCCCTGCCTGCCCCCAGCCCCAACCCTGGGCTTAAGGCCCCTCGAAGCTGGAGTAGGTCGGGGGCTCTAGCTGGGACCCCTGCAGGGGCCACCTGTGAGCTCGTCTGTAGGCCAGAGATCCGGGGCCCACCTCTGGCCCCTGCAGCTTAGCACCTGCTCCCAGGTCCCTGTCAGGGCAGCCCTGTGCCCTGGGCTATGCTTCCCAAGCTCCACCCTCTGTCTCCATAGGCCAGCCCCATGGCCACCTCCGCTGGTGAGTGAGCACATGGGCACTCCCTGACACAGGCACATGTGCGATGCCCACTGCAAGCTCCTGCTTCAACAAAGGGCCGGCCAGCCTCCCGCGTGTGCGCGTCTGGGTGTCTGGCCCTGGAACACAGTGGCAGCCCCTTGCAGTACCAAGGTGGAGGGAGGCTGCGGGAGCCCGCACCACACCCAGACTCCTGCCCAGTTGGCAAGACACTGTGAGCTCCGGGCTGCGGGAGCTCATCTCCGTGGGCCTGCCAGCTCCTGACACTAGGAATCAGTAGGGGCTGCTTGTGGCCCGGAATCCCGCGGCAGGCAGTCTGGAAGACCCAGCACACGGATCCTGCGGTCCTGGCTCCACAGGCAGGGCTGCTACCCCCACCACAACGTGCTGCCCCCCTGAGGCTGTGTCCAGGGCAACCTTCAGAGATGGCCCCGTCCAGGCTCTCCCAGAGGCAGGGCCCCTCCCGGAGGGAGCAGGTCCTTGGTCTCAGCCGTGTTTCTAGGGAGCTCAAGCCCTGATTCTCTCCGCAAGGGCCTCGGAGCCCGCGTTCGGAGCGCCATGGCCCTGAACTGGGCCATGGGGCCGCGGCCGTGCAGTCTGACTCAGGGAGGATGCAGGCTGACTCAGAGCTTGAAGCAGCCCTGAAACCCTGACAGAGGTTTTCAGCTCTGACGCCGCTTCCTGAAACCCTGCAGGGGCCCAGGATGTGAGTCAGCGGGCGGGAAGCAGAACCAAGGCTCTGGGGTGCCCCCCAGCCCCCCAGCCTGGATGCCAGGACACGGAAGCCAGCAGGATGCAGCCCCTGTCCCCACCCCCAGCCCCCCTCAGCGTCTGGGGCACCTAGCCACACCCACCCACCGCCCTGAAGTCCCCGTCCAGGGCCAGGGGCCCCACGTGGCCTGGGTGAGGCCCGTCGCAGAGGTCCTGGCTCCGCTCTGACCCCGCCGGCCTCCAGAGCAGAGCGTGGTGATTACAACGAGGCTCTGCGAGTCCCCACAGGCTCTCTTCAGGGCACACGACCTCCCAGCAAGCTTTTTCTCCGGGGTCCTCCGGGACTTAAGGTGAGCTGACAAGCAACACTGCCGCCCCCGGGCCCCCACGGCACACAGCACACCGCAGACCCTCCACATTCACAGACACAGTGATGACGGGACAGCTTAGGGCCTCCGGGGAATTGGACCCAAGTCTTCATGTCCAAACCAGTCTCGGGCGCAGGGGGAGCCACACCGGCTGGGAGCCCTGAGACGCGCAGCCGGGACGGGCCCAGGCCTCACGCTTGTGGACACACTCGCTCGGGCCCCCGCGGCGCTCTGAGCCTGCTGGACGGCGTGCGGCCACACCCGGAAGCACCTGGTCTGGGGGGTGTTCCGTGTGGGTTCAAGGTCCGAGTCTGGTGGACGGGGAGCATGGCCCCTCTGGCCCTGGGAGTTCCTCCATCACCGGGGCTGGTCTCTTGCACGAGCTCCAATTCGCTGGTCCTTCAGCTTCAGCAGGTGCTCCAGCCTGGCCGCCTTCATCTGCAGGACCTGCAGGAAAACAAACGTCCCTGAGGGACACGTGTCCACCCTCTGGAGCTGGGCAGCTTCAGCCCCAGGCTACAAGGCCACACAGCCAGTGGTCAGACCAAAGGCCCTCGAGTGAGGCACCCTGGACGGAGATGATGTGGGTCCCCGAAATGAGCCTGAGGGACCCAGGGTGATGGAGGGCAAGACACGAGAGGGAGGGGCTGGCTTCCCTCCCCCATCCCGTCCAGCCTACCCCTGGGTCCTACCAGCCACAGGCTGAGACTGGGAGCCTCCCGGCCTATCCGCTCTGCAGCCCCTGCCTGGCCCCGGGCAGGTCCTTGGAGCACGCCTGCTGATGGTGCAACGCCATGTGCAGGGCTCACTTCTGAAGGGAAACAGCCAAGAAGACGCTCCTGTGAAGACCGACGGTTGGGAGGGACCGCCCAGCGCCCCTGCTCAGCGGTCCTGCCTCGAGCGCAGCCGCTGGCCCTGCTGAGCCTCCTTCCAAGGGAGGCCATGGCGCAAGCCTCCCCTTGCTGGGAACACGGAGCCCGCCTCCCTCAAGCGGGTGAAAAAGAGAATATTTCGAAAAGCTCATCTGCCCCCTAGATGCTGTGTCCAAGGACAGATGGCTCCAGCTGGCCGAGGCAGGGGGTCGGCCTCTCAGCAGACAGACCCCTCCGAGGACCCTGGACAGGGTGCACCAGCAGGCCCAGTGTGCCACCGCCCCATGCGGCCTGGCCACACCTCTCCCCAGTGACAAGCTGCGAAGGCCAGGGGCGTCCCGAGGCAGCACGCCGATTGAGCGTGTCCAGTTCTAATTTCAGTCCACGCAGGAGACTCCGGCCCGGCACATCCAGGCCCCTCCACGGCCCTCCCCCCACCTGCTTTATCTTACATCAGTGACTGTCACGGGAAGGGCACTTAACTGTGTCGCTGTCTTAAGTGGCAGGTGAACTGTTTTCCCCTCTGGGTTTCATAAAATAACACACAGCTGGCAGCTGAACAATGCGTCGGGGAGTGGCCGCAGGAGGCTAGAGGTTCCAAACAGCACCCCCCGCACATCCAATAACCCGCCTGCAGCTTTACATTCAGTCCCGCACCCTGGGTCTGCCGCATACACAGCGCAGCGCTGTGGTGCGTATCTACTGGAAAACACACACGCCATTCAAACCCATGCTATTCAAGGGCCCACGGAGGCCAGGGCCCCGTGTTAGCCCAGGGGCCAGAGCCACGGCCATGGGCGCGAGACAGCAGCTTTGTCCCTACCACGGCTTCCTCTCTGCTCTCCAACACACGTAAACCACACGATGACACCACTTCCGTGCTTCCTTAAGAAAACTGAGTGGAGATCTGCGCAGCCCTCGGGAACCGTGCTGTCATCACTATTCCTGACAACCCCTCGGACCCTGAGGCCCGACATGTTCGGCCTGCACACCCACCCCACCCCCCACTGTCTTGGGCCCAAAGATGCAGCCTGTGCTCCCAGGGTGCTGGGGAAGCACGCAGTGGTCGCTGTGCGGCAGTGAAGGGACCTGAGCACCTCCTGAACCCAGGAATGCTGGAGACCCTTGGTGAGAGAGAGGGGAAGAGGCTGCGCCCCCAGAGCCAGGCTGCGTCCCAGAACCAGGTGTGCACCTTACGGATGTGCCTCTGCTCCCTGACCCGGCCCCGTGGCCCCTGGGCTGCTGTCCAGCACATCCGGTGGCATCGCCTGTGAGTCTGCAGCCCCTGGCTCGTGGGCCCCAGGCTTTGATAACTGGTGAAGCTGGGTGGTCAGTCCGTGGGGATGGGGGCTTCTAGATATCTTCGGAACGTCCTGTATTTAAATAATCCACCTAAACGTGGGTCCCGGTCAAGGGCCCCGCCTGCCCCCCACCGCCTCGCCGCACACCAGTCTGGGCTGCTTGGGGGACGCCCAGGCCTGTACCTTGACTGCCTCCTGCAGCACACCCCAGCAGCTGCTGCAGCCCAGGGTCCAGGAGCTGCCAGCGCTCACCAGCTGGGCCCCGACTGAAAGGCAAACCCGGAGCCTTCGGCCCGCGGGCCAGTGGAGGTGGGGCTGGGGGGGCAGAGGGCTCGAGATGGGGCCCACCCTCTGTGTGCCCAGCAGCCCGTCTCCTCTGGAGCCCTCTGACTCCCAAGGGTCTCCGCCCCGGAGGGTGCTGAGGGGCTCGGCAGGCCTGCGAGATAAGCCGACCGCCAGCTCAGGGCCTCCGGCTGGGAGAGGGGCACACAGGGGCGTGGTGGGGTGGTGGGCTCAGCCCACACAGCGCCACGGGGGCACAGTCAGGCCTAACGTGGTGCCCAGGCGCAGCCCTCGGTGCCTCTGAACGGCTTCCCCGTTTGGAGAGGTGACCATTGAACGACGGCCACCCCGCACGGCCTGTGGACAGGGCCCGGGGGTGCCCACTTGTTGGGGGGGGCGGTTGGCCATTACCAGCGTGTGCAGAGGCGGTGAGCCCCACCCGTGGTCTGTCAGTGTCACCACTGGAGGCTCCTGGGTCCTGCAGAGGGTTCAAACGTCGTGCAGGGAGACTGGCAGGAGGGGCTGACTCTGCTCCTGTCGCCGACAGGCCTGCCTGGGTCTCCCAGTCACAGGCAGGGAGCAGGGAGGGGCTGACTGGCGGACGCTGGGCCTGAGCGCTTCTGAAAAGGGAAGCAGACAGGTCAGGCTGGAAGGGGCCCTGGCCTGGGGCCGCACCAGCAGTGCAGCCAAGACTTCACTGCAGTCTGGGCCCCGGGGACGTGGGGACCCGGGGCTTCATCCCCACCTATTTCCTGGTTTTACTCTCAGCCGGTTCCAAGGCTGTACGATGGCACCCACACGGCCAGCCCTGCCGGGCGGGTCCTCACCAGCCTCCACCTTATCCCTCACTGCACACAAGACTGGCTCGATGGCCCCAGGCGTGGTGGCCACCACCTTGCGGATCTCCTCCTCCGAGACACAGAAACCCAGCTTGTGGAGGACTTTCCCGCAGAGGAAGCAGGGTACAGCCCTCAGAATAGACCGCCCTGCAGAGCCGGGCGGCAGGGCTGGCTCGCCTCCATGCAGAGGGCCCGGGACCCACAGAGACCCGTGGCCGTCTCGTTCCCAGCCACCCCATCAGGGGTCACAGGACACATGGTGCCCTGTGCCTTCAGGCCAGGTGAGTCCCAGCCTGGGCCACCACCTTCCCGATAAGTGTCCCAGGGACTCTGCGGAGGACGCATCCTCTTGCCTGAGTCTCCTCTGTTCTGGGCGGAAGTCCTCCAACCCCCCCTCAAAGTGCTCAGAGCCTGACCTCTCCCCACATCTGCCTGCAGCTGCCATCCTCTCGCCTCTGGGGACGGGGACAGCCCACCCTTCCTCCACCTCCCCCAAAGTCCCCTCTCTCCTCAGAATAAGTCCTCAACCCTGCCGCGGCAGTGATCCCCCCCCACCACGGGCAGTGTGCTCCGAGGACCCTTGGTGACATCCCCTCCCCACTGCAGCCCCACTCTGTTCACTGTCGCTGCCTCATGGGTTCTGCCTCGTTGTCCCTCATGTGACTTGTCACAGCTGACACTGGTCCCATCTCTTCGTTTATCTGTCTTCCCCACAGACATACAGCCCCACGAAGGCAGGGGCCCACGTACTGCTGTGTCTGCGAGGCCCGAGCAGAGCCTGTCACCCAGAACTGTTGGTGGGTGGGTGGGTGAGCGAGAGGTGTGGTCAGCATGATCTGGACACGCAGTCAGAGGGCAAGGCTGGTGCCCCGGTAAGCGGGTATCGAGCTGACCAGTGCTGTCCTCTTGGCGGGGAGCCCCCAGGAGCCCCAGGTTGGACTGGACAGTGTCAGGGAGACCCACAGCAGGGACACAGCCTGAAAAGTTGTCCCAGGGGCTGGGAGGGGCTGGGGGGAGGCTGCCCGTCCAGGACAGCCTTGGAGAGTGAGGAGTGGGGCCCCGGCAGAAAAGGCAGGGGGCGGAAAGCCTGCCGCGAAGCCCTGCCTGTTGAGAATGCTCCAGTTGCTGAGCTTCTGGTCCTTGTTGCAGATGGGGATATAGTTGTGCAGGTCCACAAGCCGGGGGTGGAAGAGCTTCACAATCTCGGCCAGCATCACTGGGGCGGAGCGGGCAGGGGCGAGAGGTGAGCTAAGAGCCGTTGGATTCCTTAAATCATCAGTCATCCAGGGCCTCCGAGGTGGATGAGGACAGAGAGAAGCTCCGGGGAGCACCCGCAGGGTGTGGGCGCCCCAGGGGAGGGGGCTGTGAGAGCCCGTGGTGTCAGAGGAGCTGCTAGGAGGACCCCAGTCTGCTGCATCCTCCCCCGGGGAACGCGGGGTCCCGGGACAGGAGGAATTCCCGTGGCCAGGTTGAACACAGAACTGGCCCCTCGCTTTGCCGCATTCCTCTTCCTTCTGGGGCCATCGAGGCAGCGCCCCTCCCACGTCCTGCCCACTCCTTCCAGAGGCCCCTCACGCCCTGCCTCTGGGGTCGTCTGCATTTTGCAGGGAGTCCGGGGAGCAGGGACCCTTCCGGGGCCGCGGCCCTTGCCTGGCCGTCCCGACTAGCGGCACATCTCCTTCGGGGCTCCTGCTGGCCGGGAGGGATGACCGCTGCGCTCTTCCCCTGAGCAGAGAGCGCCAGGAACCGGCTGACGGGCGGCGGCCCTGCGGCCTGGACAACCGGCGGTCACCCGGGCCCCCGGCCCCGTCGTGGCCGCCGCCCCGCCCTCACCGCCGTCGCAGAAGTCCCGGGCCAGGTGGCGCTTTGCGGCGGCTGAGCGGCAGTGCGTCCAGCCAGGCGTCTCTGAGGCCACGGAGGGCGCCGGG
>NW_020172269.1:257441-270295 GCF_003031525.2 Neophocaena asiaeorientalis asiaeorientalis | reverse complement strand
GAGGGGCGCCGGCCACCTTGGGTGCTAGCGGCCCGCTCCGCGCGGGCGGACCGAGCTGCTTAGTTTAAGCAGAGGAGGGCTTACGATAAAGTCTAAGAAGAAAAGAAGGGGAAAGTTTGACCTTACTCATTTACAGCAGAGTTTTATTTTAACAAACATTGGACTCTTAAATCTTGTAAATTCCACATTGTTTCGCATGCAACATTTTCCACCGATCTCCCGTCATTTAGAATTTGATCAATAATTTAATTGTAGAACACAAAAACTTCATTAAAGTTTTCAACCCTACTGAATGTGCATCTGAGGTTTCCAGAGACCCAGACAAGACACCAGGGGCAGTATGGAGACACACGTGGGTGAGGAGGCACTGGCCTGGCCCCTGTTCCTGAGGTCAGGACAGCAGCCGAGGGCCCGACCACGGAGTCCTGGGCGGAGAGGGCCTGGGCTGTGACCGTGGGGTGCTGAAGAGTGACCTTGGCCATGAGGAGTTGGCTATTCCGCTAGGACTCTTCACAGTGGACCCAGCCCACAGGAAGGGCGACGGAGGGCCTGGGGCCAGGCAGCTGGTCTGTCGGTGCTGGTGGCGAGGTCACATGATCATAGGCAACGTCCAGACAGGTGCGCAGATGCCCCCCAGGGTGCTTTGAGCTCGGGCCCCATCACTTCCTCTGGACGGGGGGTTTCAGAGCAACCTTTGGGGCAACAACTCCCTTGGAAAAGGAAGAAAGAACTGACATTAAAAACCATCTGCTACAAAGAGCACAACTGAATCTAATTTCTGTTTACTTTTCTTAAAATTTGGATCCTCAGTTCATCCAACGACATGACTGTGCTCAGAGCTCAGAGCCGAGTGGACACAGCCCGGGTATTAACAGCTGATGCTTTATGAAGAATAGACTTCTGTACTTACACTAGTGGAGAAAAAGACACAGTAACAGCTGGAAGAAGCGGCCAGCACTGAAAAGTCCTCTGACAGAGTAGAGGGTGGATGTTACATCCTCTCAGGGCTGTGCCCCAGGCAGCCAGCTGGGCACTGCCCTGTGTGTGAGGGCCTCACCTGAGTGGGTCCAAGCTGGGCCCCTCCGGCCCTGGGCTTGATGGGTGGCATCGGTGGAGTGCAGGTTGGCTTGACGACCTGGAAGGAGGCAGACACAGCTGATAGCCAGCTGGGCCAGGGCGCCAGCTTCCCAGCACCTTCTAGAAAGTTCCCTGGGTGCTCTGCTCTGCTCCAGACCGGCCTGCATGTTTCTCTTCGCTGAGCTCTCTACAGAAAAGTGCCCCCAACCCCCCCCACACACAGCTGCCACTGCCCCGAATGAAACCCAGATGTGTCAGGGCCCCCATTCCTGGGCCCATCGGCTTATCTCACTGCCCTGCCCTCTTCCCTCAACTCCCCCCTCCCCCCTCCCCCAACATGACCCAGGAAAAGCTCTTAAATTGCCAGAATGGGGGTCTTCGGAAGCTCTAAAGCAAAGGTCACACAGCTGCCACTGCCCCGAATGAAACCCAGATGTGTCAGGGCCCCCATTCCTGGGCCCATCGGCTTATCTCACTGCCCTGCCCTCTTCCCTCAACTCCCCCCTCCCTCTTCCCCCAACATGACCCAGGAAAAGCTCTTAAATTGCCAGAATGGGGGTCTTCGGAAGCTCTAAAGCAAAGGATCCACTACTAGAATTTGCATTTGTTTGCATCTCAGCTTTCCTGGGGCCAGGGCTGGAGTGGAGACGGAAGGCCCCCAGCAGGGGCCCTGCTCAGCCCAGGCAGCTCATTCCAGCGCCAGAGGGACAGGGTGGGCCCCGCACACCAAGAAGGTCCCTGCTGAGCAGACGGGCAGAAGTCGCCTGCACTCTTCTCCCCCAGCACAATTCCCTGGCTGCCACCAGTTCCGTGGCCAGAAATCTCTCTGCCCACCCCCTTCCCTGTCTGGCCTGTCAAAACCCCTCCTAAGACTTTTTTACGGACTATTTTTGTAACTTCATTGTAACTCTAAAATTAATTCAAAATAAAAAGCAAAAAGTAGAGAATCTCCGTTAAGCAAACGCCACAGTAATGGTTGTGGTAGGTGAGATCCACCCACAGAAGCACCGTGGGTCACTTTAGGAAGTAACCAGCCGGGCATTGCTCCAAGTATCCCCACGACATTAACCGCTAAGGGAAGACGGGCCCTACTGAGATTTAGAGCCCTGCAGACACCACTGCAACCAAGTGATGACTCCACACCGGCCGGCAGACAGGCTGCCGCGGGCCCCCCAGGCTCCTGGTGGGCGGAGAGAGGAGCCTGGGTCTCCCTGACTCACAATTCGCCAGAGCAGGTGACCTCCCCGCCTGCCAGGCGGTGCGTGTGCCTGTCCAGAGGTGCGCAGGACCCTCGGCAGTACCCACGGGGCTCCCAGCAAAGAAGGGGACCCGCCAGGGCCAGACCTCAGGACAGGCGGGAGGGCCTCCCGAGTGAGCCCAAAGGCAGGGGGCTTGCTGGGGCGGCAGTGACTCACATTTGGGAGAGACCCTTCCCAAACCCCTGAAGCCTCAAACCAAAGGGAGCACAACGATGGAGCCCACAGCCGCACACACCCCTGTGCCCCTCCCCCGGGGGTCCTCTCACCTGCTTGGCCTTCAGCCCCGGGAGGGGCTTGGTGGGAGGAGCAGGTCTGAGCTGCTGGGAGGGGAGGAGAGGTCAGGACCCCAGTTCCCCTGGGTTCAGTTCATGTCGGCCCCTAAGGGTGCAGTGGCCACCACCCGAGGGTCCCTGGCCCACCAAAGCCAGCCCCAGATCCTCCGCCTCCCAGGATCTGCTCTATGCCACCTCGACGGCCACTCTGCCAGCCCCCCACTCACCTGGCCTGGGACCTGCTGGGTATACACAGGAACTGGGGACGGTGGGCTGGACATAGCGGCTGGAGGCTGCAGGAAGCCGGCCGTGAGCCTGGGTCTCAGGGCAGCCACCTCCAGGGAGCCCTGGCTTCGGAGCTGCCCCCACCCAGATGAGGACCCAAGGTTCCGGCCCCTCCCAGAGTGGGAAGAACACAGGCCCGTGTGTGCACAGGGGGCACCATCCTGTCCCACCACTGGGCAGGGCCCTGAGTTATGCTCCCTTCCCACAGCCCTGGGGACGCACAGAGGTGCTGCATGGCAGCAAGGGTGTCTGGGCCTCAAAACCGCCCCGAGGTGGACTTTGCAGAGGCCTCGAGCCTCAGATTCAATTCTGTCATCAGTTCCTGCGGGTCCTCAGACCACTTGTCCTAAAGCCTCGTTTTGCCTCTAAATGGCGGTCGTGGTAGCCACTCTAAGCCCCTGGGTACTGCATCCTGGCCTGAGCTTTGGGGGTGGCCTGGTGAACCCGTTGGGGATGCCTGGTGCTTACAGCAGGAGGTGGCCACTTAGGGGTCACTGCGGAAGCCGTGGGTTTGGGTGGCTGGCTGGGGTGGGAGGAAAGGCCCGGCTCTGGGGGCCCCCTGGTGGGAGCCGGGGCCCTGCCCTTCACCGGTGTCCTGTGCCCCTCGTGGAACAGGGGGTTGGAGAGCCCCATGGCCGTCTTGGGCGCCACATTCCTGGGGAGAAATAAGATGGGTCAGTGCTTTCTGGCCTCAGGATTCAGCCCAGGGACTGGGGGCTCCTGGGCATGGGAACCCTGGCCTGGCCAGAGGCCCACTCAGCTGCAGCTGCCCGTCGGGGTGCGCCAGTGACAGCCGCGCGCAGAGGGAGAGGCAGCCTCACGTGTCCTGGCCCTATTGGCTCTGGGGTCCAGGTGGGCCCGCAGGAGGTACTTGGAGACCACTGGGCAAGTGTGTCCTGCTGCGGCCAGCGTGGGGGTCGAGGTCCCCCCAGAGTGGGCACCGGGGACGCCCAGAGCCCAGGGCAGACTCAGAGCGCACTGTCCACCGAGGGCAGTGGGGTGCAAGGGGGAGACGGGGTCCTCTCTGAGTTTCCACATCACCAACCTGTCACCATGACCCACACCTGCTCCCGTGTCAGTGAAGGCAGGGGGCCCAGAGCGCGTTCTCCCCCTCCAGCAGTGCCAGCAGGCGACCCGCTCTGCGCACACACGCTGACGCCCTGCAAGCCCAGAGCTCGCTCACCTCCTTCGGACGGGGCGCCGGGCTTTGCGGTAGATGACCACGCCTGCCAGGGTCAGCGCCACAGGCACCAGGAGCGCCACAGGCACCAGCACGCCCACCAGGAGGCTCCGGGATGCTGTGGGGACACAGGAGGCCAGGTGCCACCAGGGCCGGATGTGCCTCGAGGCAGCAGGGGCTGGGAGGGCCCGCGGGCAGCTTAGCGCATGTCCAGGCCAGCCTGGGGCCAAGGAGGGGCCTGAGGAAGGCGCCCCCTCCTTGGCCACGCCAACAGCCCTGAGCCCTGGGCCCCCTGCAAAGGCCAGGGCCGCCTGAGGACCTTGGCCCTGAGAACCGGTACATGACGCCAGCACTCTGGGCTCTCAGGGGACCAGCTGGAGGGCTTGGTGGTGGGCAGCCCCAGGCCCTCAGTGATGTGGGTGCGGCCAGGCCAGGCCCTGTAGGCCTGACCGCTGGGGAGGAAGACACTTGTGGGGGTGGGAGGCCCCGAGGTTCCCGGGCCCAGGACGGGGCTGAGCACCCAGCAAGGAGCTGGTGCTGTCCCTCGTTGCCCCTGCAGCCCTCCCTCTGGGACGGGCCCCCCTTCTCCTGTAGGGCCGAGGTGGGGACTCGGGATCCTGGGGTCCGGATGCCGGGGGCTGCAAGGCCACATCTTCAACATGCCCCTCACGGTTTAGGGGCACATGGCCTCCTTCTCAGCCCCTCCCAGGTGGCCTGAGAAAAGGCAGGACCCGCAGCCAGATCCCCCTGGGCTTGTGAAGGTGTGTGAAGGCGCAGGGCGGGGCGGGCCCTGCCTACCTGTGCGCACAGTAGGCAGCAGGTCTGCGCAGTAGGGCGGGGCCCAGCCCGGGTGGCAGTGGCACTGGTCCTTGTGGTTGCACACCTGGGGGACGACCAAGACATCAGGGTCTCCAGACCCCCACCTGCCGCACCGCCCAGTGCCCACTGAGGCGCCGTCTGCTCTGCTGGGGCCCCTACTGACAGAGGACAAGCTAGGGGTCCAGGACTGCCACCACCCAGGTTTTGTCAGATGTGCTGACGGCAGCAGCCCCTCTCCGGGTGAGGGAGGATGGCTCTGATGGGACGCTGTGGACTTTCTGAGCAAAGCAGGCATCGCCGCAGGACAACTTTGGGGCAGGCTGTCCTCCTGAGATGGGGACATGGGAGGGCACTGCCCCAGGCCCCCCGGTTTCAAGCCCTCAGAGCTCTGACCTCCCCAGCGTCACAGCACAGGTTACTAAGAGCTCAGAATAGGACACTTCACATCAGACTGGCCTGGCCCACGTGTCCACCAGCACTGTGACTAACCTGGGCTTCCGTGTCTACATGGGACGCCCAGATCCCTGTCAGTTCCAGCCTCAGGAGGCCTCAGCAGGCTCCTGGCACAGTCCCAGGGCACCAGCCTCTGCCCTCTGTTTGTCTGGGCTATCCTCAGCACAGCCTGAGCATCTTTCAAGCCCAAAGGGCTGGTGGCAGGCCATCCCCTGGGCCCACGTACCCCACGGTTGCTACACCGGGCAGAGCAGTTTCTGGATCTGTAGACACGGAGGTCCTGGCAGAAGCCTTTCCAGCAAACCTGGAGGGCAGTGGGGGTCTCCGTAGGCAGCCAGTCTAGACCCCTGCTTGAAGCACCCCAGCTCTCCACCATCAACCAGAGCGGACCCAAAACCTGTGTCTGGGCTTCGGAGGGGCAGGCCACAGCCTTCACACCCCCGGTGGCCTCGCCCGCAGCCCATCTGCTGGCCGGCCTTGGCCACGAGGAGAGGCACTGCCCGGCCAGCCTTCTGCTGCCACCAGGGCCACAGAGGACTGGCCCCGCCCATCCCCAGAGGGCTTGCAGGACAAATAGTCTTCAAACCCATTAACTGAGAAGGGTCTTCTCCCGCACCCCCCATGCGCCTCCCGAGTTTCTCCCCAGAACAGAGCCCTCCTCCAGCCGCCACCGCCCTGCTCTGGGCCCCAGCAGCTCGCCCTGGGTCCAGCAGCCCAACCGAGAGGCGCGTCCGGCCCACCTGCTCCTCGCCACACTTGGTGCCTTCCGGCACTGGCTCGTACGCGCTGCTGCTGTCCTGGACGAGAGCCTGGCAAGCACCCGAGGAGGAGGTGAGGGTGCAGGAACTCCGCTCCGGGGGCTTCTGCCCGCCCTCACAGAACAGAGTGCCACACCTGTTGACCCTGAGGACAGAGGGACGTGCGTGGAGCCAGCTCCGCGGGGACCCCTGCGCGGGGCTCACAACCGTGCTCAGCGCGCCAGGAGCAGTGGGCGCGGCCCCCGGGGAGGCTCCTGACTCAGCTCCCAGCCGCGACGACCCACTCTCCCAAAGGGCAGCACGCTCTGGCCTGGGGGTCCTGCAGGGCTCCTGACTCAGCTCCCAGCCGCGACGACCCACTCTCCCAAAGGGCAGCACGCTCTGGCCTGGGGGTCCTGCAGGGCTCCTGACTCAGCTCCCAGCCGCGACGACCCACTCTCCCAAAGGGCAGCACGCTCTGGCCTGGGGGTCCTGCAGGGCCAGGTAGGCCCCCGGAGAGGCTCCTGACTCAGCTCCCAGCCACAATGACCCACTCTCCCAAAGGGCAGCACGCTCTGGCCTGGGGCTCCTGCAGGGCTCCTGACTCAGCTCCCGGACTCCTTTGTGCAGAGGACTCTCTTGGTGGAAACATTCCGTGCCCTGGACCCAGGGGAGTCGGGCCACGGGTGGACGCTCACCTGCCAAAGTCCAGGGGTATCCCGCGCTTGCAGCCTGTGGAGATGCTGTAGCTGTAGCACGTCTCCATGGCAACCCGAGCGCCTGCGGGGCAGGAGTAGGTCAGCGCTCGACTCAGGACCAGCAGCCACCCTGGCAGGCCTGAGGGGCCCATGACCGGGGCCCATGCCCGCCTCACCTGGCCCCCACAAGTCCCGGCACCTCTGGGCCACCGTGGGGCAGGCCCCGTTGTAGCAGTAGCCCCCCGGGCAGGGCGTGCCGTTCTCCCAGAAGGCGTCCTCGGGACACATGGGCTGCCGGCCATCACAGTACTCCCCGAGGTCACACTGGTCCTTTGCAGGGCGGCACGGCTCTCCGGCCAGCTTCACCTGGTTCAGCAGAGCCGAGCTCACCCAGGGAACAGGAGGCCCCTGAACACACACGCCTGCTGCTGTGCCCCAGAACCCCAGGCTCACCCTGCACTCGTGGCAGCAGCTGCCGTGGGCACACTCAGCCCCCTTGGCCAGCAGGCAGGTGCTGGCATTGCAGCAGCGGTTCTGACAGTCCTGGGGGCGGGGGCAACAGCGAAGGTCTGAGCGGGCTGCACGCTGGGCTGGCCCCAGGCCCTTCCCTCGGGTGGTCTGGTCACTCCCCCTCATGAGCCCTGCCAGTCGTTTTGGTGCCAGAGGACAGGAGGTGTCGCTGTGCGTGCGCAGGGCGCCCGAGGGTCAGGAACGGTCGCCCCAGCCTGTGGATGGGGACCGGCCCCCCATGTGGGCAGCAGGCAGAAAGCAGAGGGTGGTGGCGGGGCCTGGCCCTGTACCTGGGGGGCGCCGCAGTCGCACTGCTCCCCACGCTCCAGGAACCCGTTCCCACACACGGGGCCGCCCACCAGCCGGTCGGGGTCCGGGGCGTCCACCAGGCAGGCCGTCCGGGGCTTCTCCACGAACGTCTCCATGTCAGCCCGGCTGCAGTGGCTGAACTTTTTGGGGAAGTTGGAGCTGCAGGGAGGGGAGTCCCTGTCATCAGAAGGGTGGGGGGGGGCGGCCAGCCGCCCGTGCCCTGGGACACCCCTGCTGGGCGGGAGGCCCTCGGGCGGGCTGGCTGGGGCCAAGCCTCACCTGATGCTGGCCGCCATCACGCAGCCGCCGCCGTCCTGCGGCACCGGGCAGTAGCAGTCCTGGATGTTCTCGTCGTGGTTCATGCCCAGGTTGTGGCCCATCTCGTGGGCCATGGTGCTCGCCACGCCGATGGGGTTCGGGCTGTGGTCCTACAGGAGGGGCCATGCTGGCTGGGGTCACTCTGGTGGCCAGTCCCCCGCCCGCCCCCAGCAGGCTGAGGGGCTCAGCGGTGCCTCCTGCCAACATCACTTCTTCAAACCTAAAGCGTCAGTGCATCCTTCGGAAGAGGCAGCTGCTCAGGTGTCCAGCAGGTGGACCTGAGTCCTAAGGCACCCCCTCGCAGGCCCCAGCTCAAGCTCCGATCCCCACTCCCTTCCCCCCCCCCACCCCCAGTGGCCAGCTCCAGCCTCTGTCCAGCAAACCCAGCTGGATCCCCCGCACCTGGTTCACAGCCCCCGAGTCCTGGGAGCACATGGCGGACACCTTGGCCAGTCCCACGGTGGTCCCTGCGAAGTCGACCCCGCTGGGAAAGAGAGCAGTGTCTGCACGTGGCCACCTCGGAACCCGCCTCCCCTGGGCCTCCCTCGTCCTGGCGACAGCGTGGCCTCCGCCCACTCACGTGACGAACTGCGCGTTGTCGTGCAGGTGCCGCCCCGCCAGGTCTTGCACCCGCCAGGACAGGAAGTTGTTCAGTGTGGTGTCGGCCTGGGTGCTGACGTGAATCTTGTCACCACCGTTCCACATCTCCAGGCCCACGAGCACCACGCGGAAATTGAGCTCCTGATAAAGCTGCCAGAGGGCAGGGAGCCCCGAGGGTCAGGTTCCAATGGTGAGGCCAGCCAAGGGCCAGAGGTCCCCCCAGCGTCCGCTGCGATGGGACAGGTCACGAGGGCTGGGGCAGAGTCCTAGCCCCCCATCACCTGGCGGATGGTTCTACTGGCAGCCGGGCGCCCCCCATGGCCAGCCCTCTCCTCCTCTCCAGGTGCCCCAACAGGCCTCTACAGCCAGGGTTTCTGTTGGGCTGGGTGTGTGCTGCCGCGGGGTCCCGGCAGCCCCTGCTGAGAGGAAGCCCCCAGAGCGAAGCGGCCCCCACCTTGTCCACGTGGTTGACCACCTCCAGCACCCGCTGGCGCACAGCCTCTCTGCTCCCCAACCGCTGGAACTGGAGGACAGTAGACCCTCAGCTGCAGCCTGTAGGCCCACCTGCACCCACACCACCCCCCGCCCCCGCCCCCGGTACCTCTGTGCTGTCCGTGACCACGAACAGCTCCACGTAGCGGGTCTCTCGGGGCACTGGCCAGTTCTGAGGAGTGGGGACAAGAAGCCGGTCAGCCACCCAGCCACAGCCCGCCTGTCCTCAGCCCGTCTGCGCACACGGAGCATCTCCAGGCCCCGGAGCTGGCCCCACAGCGCTGGGGGAGCCTTGGTGGGAGCTGGGGGGGGCTCTGGCGCAGACTAAGGAGCTGGCTCTGCAGCCAGCGCGCAGCCAGGCCCAGGCCCACCCCAGCCACGGGGGCGGCAGGCAGCACCCCCGCTTCGCGGGGCATTCAGGAGTCTGGGGATGCACGGGGCCAAGTGGACGCGGAAGCAGCGGGCAGGGCCTCCCCTCACCCGGGGCCTGAGGGCCGCCGAGACCCGCGGCCCCAGGATGGTCTCCAGGCTGCTGTCGTTGACCCCGCAGGTGCTGGCCTTCTGCTGCAGGTGCTGTGCCTGGTACAGTGCGTGTTGCCCCTCTTCCCCGCCCCCATCCAGGGGCTCGATCAGGTGGATGGTGGAGCCGGCCTGGAAGAAGCCCCTGAGGCAGAGCGAAGCCCATGGCTCTGAGTTAGCGAGGTACCCCAGGGCAGCAGGTGCCCCCAGCCCACCCCTCCCTTCTTGGCCTCAGTTCACTTCGCTGGAGAGTGAGACAGTGCTGGGCCCTGACGTCCTGACGCACCCCGCCTGGTCGGCAGCACCCACCTGAGGCCGGCACAGGTGCTGAGGCTGACAGCGGAGCCCTGGTGCCCCTCCACGTTGCCCTGGTAGAAGCAGTGGTCCTGCGGGAGGAGGGTGTGAGGGCTCCGCTGCCAGTGCCCGCGCTCCCTGCACCGCCACTGCCGGCCTTGGGTGGGGGGGGTCACTCGGGGGGCCATACCTGCCTCGGCAGCTGCTCTGTCACCTGGGAGCCATTGGCAGCCGTGTAGGTCTCCACGTAGCCCGAGCCCACCAGGTCCCTGGAAAAGAGCCCCCGTGATGCTCTGGGCCCCGCCTGCCTGCCCCAGAAGCCACCTCTGGTGTGGAGGAGAGGCTGGGCCAGGGAGCTGTATGCCCAGGACACAGGTGTGCCGGGGGCAGGGGTGGGAGCAGGCTGCAGGCTTAGGCCCCTGCTCACCTGTTCTTCCGAAGGTGCAGGGTGAAGGTGTGCCCTCGGGCCCCCAGGATGTAGCTCACACTCTCCGGGTACAGGCCCTGAGCCGGGAGAAAAGGAAGGGGTCCAGAGAGAGGGGTCCGGCCACGCCCACCTCAAACCTGGGGGTGGGTAGCACAGGGCCAGTAGGGGGAGGTGGGGCCTCGGGTCAAACCGGAGGCAGTGGGCAGGTGGGGAGCTCCACCCAGAACCGCCTCGGGTGCCTCAGGCCTCGGTGGTTTCCTCACAAGTCCACACGGGGAGAAGAAGAATGCCCCTTACCGGGAAGCAAGGGGAGGGGGGACACAGCCCCTGACAGGCAGCCTTAGAACCCAGGCGGCAGAGGTGACCCGCCCCTGCGAGGCCCCGCCCCTTCCAGCCCAGGGCCCGACTGGAGGGGCGCCCCCAGCCGCAGCTGACCCCTAGGACACCGTGCGCTGTGCCCGCACCCTGAGGTCAGGACGGGGCTGTCCTCGACACACACACTTGGGCACGTGCAGGCGCACACGCTTCAGGTCTCAGGAGTGCCCCCAGGTGCCCCAGGGAGTCTCAGCCCAGCCCCAAATGCCCGAGAGGCGTTAAGCTAGCGCCCTGCTGAGCCATCCCCTCCAGTCTTGGAGGAGTCTGACTAATCGCTGGAGTGAAACTGGGGAGTGGCCGCGGCCGGCGGAGCTCCTGAAAGGAAGACAGGGAGGCCCGGCCGGCACCCCCCACCCCGAGGCGGGGCGGCTGTGGCCCTGCCCAAGGGTGGGCAGGACACGGAAGAATAAGGTGAGGCCCCGGTGGGGGGGGCGGGGAGGAGAAAGGCAGCCCAGGTAGGCTGTGAACTCCCCAGGGGCCTGCCCTGGCCCTCAGCCCCAAAGGCGGCCCCTCACAGCTCGCTGGGCACACGGGGAGCTATCACCCTGCTCACAGACAGAAATGGGCTCTGAGGGGCCAGGGAGGGACCCCCAGGCCAGCCTCCTGCCCAGGCTTACCAAGTGGGAGGGCAGGGCTCGGCGGGTGCGGGGTGCTGGCAGGCGCCGGGGCCTCACCACCTCATACTGCTCCACGTGGGGCAGGGTGGCCCTGGGGACGACCTCTGCAGGAGAGGGGGGTCAGCAGGCGCACAGGGCACCCTCCCGCCCTGGGGGTCCCTTCCCAGCCTGCTGTGTACCGGCACCTCCTCCTGGGGAATCGCCCGGCAGCGTGGGGACCGCAGACTCTGAGCCCAGGCTGCCCAGCCCAAGTGGGGTCCTGCGGCCCTGGGTGGGGTCGGGCAGACTTGCGCCTGGCAGTGCACGGAGACCCCACCCAGCGCCTGCCCTTCCAGGGGCCCACCAGGCTGCCTCCCAGACCCTGGGGTGACCCGGATGCCCCCTCCCCCTCAGAAGCAGGACATCGGGGGGTGGGGGGGGCAGGTCGGCCCGTCCAGCACTTAGAGCTGACATTTTTCATCCCAACTAATCACGTGACCGCATCTAACAGGGAACTGGCAGCCCTGTTCCGCAGGGTTCACCCAGCCCAGATCTAGAAGCTGCCCCCTATCCAGCAACAGACAGCAGGGACCCAGCCCAGGCCCAGAGGTGGAGACCTACTCCCCAGGTGACTCTTTTCTCCTTCTTTCAAGGTGTTAATGGCTGTGTCTCCGTAAACGGCTCTCTGGCAAACCTCCCGGAGTGAAGGCCGCGCAGAGGGCCTGCCCTGTAAGCGCCCTCCCCCCCGAACCCCAGGAGGCTCTCAGGAGCTAGGGTGGGGGCCAAGGCCAGCAGCACAGTCAGTCCCCCCAGAGAAGAGGCAGGTCTCCATGTGGCAAAACAACCCCCTGGGGTGCCCCCAACCCCTCGGCTCCAGGCCACTGCTCCTCGGTCCTCCCCTCCCTGCCAAGCTGGGGGTTCCCCGTGGAGGTGGGCAATCCTCCCGAAGCCCCGGAATGGAGCCGAAGCAGCCAGGTCCTCCACCCTGTTCTGTCCCAGCCGGTCCCCACCTCCAGCGCAGAAAACGCCCAGGTGGCCGTTTCCCCACGCACTTCCCTTTTGAAGTTTCCGTGTGTGCACCGCCCAGGGCCTCCCCACCGACTGGCCACCTGTGCGCCGCCGAATCCCAGAGACCAGCCCAGAGCCCCGCGCAGGGAGCAGGGGGCCAGGCGACCGGACCAGCCAGAGCCAGACGCCCAGCACTCACTCACCCTGTAGCCACAGCGCAGGAAGCAGCAGGAGCCCGAGGCCGTGCATGGCGGGCGGTGCGGGCGGGGTCCGGATCCGAACCCACGGTTCTGGGGGGCCGGGGAGGAGGTGCTCCGTGCTCAGGCTGGCTCTGGTCCTGCCCTCGCCTCTGAGGCTCGTGCCCTCGCGCCCCGCCCTGCCCCAGTGACCAGCCCCCTGCCCGCGGCCAATCAGCCCCTCGGGGCCAGGAAGGGCTGGGCCTGGGCACCTGAGGGCGCGGTCCCGCCCCCACCCCGCCTCCCCGGTCTCCTTCTTGTCCCCTGGGGCTCCTGGACAGTGTCCCGTATCCAGTGTTCAGCACACAGTTTTGTCAACGTGGACTGAATTAAGCAGGGCAGGTGGACAGACTAACCTGGGCCACTCCTGCAATTGCATCCCCCACGCAG
>NW_020172269.1:236979-257315 GCF_003031525.2 Neophocaena asiaeorientalis asiaeorientalis | reverse complement strand
CCCGCCGGGGGTGGGGGTGGGAGTGGAGGCCAGGCTGTGTGTGAGGCGTGAGCAAGCTCCAGCAGCCCTGCTCCCAGCCTCCTGAGGCCTCACTGGGGAGACTGGGCAAGGGGAGCACACAGGTGGGGCCGCTGGCCAGGTGCCGGGCAGCCACCTGGCTCAGGGAGCAGACCCTGCTCTGTGGAGAAGGCGGATGTGGAGGCCCAGTGGACAGCTCTGGGATGCGGTCGCTATGGGCCAAAGTCTGCAGCTGCCTGCCCGCTGCTGCCCCCAGCCCCCAGTTTCTGCCCGCCCTGACCTGCCCTGTAGGCTGGGACCACTCCACTCTGGACTGGTACCTGGGGACCCAGGCTTCTTGCAGCTGAGCTGGCCGGTGGCACCCCAGCCTCACTCTGAACGTGCCCCTGGGAAGGCAGGACATCAGAGCGTGTCAAGGCCTCAGGTGAAATGGTGTGGTGCCCACAGTGGGTCCAGACCAGAGGTCAAAGTTCAAAGGACCATGATTTCCCCCAAAGTGAACAGCAGAAAAAGGAAAACAAGGCAGGAGGGGTTTTCACACACTTTGGGGTATCTCGGGCGTGGGTGACAGAAGCCCCCAGGGCCACAGTGAGCAAGGGGCACAGGCAGCTTGTGTCCCTGAGCCCATACGTGACCGTGTTTCACACAACGATGCGTGTGAACCACCCCAAATCCTCCTGGCCATTTTACTTCTCTTTTTTGGTATTGCGTGTTATCTGATAGCAGAAGTTCAAAGGCTACGTGTCCCTATTTGGGCAAAAACCCCAGCTGCCGGGACTACACGCTCTGGTTCCCAGACCTCAACAGGGAACTCGGCAACGGGCTCAGCACCGGCACCCCCACCCCACCTTGGGGAACACCTGGAGCAGGCGGTCGGAAGTGAATTTTGAAAACGACCCATGTGGAATTCTGCAGGGAAAGGGTAGGGTGGCTGGGAGGGGGGCAGAGCAGCACAAAGGTATTCACCGCAGGCCACACCTGGGGCTGGCAGTGCCACCCACTGCCCATCGGGAGGGGCCGGACAAGGCTGGGCCTAACAGGACAGAGGCCACAGCCTCAGCCGCCCACCCCAAGCAGCTCTTCCATCCTCAGTGGGCGTGTCGGTGACTCACCCCCCCAAGCTGCTCCAGCTTCCGGACAAGGGGCTGTGCTGCCCCCTGCTGCCTGGAGCAATCCCCTGCCTGCAGTGTGAGGGGTTCCTGCTGACCCCAGGGAGCCCTGCCCCACTTCACAGGGACAGGTGTGGACATCAGGCCCAGACCTCGCCCCCACCTGGCACCTTGGTGACTGTCCTGATGTTGTTCAGAGGCCACGTGTTCTCACTTTGTCTGACTTGAAACCAAAAAACTCTTTAAAGGGACTCTGCTTGCTTCAGGAAAGTGCGCAGACAAGCAGACCCTCTCTGGTCTGAGTGCACGAGCCCCAAGAAATGAGAGGAGCTGAGCGCAGACAATTCAACTTTATGTTTAAACAGGACACACACAGCACAAGCGTTCTGGAAACGTGGTAAGAAACCTCTGAACTCATCCACCTGAGGCTGCAGCTGTGGCAGGAGCGGCTGGCCTCACTGCGCAGTGACAGCGACCCTGGGCGCTGGAGCTGGGGGCCCCCGCGGGTTGGGCACTGGGGGGGCCGCCTTCTGGCTCCTCTCTGCAGACAGGCGCTCCAGCCGCTCTGTGTAGAAGCCGTTGAAGTCGAGCCTGCGGGGGAAGTGGGCAGGGTCCCTGCAGATGCCTCCGTGGCCACACTGGCGATCCCCTTACCACCCCACGGTGAAGGGCATGGGAGGCACTCAAGTCTCTAGCACACGCGCACTCAGACACACATACAGACCCCAGGCGATACTGAGAATAAAGCTTAAAGACACAGGTGAGGGCTTCCCTGGTGGCACCGTGGTTAAGAATCCGCCTTAAAAAAAAAAGACACGGGTGAAGTGAGACAAACGTCTCCAGCCCCTGGACATTGGGGCTCTCCGAACCCCGGAGCCCAGGACATCGGAATGCCTGTGGGCGGAACAGGGCAGCCCAACATTTGGCTGAGCCTGAGGCTACCCAACAGGAGGCTTCTCAGGGCAGGGACAGCCCCCTCCTCACCTGAACCCGCCCCCAAAGGGAGCAGGCCCGCCAGGCCCCCTCTGAGGAGCAGGAAACCACCAGCCCCAGGTCCGCAGTCCCCACCGACCGGCCCTCGGGCCCCGCGCCCGTCCTCGCCGCTGCACGGTCCTCCCCACGGCCCCCCAGATTCCGCGGACTCCTGCTCGCGTCAGCCCTGCACGCTCGCCGCTCCCGGGGTCATGGGAGGTGGACCCCAGGGGGGCACCAACGTGGCCCTCGAGGCGCGGCAGGCCGGGCGAGCGCGGCCCTGACCTTCCGTGCGTTCCCCGGGGTCTCCTGACCGGCCGCCAGCAGGAAGGCAGCGCCTCCTCACTGCTCACCTGGAGACAGTGTGACGGCCCGCGGCTGTCCTGGGTCCCGGCTTGGGGCACAGCGGCCAGTGCAGCTGACCCAGGCCTGGCCCTCGGAACACAGAGAAACGTGGAGAGGGCTGATGGGGCGGCCTGACGTATACCAGTCAACACGTGCACGCAGGGGAGCACGCACACGAACACCCGCACACGTGAACGCCCAGATGCCACTCCTCCAGCAAGCGGCCAGCGGCGGCACACGGAGGCCCAGGGAGCCTCGGCCTCGGTCACACCTGCACCGAGTGGCGGGAGGGCGCGTGGGCCGGCGGGAGGGCGTGGCGGGGCAGGGCGCCGGCAGGGGCCAGTGCACCCACCTGGAGATGACGCTGGCCATGCCATGCTCGCAGTCGCTGGTGCTGTAGATGCTCAGCCGGGCCAGGAGGTCGAGCAGGTGGGCTGAGAAATTCTTATCGAACTTACTGATGGTGGCCTCGAAGCTGGAGGCCAGCTGCGGAGCGTCCACGTGCTCGGCCAGGCACTGCAAGACATGGCTGCAGTGACTCGGCTGCCCGCCAGCGGCTCAACCCCCTTCTCTCTTCTTTTTTAAATAGAAAAATGTGTCTCGGCAATTCTTCACGTGAAGAAAGGTAAAACGTTAGGAAAGGTAAAACGTTAGGCACTGTGAAAACCCCTGAGACGGCAGGACCTAGAGACGCTCCAGGCAGCCGGCCCTGTGGCCCCACCACACGGAGCCAGGAAGGACGTGAACCTCAGGGTTTCCGCATGTGGCTCAGATCTTCCAGCTGACACTGTTTTCTCCTGACCGCCGCTCAGCAAGTGGGGAACCTGGGAGTGCCTGCCCGGGCTCACCCTGCCCCGCCGCACCCCACCCTACAGGACACACACCTGCACCCGCCGAACCACCTGGCCCTTCCGGTTACGGACAGACTTTAATCGCAGTGACCGCAGGCCCCTGCGGGGTATCCCCATGGCTCGGCCTTACCACACACCCACTGAACGACGCAGCCTCACTGTGGGAAGTCGGGAAGGGAGATTCTCCGCGGCTTGTATTTGGAACATACATTTAAGAACCTTTTTATCAACCAAAGGGAAGACAGGAATGGCGGGCTGTAGCAGGTGTGGTTTCTGAGCGCTGTGACCCTAATGCTGTGTCAAATCCCAGCGGGACAAAGGAGGGCCTCGGGGACGCCCGCTTGGCCACCCACCCACCTTGCGGGCAAGCTCCTTGCGGGCACGCTCCTCGGCCCGCTCGGCCTCCGTGGGCGGTCCCCGCATCGTGCCGTGCTCCAGCGTCAGGTGGCCCAGCTCGCTATCCAGTTTCATGCTCTGCGTGAATCTCTGGGGGGTCGGGAGGAAATGCACATCAGCCACGAGCAGCCCACTCGAGGAAGCGCGGCCCCCGCGTGGCTGGGACGGTCTGCAGGACTGGCTCCCGCCGCCCAGAGTCCGGGGGGCGAACCTGCATGCAGTTGGTGAACATGACGCACACGGACATGAGCTTGGAGAAGACACGCAGCAGTTCGGGGTTGGTCAGCATGCAGTCCTTCAGGCAGCTGTCCAGGAAGCTGGTGTGGTGTCCCAGCACATCATCGATGTTGGAGGCCTGGGCGGGAGACACTGTCAGAGCTGCTTTGCTGAGACGACCGCACCGAGGCCCTGACTGGGCTGCTTTGTACGCTCTGTGTTGTTTCCATGTTTTAAACCATCCTGTGGTCTTTTGGGGGAAAACTTCAAAATATCGCTAAAAGGACACACTGAATGTGCCCCAAAAGGTCCAAGGTTTTCATTTTTAAAGACAGAAAACAAGGAGGAAACACTGCCCCCTTGCACTTTCCGCTCCTGGAGTTTGGTGACATGAACTTTTTGGCTGACGGCCCCCAGGGGCCCTGGGATGGGCCTGGATGGGAAGCTGACCCAGAGCCGAGGCTCCGAGGGAACTGCACACTCTTCTGGCAGCCTGAGCCTGGGCCACGCCGTCCTGCGTGCCCTGCCCTCCACTGCTAACACGGCTCTGGCGGCGTCGGGGGAGCCGTCGGGGGAGCTGTCGGGTCCGTGCCCCACCTCCGCCTCCCTGACCTCTGACCAGGCGTCGTGACCAGCTGGGCTAAACTCACAGATCTCAGGCTCTTCTCCAGGACGTGCCAGGTCGGCTCCAGCACCTCAAACATCATGTAGTACTGGATGTTCTGGACGAAGTTGAGCATCCGCTGCCGCAGGGTGAAAGCGCCCGCGAACCTGCGCCAGGCGAAGGCGTCAGACACACAGGGCGCCCG
Organism: Neophocaena asiaeorientalis asiaeorientalis; assembly: GCF_003031525.2. Lineage (NCBI taxonomy): Eukaryota > Metazoa > Chordata > Mammalia > Artiodactyla > Phocoenidae > Neophocaena > Neophocaena asiaeorientalis. The sequence continues at coordinate 252,599 of NW_020172269.1, read as the reverse complement.
CGGGCCCCCAGCACTCACGAAGTGCCGAGCAACCCTGGGCCTGCAGGTGCTCCCAACCCTGGAGGAGCCGGAGGTCCACGAAGGGCTCTGGCTCAGACACGCCCCACCATCCCACAGTCTAACGGTAGCATGGAACGTCAGAGACGTGGAGGCTGCACAGGCCAGCTCCTGGGTCTCCGTTTTCGGGGTGTGGAGAGGAACCACCCTGCTCCACGGGAGCCCCGGAGGACGTACCACTTGGCCGAGTGCAGGGAGTACTGCTTGGCAGTCTTGTTGCTGATCCAAACGTTGCAGAGCTGCCGTTCCACGTGCTTGCAGTAGAACATGTGTCTGAAGAGCATCTGATAGCGGGTCAGGGCTTTCCTGCAAAGAAGGAACAAAGCGGATTCCGACGGACGCCTGGGGGTTGTTGCCGGCACCAGACGTCAAAGGCGGGGCTCACGGGGCGGAGCGTGACCTGAGCAGCCAGTAACCCCCAGGGGCCTAAGCAGGCGCGAGAGCCTGATGCTTACCTGTTAATGATCAGAGACAGGGGCCACTTCACCACGTAGTCGAAGGAGAAGGCCTCCAGGCCGCTCAGCGTGAGTTCGGTGGGGTCAGCGTGGACCATCGCCTTCTCCTGCTTGGTCTCGATGGCGAGGACACGCAGAAGCTGGGTGATGAGGTCGTGAGGCATCAGGTCGATCTGGGGAAAGAGAAACACAAAAGCATCAGGTCCCAACCCCACCCCGCCCCTACATCACAAAATGGAAAAGCGAGTCCAGGGCCGAGGAATCTCCTCCAGACATGGATTCTAAGTCTGGGAGGCTGGCTTAAAACACCAAACATCTACTGATACACCTTAATTAAAAAACAAAACTGCTTTCAGTCAAAACAGAAAAAGAAGGGTACAGAGAAATTACTTTAAAAACATCCCTGATGGTATCAAGGAGAAACAAGGGCAAGTGAGAAACCCTGAATCCCGCGAGACTCAGCCCTTCTCCACCACCTGCACAGGCCAGGCGGAGGGAGCACATGGTGAAGACGGCACAGCGGTTCTGGGCAGGGAATGAAGTCCACACACTGCCTCATTCACACCCTTACACGGTGCCACCTATGTGCCAGAGACGTGGGACAATTCCTGTAAACTGATAAGAAACTGGGAGGATAGAGAATGACAGAACCACAATGAAAGACAAACAAGGAAGGATGAAGGAATGAACAGGAATCCACAGATGAGAACTCACGTCACCTGCTGCAGAAGTGGACCCTGAATGGCCGTGCTCCCTCCCACCAGGGCCGCGGCCTACTCAGCGGGCAGCCCAGGCCCGGGGACTGAGCATCAGAGATGTCAGTCTAGTGGAGCGCTGGCCGTGTGCTTTGACCCAAGAATTTGACTTCCCGGATCTTATCCTACAAGAACACTCCTATACCTCACAAGAGACCCCAAAACACATGAAGTGCGAGCTGCCAGAACTGAGAAGGGTCTACGATGACAGTGGGAGGCCTGACACCCTGCTGTCAACAACAGAGACCACCAGGCAGGTCAGAGACAGGATGTGAGCACAGCGAGCTGACTGCCCCCCATGGGACACGGCCCCAAACAGCTAGTGCACACAGAACACTCCCCAGGACAGACCATATGTGAGGCCACAAAGCAAGACTTAGTAAGGTTAACAAAACTGATATCATGACATGCCCTCCGATTACAACAGGATGAAGTTAGAAATCAGTAATAGGATAAAATGAGAATATTCACAAATAGTGAAAATAAAATATGCTCTTAAAAACAAATGGGTCAAGGAAGAATCACAAGAGAAATTCAAAAACATCTTGATACGAAGGGAAATGAAAACACTATAACCAAAACTGATGGGATGCAGTAAAAGCAGAGCTCAGAGAGAAACTCACAGCAGCAAATGCCCACGTTAAAAAAGAACAATCTAGGGCTTCCCTGGTGGCGCAGTGGTTGAGAGTCCGCCTGCCAAGGCAGGGGACACGGGTTCGTGCCCCGGTCTGGGAAGATCCCACATGCTGCGGAGCGGCTGGGCCCGTGAGCCATGGCCGCTGAGCCTGCGCGTCCGGAGCCTGTGCTCCGCAACGAGAGAGGCCGCAGCAGTGGGAGGCCCGCGCACCGCAAAAAAAAAAGAACAATCTCAAGTCAACAACCTAACTTTACAACTTAAGAAACTAGAAAAACAGAAAACTAAACCCGAAGTCAGCAGAAAGAGGAAGATAACGAAGATTAGAGAAGAAATAAACAAAACACAGAACAGAGAAACAACAGAGAAAATGGATGAAACCAAGTTAGCTCTCTGAAAGATCAGCAAACTTGATAAGCTTTTACTTACGTTTGACTAAAAAAAAGAGAGAAGACTCATATTACTAAAATCAGAAATGGAAGTGGGGACATTATCGTCAACCTTACAGAAATAAACAGGATTACGAGAACTAATTCCTACACAAATTCCTAAGCACACACAAACTACCAAAACTGACTCAAGAAGAAACTGAAAATTGGAACAGACCTGTAACCGGAGAGGAGACGGAAGAAACAACGAAACCTTCACAACAAAGAAAGCTTCACTGGTGAATTCTACCAAACACTCCAGGAAGAGCTGACACCAACCCTCTCGAAACTCTTCCAGAAATCCGGAAGAGGGAACCCTTCCAGATCAGTCTACGAGGCCAGAGATGCTACAGAAGACTAAAGCCAACATCCCCGCCAGACACGGATGCAGAGTCCCCCAGAGACCCCGACCCCCCAGTTCAGCAGCCCATGGAGAGGCTCACATACCACAACCCCGAGACGTGTCCCTAACAGAGCCAAGGAAAAGCCTGTGAGCATTTCAACCGAGGCAGGAAAAGCACTCCTCAAGGGCTGGCTTCTGCTGTTTCTCTCTCCAAGGTCCCTGGGGGGTGCCTGCTCACCTTGAGGTCGTCTTTGAAGGGGTCGGTGTTGGCAGTGCTCATGCGCAGGGCCAGCTCCAGGAGCGCCTCCAGACGGGTGGGCGTGATGTCGTCCACCGGCTTCTTCAGCTCCTCCTCCGTGAGGTCCATGAAGTGCACAAAAAAGTCGCCCTGGTCCATCAGGAAGTAGCGCTTGATGGACCTGCGGGCAGGAGAGGTGAGAGGCCGTGGACACGAGGATGGCCCAGACCCGCAGAGTGCTCCCTACGAGGGGTGATGGGGGGAGCTGGGCGGAGACTGGGAGGAGGTTCCCATGCCCATAGGTGCCCCGAGTCCACGGGTGCCCACGCCAAGAAATACATTTATGGGGGGAGCAGGGGTCAACTCCAAATGTGCTGAAATGAACAGCGGGGTCACAGCACTGTGCAGGACATGCTGCCAGAAAGGCACTGGGGACCGCAGACAGGTCCCTGGGAGGGCAGGGGGCCAAGGAGGGGGCTGGCGGCCGCAAGGAGGGAGCTGTGCCACCGCAGACGAGGGGATGTGGGCACACACGGCCCTCTGTCGGCCCCTGGGGGCGGGCGCACCTCAGGCGGGCCACGAGCTCCTTCTCCTCCGTGAGGAAGTCCAGCAGCACCTTGCTGGCGTAGCTGAAGGCCTTCTCGATCTGCTCCACATACGCGCGCTCCTTCAGCGTGTAGATGACCTCTTTGGCCACAGGGCAGGTGACGTCACGGCCACACTCTCTGACCACATTCAGATATTTTCCTGGAAAGGGATGGAAACAGTCAGATTACCATGCTTGCTGTATACGTGATAACTCACAGGCCTGAACCCCAGACATCGCAGCCCCAGTGCCGGCCAGAGGCAGGCAAGAGAACCAACCAGCTGAGCACAGTCCCTAACCCCTCGGCCAGAGCAGAGCAGCACAGCTGTCGCCACAAAGGGCTGCAACCTCCTGTGGCTTCATACCTGCACTTGCCTCATCAAAGGCACAGGAATAACCTCAGAGAGCCTCACGGGAACCAGACGCTACACCACCTCCCAGCCCCGATCTCAGAACCAAAGTGTGAGGCCCTGGCTGGAGCGTGTCTCCAGGTAACTCATCCCATATGTGTCTCTCAGTCACGTTCCTGACCGCAAGGAGATGACTAAAAACCCTGCCAGCCCAGCGGGGCACGAGTCCTTTACTGCTTTTCCTATGCTAGCCTGTGATACTGAGAAATAAGACACATACCTCTGGTCTTTGTTCTTGGTTCCTGGCACTGAGCTCCTACAACCCTTCGGATTTTGTGGTTCACAAGCCCCTTTCACCCACACCTGAGTTTACACTCGCAAGGTGACTCCTGGCCATCCCTACAGAGCTTCAGGACGGGGGCTGGCGGCCGGAGGAACCAACCACGTGATGGGAGAGTGAAACCCTCAGCCCCATACTGACATCTTGGGGTGGGGGAGGGGCTGGAGGCTGAGTTAATTCCCAACAGCCCGCTAGCCGATCAGCCACGCCCTGTTCCGGAACCTGCAGGGAAACCCTGCGGGAAGGGGTTTGGAGAGCTTCTGGGCTGGTGAACATGTCCACCTGCCAGGAGGGTGGTGCCCGGCACACCGCAGCTCCACAGGGACAGACTCCCCCGTGCTCGGGACCCTTCCACACCTGCCCCATGGACCCCCTCATCGGGCTGCTCATCTGCATCCTTTACAACATCCTCTGTAACAGACCAGCAATCTAGCTAAGTCAAGCGTTTTCCTGAGTCTGGGAGCTGTCATGGCAAACATCGAACCTGAGGAGGGGGTCGTGGGAACCCGATTCATGGCCACACTGCATGGAGTGCAGTGGCCTGGAGACCCGACACTTGTGACCGGCGTCTGGTGGGGGCGGCCTCGAGGGACGGAGCCCTGACCCTGTGGGGCCTGCACTGACCCTGGCACGTAGTGCCAGAACTGAGTTAAATGGGGGGGTCACCCAGCTGGTGTCCAAGGGGAGCAGAGAACTGGCTGTTGTACAGAAACCCGCACACCTGCGGTCAGAAGCGCTGGGAGCAGAAAACAGTCTTTCTTTCAGTGGCCACAGAGCTTTAAGAATCACAAAAGGACGGCAAGTCCAGCTCAGGGGTGGGGGACAGAGTGAGTCCACCGGGCGCCGCCGGCACTGCGGGCGCCTAACCTGGGCAGGTGGGGACATGAGACAGCCCGCCAGGCCCCGCCCCCACGGTCACCTGTGCTGAGCACCTTGCCCGCCATCTTCTGCAGGAAGGACGGGATCTGCCGCTGCACCACGGTGTAGCGCTGCTCCCAGTACCTGTCGTTGTAGTCCTCCTGGATCTTCTCCTTTCGCAGCTCTCGCTCCTCCACCATGAACTCGCTGAAAGGCATGGGCGCCGGTGACGGGCAGAGCTCACCACACAGGCCGCCACAAACAACGGGAGTCCACGGGGGCCATGGACAGCCTCGCCGCCCTTCATTCTCAGCCGCCGACGCCCATGGGGTAAGGTGCTCATTACTGGGCGCAGAGGGGACTGAGGTCTGCAGAGCTGACAGGACGCTGACTCCACTTTACTCCTCCCGCCGCCCCCTACGGGAACCTCGCGTGTTCTTCCATCTCGAACGCGGGCAAGAAGACGACACTCCCATCGGGGCCCATGTTCCTGTCACCAGCAGAGCCAGACACCCTGATGCCACCTACGCTTACCGTGGGAAGGCTTCCTTGCCAGGCCCTCATGCTAGATTTTGTCACCTGGGTCGTTAGTAAATTATGTCTAGACAACAGGTTCATTTTTTTAATGTTCCGACGTGTACAACAGATACACGTCATCATAGAACTCTCCGTGAGCTGACGCGCTTCACGTTGTGCACTGAGCGTGGCGTCAGCTGAGAAGGGCCCGCAGGCCCCCACCTCACCCCGCTGCCTCCGCGGCCCCTACCTGTATGGGTCGTCGATGATGCCCCTGTAGATCCACTTCTCCAGGATCTCGAAGTAGGGCACACTGGCGGCCGTGGTGAGGTACAGACACAGCTCCTGTGCCTGGCTGTCGCCCGTGTAGCTGAAGCTCCGGTCGTGCAGGAGGCTCAGGGTCGACCCCCCGACACACTCGCCTTTGTCCACCGAGGTGGCTGCCAGGGGAGAGGACAGCGCTCAGTGCTGAGAGGGCCACTGGGCCACCACGGGCTACAGCCCCTCCTCAGGGGACAGGCCTTCCTTTTGGAAACTGGTTTTTGGAAGCTCCCAGAGTCTTCCTCCCGCAAACTAATAAAACACAAAGCTGCGCGGCTTTCGCCTCGCAAAAGTAAGAATCGGAGGATGAGTGCCCTGGCCCAGGGTGTCCCTCCCACCAGGCCCGCGCACCCAGGGAAGCCAGGATGTCCACGGTACGCATGGCCGGCTGGATGTGGAACCAGAGCTTCTGCAGGGACAGGAGGCCCTGCCTCTGCAGCTGCTCCAGCTGCGTGACCAGGATCAGGTACTCTTTTACCAGTGTTCTCATGGCGGCCGCCAAGGCGTGGTTCACCTGCCCGTACTCGAAGGAGGACTTTTCCTCGACGAACCTGCAAGGAAAGCAGCCCTGAGCACCGGGTGGGTGAGAGCTGTGTCTCAGAAGGGGCGGTGGGAGCCTCTTCCCCAACCCCAGAGGGCACCGTGGGCAACGCCTCCCTCCCTCTTCCAGGCCCAGGAGTGAGGCTGCAACTGTCCCCGCAAGGGGCTGAGTGCGCTTTGCTGGGTGCCTACCTGGTCACAGTGGAGTAGCTGGAGGCTGCCGGGAGGACCCTGCTCACCAGCTCCCGGATGGACAGGTCCAGGCTGGGGTCCACGAGGAAGGTGCGGCTCTGCCTCCCCGTGAGGGGCTGGGCGGTGACGTACCTGCCGTCCACACCCACCAGCACGTACAGCAGGTCCTCCACGACGGCCGCCTCCTGGGCGGCCAGGGGCAGTGTGCCTGTGGGCACAGACGCCAGCTGGCCTCACCTCCCCCAGACCCCCCTCCGCCGCCCCTGGGTGACTCCCTCCAGCGCTGGTGGACCTGAAAGCCAAGGTGATCCCTCGGCTTAACTGATCCCGTCGGGGCACCACAGGCTGAGATTACACAGCCTGGACCGGCCTATTGGAGCCTTAAAGCAAGTAAAACCCTCCACACGGAAATAACCCGCGTGCACTCAAAAGGATGAAGTCGGGAACGACAGAGCTTCTGACACGTGTCGCGCTCGTGACACTCACTACAGCCGGGTGAGCCTGCGTCACTCAGGGAGAAAACGGTTTCCTCTGAAGCTCTAAAACGCTGATGATTTCTCTCTCACAGTGAAAGATGGTTCCCTTTGACCCCGATGGACTCAGGACAGTCACAGGCCACGGACCAGGGCTGCCCCCCAAATGCCTCACAGCCCCAGCGGCTCCCCACCTCTTGGTTCTCAGCCCAGATGGCCCTCGGCACCCTCCCGACACTGCTGGGCCAGAGGCAGAACCGGGATAGAGGCGTCCAAGAGACCACTGGCGCCCTGTGGGCTCCTGTGTCAGCCCCAGGGCACCCAGAACCAGGGCCTGGCAGCTTGGGATGGGGCGCACCACACGCCCACGCTTACAGAAGCCCTGCTGGCCTTGCACATCCACGGGCGCACACCTGCCGGTGGAAGCAGGATGGGTCTGAGCCAGTGGCCCCCTGTCCAGGCACACGGATCACTCTGGACTCAGAGCCGCCCCTGAACTTCAGGTGGTTTTCCTCCACGGCTCTGGCAGGTCCGACTACGACCTCAGGACCCCTGAGGGAGGCAGGTCCGGCTGCCTGACCCCCAAGTGCAGGGCTGCTGACCTCTGCCCTGCTTACCGCCAACCTTGGCATCTCCCTGGCCAAGGCCCAGCTGAGGCTCTCGGGCTGCAGGCCCCGGGGCAGACGCCACCCGGGCCCCAACCCCTCTCCCCGCCAGCGTGTAGAGCAGAGTGTCGCAGGCTGCGTTATTGTGAGGCAGACCAAGAGACTATGTACAGGACCTTCGGGAGGCACGGCCAGCTTGAGGCCTAGCTCTGAGGGACACAGTGCAGGGGCTGGGATGGGAGGCTGCACGAGCCGCCAGGGTCTCCGCAACTCACTGGGGTGCAGGGCACAGGCCGGACACGCGAAGCCGGCTCTGGGACGACGGAGACGAGCACTGGGGCCGGGCAGGGCAGGGCTCAGGTCTGCACCCTTGTGTAGGGCCACTGGCCACCAAGGTCAAGTTAAAGAAAACCAAAAATCCAATTCTCAGCCACGTCAGCCATCCAATGCCCACCAGCTGCATGTGGCCGGTACCTGCACTGGACGAGACAGAAAGTTCTGTGGGACGTGCTGAGACCCCAGCTGTTGGGAATGGACAAATGCCCTCGGGCTGAAAGGGCAGGTGGAGGTGGGGCTGGGGCCAGGCTGGCACAGCGGGAGGGACGCAAACACCACACGGTGAGGAAGAGATGCTGGGGAAGGTCGGAGCCCGTTGTGGACACGCTCAGCACACAGATTCTCCCGGACTTCAGGAGAGCGGCGCCAGGGACAGAGTTGGGGTCACACTGGGGACGCTGGATTCCTTCAAACTGATGTGGTCACCCGGGAAGGGGACATTTGGCGAGAGCCAGGAGCACGGCCCGAGGATGCGAGACGAGGTGGGGGGAGGGGTCCCTGGGGGCCGGGGGTCTGTGGCGCAGGACAGCACCTGTGCTGCCCAAACGTCCAGAAAAGCGACTGCATCCGCAAGACCTGAGCCCGAGGCTCGGGGCCCCATCAGAGGCTGCTGCACAGGAGCTGCACGTGCGGTTAGAAGACGCCCGCGCTCGTGACCTTGGGGACAAGGCCCTGGGTCAGGGCAGGACCCGTGAGGGCGGGAGGCGCCACGCCGTGTGGCCGTGGACGGGCTGGCCCAGGCGGGCACACGGAGCTGCAGGCCAGCGCGAGGAGGGTCAGCCCAGCGATGGGTGGGTGGCGGGCAAGTGGGTTGGGGGGGACCTGCCTCAACAGGGACTCAGACGGCGGGACACCGCGCGGGTGGTGGGGGTGTCCCACAGGGCCGCTGCACATCACCTGAGGAGGCAAGTCCCTCCTGGGTGAGGCTCTGCCAGGGGGAGGCCAAGGCAGGGCCGAGGACGACCACGCTGACCACAGGCACCTGAGCATAGACGGGGCCAGGGGGCCGTGGAGGCTGCATCAGGGCCTGAGGCGCTGGGCCAGGGGGTGACAGAGGGCAGTAGGGTGACAAGAGGCCTGCGGGATGGGCGTCAATCCCGCCTCCGGAGCCCACGGGGTGCGGCTGCAGAAGGGACATGGGCCAGGCTGCCCATCCGTACAGAGTTCTCCCCGGGAATGGTGTCACTCAAGGCAGCCTCGGAGCCACCCCCATGCGAGGCCCACCCGCTGTGGCCGCTGTGTGCGAGCAGCCACACAGGAAACCTACACGGGAAACCTTGCACGTCCAACACCATAAGCGCGTCCTGCCCTGGAGAGCCAGCGCCTGGCCGCCTCCACTCTGGCCGAGTCTCCCCCGAAGGCACCTCTTGCGGGCCTGGAGCCTCCGTGGCTTCTAACTGGTCCAAGCCTGCACGCGCAACACGGAGACGCCACGACCGCGGGGAACAGACTTGCTCAGCGGTTCTGCTGCCAAAGTCCTCCAGATTCTGCCGCATGTGCAGGGGAGCCCGAGGCGTCTCATCTGCCTGCCCAGCCAGCCCCTGGGAATGCCAGGCCCCAAGCCTGCAGCACCGGGGTCCCCGCCTGCCCTGCTTCTCGCCCTTGGATGTGGCCCCGGGGCCCAAGCTCCTCTGATGGCCACAGAGCAGGCGTGGCCACACTCCCCTCCCTAGGCGGGCTCTGCGGGTGCCTCTCTGTGAGCACCGAGTGTTCCCTGCTGCCCCTGCTTCCCGTGTGCCCCGGGAGCCAGAAGGCAAGACGGTGGTCAAACCCACGTCCCCAGATGCCCCACAGTCTGTCTGAATGTGACACACATAGGCCGGTGTGGCCAAGGCCGTGTCACCCGTGTAGCAGAATCTGCAGCGGCACGACTCACTGTTGGGAAGGCCGACCCGGTGATCCTGCCGTCCCAGGACTGCCCGAGCCCTGGGACACAGGCGCTCCTGAAAGCCGGGCAAGAGCCAGCCCAGACACAGGCACATCACCACCCACTGCTGACCGGGGATGGGAACATGAAGGACGGTGTCCAGCGGGCACTGCTCCTTGCCGCGTGGCCAAGGGCAGCAGAGGGCCCGGGTGATGGCACAACACCGGCCCGCCGTCTCCACAGGGCTTAGCCCTCCCTGCCGCGGCGAGGCCCCTGCGGTCAGAAGTCGGCACGTCACCTACCGATGGGCACAGCCGCGTCCATGCTCGTGCCTGAGCCCGTCAGGAAGTCCCCGAGCAGCATGGGCCTCTCATACACCCACGCTGGGAAGACAGGGAGGCGCTGGCCCAAGTTTTTTTTGTTCTGCTTGTCTCGAAGCATCTTTCTCGTGAGTTCCAAAGACTGGTGGGGAGGTTTTTAGAAACAAAAAAGAAAGATACGCCTTCAGTACAAACACTTAAAACCAACACATCCGCGGTATGAAAAAGCAGATCCCTGAGCACACGTGTGAATGGAAACACACGTGTCTGAGCCCATCGCAGTGCAAGGGGCCGGGGACAAGGCAGACGGGGCCCAGCCCCTCATCAGGGTCTGGACTGCACGGGGCCCACAGGTAAAGCTGGAGCTTTCGCACAGTGCAGGCCCACTCTCGGGACCTCCGGGCACAGCTCACCGCTTTTCCCAGCGGCACGAGGTCTAGGCCCGAGCTGCCAGGTGAAAGGAAGGCCCAGTGAGAGTTGGTCGGATAAGGGGCGCACCTACCCGAGCCCCTCGGGGCTGAGGGACAGAGGGAGATGGCCACTCTGGCTTGGGCAGGGAGCCGTGGTCCCCACGGGTGCCCAGCTTTCAGAGCACTGGCAGGGGGCGAGGGGGCGTCGAGGAGGGGGCAGTGGTGGGAGGACCACATGAGGTGGGGACACAGGACATGCCCAACCCACACCGGCCTGCAGCTCAGACCTCAGGAGGCAGCTCTGAGTGGCTCGAGAGCCAGAGGCAAGACGGTGGGAACACAGAAGGACGGTAGGAGACCAGGGCTGGACACAAAGTCAAAGGCAAGAAAAGCGGCAGGTGAGGGAGATAAAGTATCACCTCAAACCAACTGCCCAGTGTCAATGAGGGGAGCCGGGACTTGCACTGGCCAAGCCTACAGAATGGGCGGGCAGCAGGCGCTGACCCCCAGGGGAGTCAGAACCCCCCGCCCGGGGCCCGGAGCTCGTGTCCCAGAGCCAGGCCCCTGCCGGGCCAGAGTCCACACCCAGACGCCTCCACCACACGGTACCTGCTGCCACGTGGGGCCCGTGGCCACGCTGCCCAGCTGCTTCCTCAGCTCCTCCAGCTCCTGCACAGAGATCCTGGAGGCTGCGGCGGGGGCGCCGGCCACGAGCTCCGCTCTCTCCTTGGCGTTCTGCTGTAAATACTGCAGGGTCTGGAAGCACACGGCCCCGGCGTCATGCGGGCCTCACGCTCGGGCCCTCCGCCGGGCACTGCCGCCCCGCCCCACGGACCCCAGCTGCAGCCTCCACGCGGAGGCTGAGAGCAGGGGCCCCACTCGTCCTGGAGCAGCAGCCTGCTCTCCCGACGCTGCCCGCCACGAGACGCCATGCCCCCAGATCACGGCAGGTCGGGATCCCAGACCCTGTTCCCAGTGGCTCAGCCTTTTCTCCACATGAGACCGGCCTCCCTTGCTGCTCGAGACCACGCCCCTTTATCTGTCCCGGCGCGGTGGCCACCACGCGCCCGGCCACATGCTTCCCCGCTGAACGGACCCTGGGCCTCGCGATGCGAAAGGAAGCGCCGACCAGCCCTGGATGCCCTGGGCCGGGGCTCCTCAGATGGCACGCACTTCCCTCAGTATCACAGGTAACACAGGCTCAGTTTAGCACAGACAAGAGCACGGCCTGGACAACGAAGGTCAAAGGCCCTCTGCCCCAGAGGCCGCTGCTAGCGCTGCGCTCATCTCCACCACGTTGCTTCCGTTCGGGGGCGCACACCTCAGTGCTACAGGTGTGAGGCCGGGGCGGTTAACGGGGGGCCGCCAGGCGGGACAGCCGTCCATCATCCCCACAGACGCAGAGAGGCTCTCCTCCTCACACAGCCGCCCCCGAGCCCGGCACCCACCTCCCTGTCCTCTGTGAGCTTCGACAGCAGGTACACCAGGGGGTCAAGGTTCCTCGTGTTCTTAGATTTCAGCTCATCATATTTCTTCAGAAAGTCCTCAGGAGTACGAGAAAATTCTGCTATTTTAACCTCAAAAGCACAGACAGAATGATTTAGAGACGATAACTAGGAACTTTAAAAAGCCTTGCAAAAACTAAACCCAAAAGAAGAGTGAAGTTAGGCAGATGGAATAGTCACGTGTCTCTAAACGAAAATGAAGAAAACGCATCAGGACGCTTTGTTAAACTCACCCATATTCTCTTCTGTGGTTTCTTCCATGTTATACTTCCTAAGCCTTAGGTCAGACCCTAACCACCTGTGTTTTTCCTAATAGCGTATATGCATTCTTTCCATGCACTTAACTCTTTTCCCTCTGGAATCATTATTACACACACGTTCAGGGGCTACGTTTTCTCACTGATTAAAATGCTCCCCTTAAAATAAATTGGACATAACTATGTATCCTAAACTCTCTATTCTGCTCAGTAAGTTTTCTGAATTATCCTTGTGCCATCATTAGGCTGTTAAAATAAATGAAGCCTCATAATGTGTTTTTAAAATAGACTTCTAAATTGTCTTTTACTGAAAACCTGTAACTTTGAATTTTACATTATTTGAATTAAAAAAAATCCACTTTGAAGGGATTTCAATGTGGCTAACGCCAGGAGCTTCCTTTTTCACCCAGAGGAGAATCTGCGTCACGATGTGAACAGAAATCAGGACCATCTGGGCCTCCCTCCTTATGGGGCACAGGGAGGGCGTGGCTGAGAGTCTGGGTTCCCAGGTCAGGTTGCCAGTCCAACACTCTCCCCGAGCCTTCATTTACTCATCTGTGCAACGGGTGATGGGGAGAAACCAATGGAAGCAGAGCGGAGCAGAGAACGTGGCCCATGAAAAGCATGTGACAGTGTTGTCTGCCAGCGTACCGGCACCGCTGTGGCTGCTCGTCAGGAAGGTGAACTTTGTGCCCAGTGCAGCACCGGGGACAGGCACTCACTTTGGCGCTGTGTGCAGACACAGTGGTTGTGACATACGGGGTCCTATTCTTCTGCAGCAGGTCGATGTAGACCTCGGCCCCGTCCCCTCCGTGCACGCGCAGCAGGCTGAGCAGCTCATTGACGTCGTGGTGAATTCGAAATTCACTCATGATTTCGGCTCTGTGTTCTCCTAAAGGTAAGAGGAGAGCCATTTATAAATCAAGAGGCTATAAATTAAAAAGTTTTAAAGCAATTGAATTGGCCAATGTCAGGTCTTTGAGAAGCCAAATTGTCACAGAGCCCATCCTGGCCTGAAGGTTCCCCACGAAGACACCACCACAGCCTGCTCCGACCAGCATGTGGGGCCCCTTCCTGGGGAGACTCGCCCTCCTCGCCTGCTGCTGGGGTCTGTCATTCTCACTGGGCGCTGTCTCAGCGGGCAGCTCCCATGGGAATCAGTGCTGAGCCCCAGCAGCTCCAGCCAGGTTCCAGGCTCACTCCTCAGCTCGGGGGGCCTGGCACGTGCACACACAGTGGACGTGGCCCTAAGGCCCGGGCCCCCATTCCTCCTGGGTGACCCCAACCGCACGTGGCCCTGGGCCAGCAGGGAGCTGCTCCCCTCAGGTGGCAGACAGCACTTTCTAGTCCCAGCTGTGCAGATACAGTGGTCCCAGCCCTTCAGGGACCCTGATCTATACAGGGAGCTCTGCACAGGCCTAAGCCACCGCCCCTCGCGGCTGCCCCTGTGAGGCCCACACCTACAGCTCCAGTTGCCTCCAGCTGTGTGTTCTCTGTGCACTCTGGTAACCAGGATGCTGCCTTTTCTCGCCCAGGCTGGGCTTTGCTAAGACTGCTACACATCTCCTATGTACTTGAGCTGGGTGGGCTTCCCCTTCAGCTCAATCTGCCCTGTCCATCAGATGTTCTAGGGTCTCCCCACTGGATCTCATTTATGGTCAAAACCATAAATGAGATCCCATCAAGAAGACAGTGGTAGCCTGCAAGGGGACCTCTATGCAGTTGTCCCCAAAGGGACAGTAGTGGCCTGCAGGGGGACTTCTGTTCTCCCACTGATGACTGGTCCAATTAGCCATTATTATTAAGAGTAAGACAGACAAACACGGGCAATTAGTCATAGATTCAACAAATAAACACGAGCAAACTTTACACGCTTCACATAAACGTTTCAACGCGGCTACACAGGGTTCATAATTTGGGATCATGAACAACAAAAGACTTGGAAATTACAGGCAAAGTCATTTCTGTATGCGATTTTACTGAGGAAAGGGTCTTTCAACAGATTCTCAAAGGCTGTGACCCTAAAAAGGTTAGAACGGCTGTGTCAACAGCTCCAGTGAAGACAAGCCATGAGTTAACAGCAGGTGGGGAAGGCTCGGCACACACGCCCACGACGTGGATATTAATTTGTACCTCTACATCCAGAGACTCTAATCCTGAGTGATGGAAAACAAGGTCCCCACAAACAAATATCACAGTCACCTACGTAAACGTCAAATACCGGCCAGAGGCAGGGTGTCTCCAAACACGAAAGCAGAACAGTTAAGTATGAGCTGGTGTGGAACTCGCCAGCATGCACACATTTTACACCAGGAGGCGCTCACGGTGACCACAGTCACGGGCACGGGGCCTGGGCTGTGGGATCCCAGGCAGCCTGAGCCCTGACTTGGTGCTTCCAGGCTGTAGGGCCCTGGACAAGGAGCCTGTCCTCTGTAAGCTTTCTTGAAAAGGGGCGAGTACTAGACCCTGCCCACGAAGCTGTTGTGGAGATTAAATATAGCACCTGAGGGCCTGCACTGCTGTTGTCAGAAAAGCAGAAACAAACTTTGCTATTGCTACACGCGGCCAACCAGCTGGAAACACCCGCTGTTACCCGAGATGGGAAACTGGAGCTGAGCCACTGCCAGCATCCTCAACCATCACCTTCTAATTAGTCACAGCGCGGCTAAATGAGGCACTGCGAACTACAAACGGAAAAGACAGCACGGAGCTCTCCCACCGATGGCCTCTTCCATTCCAAGGGCAACTGCTTTTACCCACATTCTACGAGGTTTCCAAGGACCGCAGGGTGTTCTCTAACAGCTGGACTGAGGACCACTTTGGCCACCTAGGCGGCATGGACACTGCATTTGCCATCTCTCCACCAGTCACAAGTGGGTGGACAGGGCTCTTCAGAAGAAAGATCATTTAAGTAAATGCTTATTTAGAAACTATCTTCGTGAACCTTGACATCTGTGGTAGAAACGAGCGCAGACATTCCACATCACAAGTCCACGCGCATGTGGGGAACCATTCCTGTAAGATCTGTGGCTCTCACCTGCAGGTAGCACCTCCCCAGCTCGGCTGATCTTTTTAATGCTCCCTTGGGCTTCACCCTACTGGTCGCCACCAACGGACCCACAGACCCCGGTGACTGAGTGTGAGCTGCCGTGGGGCCGCGGGACCGGCACAACAAATCGCGAATTTCCCAAAGACCACTCGGGCTCCAGTCTGCGGACTGGTCTGGAGACAAGG
>NW_020172269.1:214035-236499 GCF_003031525.2 Neophocaena asiaeorientalis asiaeorientalis | reverse complement strand
GTGCAGCGGCACCTCTACCTCCAGGATGTGCTCACGCAGGTGGGCGGGGCGCCCGAGAGGCCCAGGTTAGTGCTGTGGCCCAGCAAGGGGCCCTTCTTGCCCTCTCCGGGCCCCTCCCTCTGCCCGCCCCGCCCCTGGTGCCCGCCCCGCTACTCTGCCTGTACCACCACGGGAGCCTGCGTGTCTGGCCTCACCACCGCCTCGCTTGTCTGTAAAAATGTAATTGTTGTGAAAGTAGGATTTGGGCTTGCAAGAGAAAATCCGAAGCTTTATCAGTCCACTTAAAGGGGAGTGGTGACAGGGAGCCCGACGCTCTGTCCGCTGTGGAATGGCATCCCCACCAGGCGTTCCTCTGCCAGGGTGCCCGAGTTCACGTGTCAGGTGGCCGGCTGCTGCCAGGTGTTCGACGCCCTGGAGGATTACGAGCACCACTACCACACTCTGCACAGAAACGTCTGCTCCTTCTGCAAGCGGGCCTTCCCTTCTGGACACCTGCTGGACACCCACATCCTGGAGTGGCACGACTCCCTCTTCCAGATTCTGGCCGAGCGGCAGGACATGGTGGGTGACGGCTCGCCCGCTGAGGCCAAGGGCAGGCATCACGGGGGCTCGTCCCTGAGCCGTGTGCCTCATGGTGCCAGAGCCTGGGGTCAGAGCGCGGTGAGATGGGCAGCCCTGGGGTCAGGGTGGGGTGATGCTGTTTCCATTTCAGTATCAGTGCCTGGTGGAGGGCTGCACAGAGAAGTTCAGAACCAGCAGAGACCGGAAGGAGCACCTGGTGATGCGTCATCTCTACCCTGCGGACTTCCGCTTCGATAAACCGAGGAAAAGCAGAGGGTGCGTGGCGGTGTGTCGCGGAGCCGCCTCCCGAGCCTAGAAAGCCTTTGCGTGCATAGACTTTGAGGGCGCAGATGCCCTCGTTCAGCATCCCTGCCGCTAACGTTACATTTAGCTGCAGGTTACAGAAGCTCTGACAAATAGGGAGTCGTTAACCGAGAGGGGTTAAGCAGATGGGGTGGTTCTGTGTGTGGCCCCCCTGGCTGCAGGGAGGACGGGAAGGGGAGAGCCTGCCTTCCCCGGGCCTGTGCTGGGAGTGGCTGGGGTACCATCTTGGGGTCTGCCGGGCGTGCAGGAACACCACCGCGCCCCTCTACATTCACACTTCATCTCCACCCTGCTCATCACCTCCCTTCCATCCTCATGTGGGCCTTGGGGAATTTGTCCCAGGCCGTGAGCCCCTCACCTCACGTGGGGCCGTCGGTTTTTCCCTTTTCCCGTCAGTATATGTTTACAAACTTGACGGCACAGCCACGTGTTACATGTTACTGTTCAGAACGCACTGTGGGAAGTACCTCTGGGAGTAGCCCGTAAGTGCGTGTTACGTTACTCTGCCTTTTCATTAACTGATTTCCTCAGGTGAAGCTTCATCAGCATCTAAAAGTTGCATTGATTGAAGTCGTTTCAGACTGATTGTTGTCCCCAGACAGAACTTTACTGTTCACAGTAGAATAATCTGGAGAACTGACTTCAATATGGGAGATTTTTATAAGGCCTTGAGTGTAAGGTAACTCCTTCCTTTCCAAGGAATCGTTTGAAGGAGAAAAACCGTACGATGCTGGATTGAGACACTGGTGTTAAGGAGGAGACACTCAGTATTGTATGGTTGCTTTTAGTAAATTTCTCAGTCATTGTAGTGGAGAGACGTTTGGTACCGTTGGTAGTCATTTACCGTGTGACACCATGAAAATACTGTTTTTAAAAGATGGAGTGTGACCATCATACCTAAATTCATAGAATATGGCTTACGTCATATGAACATTCACTTCTCCACATTGTGGTAGCCTGAAAATTACTCTCTGATAAAACAGTCATAAAATAGCTTTGCGAATTCAGTCCTGGGGGAAGCGGGGGCTGCAGGCACTGACACCTGGGAGCGTCCTCACCACCTGTCTTCCCCAGCCCAGTCATGCCCGGTGCCGCTGAGCAGGTGTTGGCAGAAGCCCCGGGGGATGACGGGGTGCCGTCGGAAGGCGACGCCATGGAAGTCTGCTCTGAACACGTGGAGCCCCCACCAGCACCCGCGGGAGAGAGGCGGGCCTACAGCCACAGGTCAGTACCCGGGCACCTTTCTGAAGCAGGTTCTGAATCTGTGCTTCTCCTGGAGAATTCTGGGTTTGACTCTGGGCCGGCCCAGTTCCCGCTGAGAGAAACCACCCCTGGGTTGGAGCGTTGGCTTCAGCGGGAGGTGAAAGCCAACCATCCTGCTGCCCTCGGACGACCTGGGGCCCCAGCAGCACAGGACTGCAAAGCACTGCCCCGTTTGACCACGGCCTAAGCTGGGATGGAGAGACCCAGGGTGTAATTGCTCGAGTTACAACCTATGAGGCTGTGTTTCTAGTGTTAACTGTGCTTTTATCGGGGATAAAGTTGATTTCAAATCTAATTTGGGGGTAAATGTTGGAGGAGTGGAAGAAATCGCCCATAAATTCAAACCGACAGGGAGATGAACTCATGTCCTTCAGCTGCCCTCGCACAGTTGCCCAGAATTTGGCCTGAGAGTGAGTCCCAGGTGCCACCTGGAGGGCGGGTCACAGGGAGCCTGAGCTGGAGCCCGGACACATTCTCTGGGGTGGGTGGTTGGCGGCAGGTAGTCAGTGGCGGGGAGCGTCTCCCACCGGAAGCAGGTTTGGAGCAGCTGGCCTGCTGCAGCCGGGGAGGGGAGAGTCCGGGTGAGAGCCAGTGGACACCCTGCACGGTTCGCGGGGGAAGAGGGAGTGTCCAGAGCAAGAATCAGACCCCCGTGAGCCCACGAGACTGCCAGCATGAATTGGGTTGTTTGTGAGCAAAAGCATAGCAGTTTAGCGTGAAGGTGTCTTTCATTTCAGGATACCATCTACCATCTGTTTTGGTCAAGGTGCCTCACGAGGATTTAAAAGGGCCAAGAAGAGAAATAAGCACCAGTAACGGCGGTTCCTCTGCGGCCCTGTGGCGGTGTTGCCAGGCTTTTCCTCCCCGCCGTGGGGGCCCCAGGACCCTGGCCCGTGCCGCCCTCCATGTCGCGAGCCTGTGACCGACTGAACGAGGCCGGTGGCTATGTGGGAAGTTGTGGGGGAGCCGCGGATTCCAGGAAGGGCCCCCTCGTGCGGTGACTGGGGTGTGGGGAGCAGCCCCCGCCCCCCAACGTCCTTGTGAAACACGTGGAGTAAATGGTTATCATTAACGGTCTCTGGTCAACGTTCTGTGTTGGGGGGAGGGAGATAGCAGCAGTTACTGGTGAGGTCTCTGTTTCCAGCGGCCGCTTCTCAGAGGGGGTGACTGGCTTGTGCAGCTCATCAGGGCTTCAAGGGAGATGCCTGTGGTCCTCACTCCCGCACTTGGCAAGGTGAGCAGAAGCCTCGGGTGGGCCTGGGGAGCTGGGAGGGACCCGGGCCGGGGAGGGCAGAGCGCAGACCTAGGCCGGCAGCTGGCTTGGCTCCGATTTGATGACATCAGGGCCCCCCGGGCTGGACCTGGGGAGTGGGGACCCACCAGCCAGCCGTCCCCCGTGCGGTGCCCGGTGCTGCCGTGCCCGCCTGAGGCCCCGCTCAGCCCATCCCGCCCGGCCTGCTCCCACTCTGGGCTCCAGTCTGGTGGTGGCAACGGTTGCTGGCCTGCGACCGCCCCCGCCAAGCCCTGCGCACAGCTCTGCAGACACGGGTCGGGGCTGGTGGGTGTCAGTTTGAAGTTGTTCTTTGGAAGATTACTTGTCTCCTCTTTGTCTGTTGTGGTTCCACTAAGATGTCAGGGGAAGGTACTCATCGCCCTACCTGCTCATTGTTGAATGTTTTGAATCTGGGTTTTATCTTTTCAAATATTGTCTTTACTCCAATCTCTGTTCCTTCTCCTTCTAAAACCCCAACCAAATGTACGTCAGACGCCCTCCGTCTTCTAACAGCCCTTCCGTATTTCCTGTTCCTTATCTGTCTTTGCTACATTCTGGATAATTTCTTAAGATCCACTTTTCAGTTCACTAATTTTCTGATCAGCTGTATCAAATGTGCTGTTGAACTCATTCAGTGTTTAATTTCCATAGTTACAATTTTCAATTCTTTAAGTTCTATGTTGTTTTTCTAATTTGCTGGACTTTATAACTTTTATTTATCACATTTTCAACTCATTCTTTTCTTTTTTAACATGTTAAACTTATTGTACGTTCTCTGATTGTTAATATCAATGTTTGAAGACAATCAATCAATGTATGTAGACAACCCTAAGGAGCTCACTGAAAAATGATTAGAACTGATAAAAGAACTCAGCAGGGTGGCAGGATAAAAGATCAGTGTACAAAATCAATTATCTTTCTATACCCTTGCAATGAACAATCCAAAAATGGACTTAAGAAAACAATTCCAATTGCAATAGTATCAAAAAGAATAAAATGCTTAGGAATAAATTTAACAAAAAAATGCAAAACTTATACCCTGAAAGCTATAGAACATTGTTCAGAGAAATTAAAGAGGATCTAAATAATTGGAAAAACATCTCACGCTCGTGACTAGAAGACTTAACATTGTTAAAATGTCAATATTTCCTGAAACAGTCCCTAATCTACAGATTCGATGCAAAATCTCTGTCAGAATCCCAGTGGACGTCTTTGTGGAAACTGACAACCTAATTCTAATATGGAACTGCAAGGAACCCAGAAGAGCCAAAACATTCTTGAAAGAAGAACAAAAGAAGGTTTCGAAACTTACTACAAAGCAACAGTAGTCAAGACACTGTGGTACTGGCAGGAGGATAGATATATTGACCAATGGAATATAACTGAGGGTCCAGAAATAAACCCATACCCCTATGGTCAAGTGATATTTGACAGCATACAAAGACCGTCCAATGGGGAAAGAGTAGTCTTTTCAACAAATGGTGTGGGATAACTGGATAACCACACGAGAAAGAATCAAGTTGGACCCTTACCTCACAAAATATTCAAAAATTATCTCAAAATGCATCAAAGACCTAAATGTACGAGACGAAACTATAAAACACTTAGGAAAAAAACACAGAGTGAATCTTAATGATCTTGGATTTGGCAAAGGATTCTTAGGTATGACACCAAAAGCGTGAGCAACAAAATTAAAAATAGATAAATTGTATTTCATCAAAATTAAAATAGTTTGTGCTTCAAATGACACAATCAAGAAAGTGGAAAGACAACCCACATAATGGAAGAAAATATTTGCAAATCCTGTATCTGATGAGGATTTAATATCCTGAATGTGTAAAGAACTCCTACAACTCAACATGAAAGACAACCCAACTAAAAAATGGGCAAAGGACTTAAATAGATGTTTCTCTGAAGAAGATATATAAATAGCCAATGAGCACATGAAAAGACGGTCAGTATCTCTAGCCATCAGGGAAACACAGATTAAAGCCTGAGACTTCACACCCACTAGGCTGGCTGGAATCAAAATATCAGATAATAGCAAGTGTTGGAAAGAATATGGAGAAATCGAACTTTCCACTATAATTTACCACATTAACAGATTGAATGGGGGAATCAACTGATCATCTCAATATATGCAGAAAAAGCACTTGATAAAGTACAACACTCACTGATGGTAAAACGTCCTATTAGCTAGTTGCAGAAGGAAATGTAGGTCACCTGGGAAAGGTATTTTGAAACCCCCCCCCCCCCGCACATATCATGCTTATGGTGAAATGTTAAAAGTATTTCCTTTAAAAAGCAAGAGTAAGACAAAATGCCCCTTCTGGAAACTTCTAGCCACACTCACACTGCAGGCTCTAGCCGGCCCAGTAAGACAGGAGAAAGAGGTAAGAGATGGGTACCACTGTGCTTTGTTTCAGTTCCATTTAACAGAAAACCCAAACAATTGCTTACACGGGTAGGAACGCAATCCTCTCTGGCCCCTGAGGCCTCCCCAGCCTCCTGCAGGGTCCAGGGGCGCTGCCTCTGGGCCTCTGAGTGCAGCATTCACCACCCCAAGTTGTGGAAACGGCTCGCCGAGAGTAGGGGTGAGTACATGGCTCCTCGTTCTACAGATTTTCAAAGTCAACCTGGAAGAACGGTAACACCCCTTGGATGCGTACAGTAACAATGCAGCTGTTTGGTGTGGTTTTTAAAAACACGTGCTTCTTAACATGCTGAGAAGTTTCCTGCCCACATTTTACTGCCTCTGAAATTTAGCATCTTATCATCATGGCCATGTCGGTTAATTTGCTATACGGGTATTTTTCTTAATGGTCTAATCAATGGAAACACAGCATGATGTATGGAATATCAGAAATAGCAAGAACTGTGTATGTTTAGCTAACGAGGCAACACTTTTTTAAAAGTCAAATGAAAGTACCAGAGCTTCAGGCCATCTGGACAGCATTATGCGTTACCACACCAGGGAAACACGCTGAAGTACAGTGATTCAGAAATACTTCCTGAGGGCGTGCACAGATTTGGGACCAGCGAGGCCAGCAGAGAACCCTGCCCTTTGCCTGCCCCTGGCTGTGTCCATGAAGCATGGCATCTCTGGCGATGCAGAAACGGCATTTTTCTTAACATGCCAATCATGGCAAGGTCTTTACAGTCTGTTGGGAGGAAGTACTGCCTAAGTAGTGTTTTCTTGTTATGAAATGTTTTAAACGCATGAAAGCAAATGTAAAATCACACGTCTGGGCTTCCCTGGTGGTGCAGTGGTTAAGAATCCGCCTGCCAATGCAGGGGACACGGGTTCGAGCCCTGGTCCGGGAAGATCCCACATGCCGCGGAGCAACTAAGCCCGTGCGCCACAGCTACTGAGCCTGCGCTCTAGAGCCCGCAAGCCACAACTACTGAAGCCTGCGCGCCTAGAGCCCGTGCTCTGCAACGAGAGAAGCCACCGCAATAAGAAGCCTGCGCACTGCAACGAAGAGTAGCCCCTGCTCGCCACAACTAGAGAAAGCCACGCGCAGCAACGAGGACCCAATGCAGCCAAAAATAATAAATAAATAAATACATACATTTATAAAAATAAAAAATAAAATCACATGTCCTGGCAAGGACAGTAGATACCACAGCCCCACAACCCAGCTTAAGAAGTACCCAGTGTTTACTTTTAGGAGTCCCATGAGAGGGCCTCTACCCTCCCGGCACTGCTTCTTTATGATCGTTCAAGACCTATGGTCAGATTGCGGGAGTCCCTCCCCCAGAAGTACTGAAGCAGAACTGACCTGGCCCAACCCTCTGAGTGGTCCACAGGCGCAAGACCTGCGGCCTGGGGTCCACGCCTGGCACAGAGTAGGCCAGGTTGGCTCGGGGGCCAGCAGGGACCGTAGAGCTGACTGGATGCCAGGAAGGGACCCTGGGGTCCAGCCTGATCCCCACCCAGGAACCAGAGGCGACCCTGACGTGGGAGCCTCAGGGCAGTCTTCCTGAGACCCAGGCATGCTGGGTGGGTCACTGTCTAGCGTCCTCCCTAGTCCCATCTTCCCCACTCTGGCACTACCGGGGTCACCGCAGTCCACACCTTTGCATAACTTGGCCCACTCCTTGTCCCCAGATCAGGTGGCCCCTGCACCTCCAGAGAGGCGTGCTCTGCCCTGAACTGCTCTCCTGTAGCCCTGTCCAGGTGGTCTCCCAAGGGCAGGGCTGCTGTCTCCAAATCCAGCAGCCGGGCATGAGGCAGGTGACTGGGAACCAGCGGGGCTGGGGGGGAAGCTGGACTCTGGAGCTCGGACCCCTCCGTGCAGGGTCCTGATGGGTGAGCCCTCCCGCGTTGGCTCTGGCCAGCTGGGCAGCCTCAAGGCCTTGGAGACACAGTGGCTGAGGAGATGGCCGGCAGTGTCCCCTGGCCCCAGGACCTGGCCCAGGGCATTCAGGGGCCCGAGCTGTCCATGAGACGGTGGACAGGCAGTAGAAGTCCACAAAGCTCTGCCCTGGGCAGGAGCCTGGTCTAGAACAATGGGAAAGTCTTGGTCTTGATAAGTTTGCTTCAGCCTTTCCCAGCAAGGGCACCCGGCTGGTGGGCTCTGGGCTTCCACAGAGCCTCGTTCACCCTCCAGTGGTCTGGGTGCCAAGCCCTGAGTCAGACAAAGGATGGTCGAGCTGCTCCGTGGGGTCCTGAGAGGAGAGGCTCCCTGGGGAGGTGTCTTGGTCAGAACCGGTTATGCAGACCTGTAGCAAATTGATGCAGCCGATTCCTCTGCCAGCCCCGGGCTGCCCAGCGCTCTGGGGTGTGGAGAAGAGGATCAAAGTATTGACGGGCCTTAAAAAGCCGCAGATGTGGTCCTGCAGGTGCCTGGGCACACACAGAAGGCGGGTGGTCGCTCTCAGGGCCCCTGGGCCCCTCGTCCAGCTCCCTTGGTGCAGCTGCCCCCACCTGCCTTCTCTGGCACTTTCCAGACCACGGGCGGGTCTGGCCCCTCGCGAATCGTGACTGGAGCTGGGTTCTGAGCTTAAGCAGCCCAGGTTCAGGACTCGCTGGCCCACACCCCAGGAGGGACTGGACGCATCTGGCCTCCTCCCCCTTCCCGTCACCAGGCCTTCATTCTTAGCAGCTGCCCTTCAAGAACTGCATCAGTTTCTCTTTCAAATTCATCCTGAGTTTGCATTTTTCCAGGAAACCGAGGGAGAATGATGGCTACCACATGCAAATTAATGCAGTATTATCCTTGCTTCCCGTGGAGCGGCACCTCCGCTGCCTGCCCAGTAAAAGTCAGTGCTTCCCCTTCGCAGGCGGCAGGATCCCAGCCCTGCAGTCATTACAGGGAGAGACGGGCCTGGAATTGGCCTCTCGCGTGGTCACTGCTTGTCCCTACGCCCACGCGGCAGAGGCGGTCTGCCGCCCAGGTGCCCCCTCCGGCCCGGCGGGTGAGGGAGGGGAGGTGAGCTAACCCCAAGATCGCCCGCCACGGCCCCAGCCCTGAGTCGGAGCATTGGGGGCGGCAGGGCAGACGCTCGGACAGGGGAGAGGGTCGGACCGTCCTCTTGCTTGGCGCCTGGGCGCCCGGTTCCTAAGTTATGTCAGCACGTTGTCAAGAGGCAGCAGAAGGATGCGCAGCAGGTCCCCGGCCACCGGCCACCCCGGCGAGTCGGCAGGACGCAGCTGGCCGCTGGCGCCGCCTGTCCCGCTGCGGGCGCGCGGCCATTCCTTCTCTTTCCACCGGACAACGCCGACCGCTGTCCCGCTCCAGCTCCGTCCCCGCGGAAGCCAAGCGACCGCGCCAGGCCCGCGGTGCGGTCCGCGCTCCACGAGTCCGCGGTTCCGAGGCCGCCGGGCCCACGCGTGGATGACCCGCGCACACTCACCGCACGCACCCTCACGTACATGATCCCACAGAGACAGCACTTCGCCTCAGGCTCCCGGACGTTCTCTAGTAAAATACATAAATACATAAATGAACGCGGGAAAAATTCCCTAAAATAAGCGTGAAAGTCTCCACTCACACACAACACTGAGGAACCTAGTTAGTGAAAGTAGTTGGTAAGTTTCTCTTTAGCAATTCCGGCACCAAACTGCTCCTGTCGTTTCTTTGTTCCAAATCAGTTTCCTGCCGCTGCAGCCAGAAACAATCTACTAAGTTCTTCGGAGCCGCCGCGGTTACCGAGACAGGTCCACAGAGGAAACCTCAGAATACTTTATTGGCTGCTTTGTATACATTGGAAAGTCCTATTTTGTCCATTTCGAGGACAATATAAAACTATGTTCACTGTCTTTCAGGAAAGTTTGCACTAACATAACTTTTTTAAAACATTTTTTAAAAAATAACCGTAAGATACCCACAGATAGTCTTGCGGCATCCAGTTTAACACAGTATTAACAACAACAAAAACAAAAACCTGAAAAACGAGACAAGAAGAGAACCCCGAAACGCCCGCTGCGCACCAGGAGCAAGGAACCGGCCGGGGCGCCGCTCGCCCGCGGGGACCCGTCTCCGGCCCTGGGAAGGGGTGGCCCCGGTGGCGGAAGACAACACCCCGCCCCCCACGCGCGTGCCCTTCCTCCCCAGCGGGCCCCCAGGGCCCACGGCCTTGCAGCCCTAGGACAGGTAATACGTGCCGTAGGCGGCCACGGGCGCGGCGAGGAGTCCCGGCACCTGCGGCAGGGAGCCCGCCGCGCTGCCGTACACGGCCAGGGAGCCGTGAAGGTGGACGCCCAGCGGGAAGGGCAGGGCGAACGAGGGCAGCAGCGGCTTGGCCGCTAGCTTCAGCTTCTCCAGCTCGGCCTCCTGCAGTCGCTTGGCCTTGGCCCGGCGGTTCTGAAACCAGATCTTGACCTGCGTCTCGGAGAGGCTCAGGCTGCTGGAGAACTCGGCGCGCTCCGCGATGGACAGGTACTGCTTCTGGCGGAACTTGCCCTCCAGCGCCAGCAGCTGCGCGGTGGTGAAGGGCGTCCGCGGCTTGCGGTTGTTCTTGTGTTTCCTGAGGGTGCAGGGTGGAGGGCTGGGGGCGCCTAGGGGGAAAGAGAGCACAAAGCGGGCGCTCAAACGCCAGCAGTGCGCGCCAAGGACAGTTCCGGATGCGTGTCCCGGCTGAGACCGCGGACCTCAGTTGAGACAAGATACCCCCAAACCCCCGGGGTAATAGAAGCGAGGCACCGGGGAGACGGCGCGCGGAGAGGGGGGCCGTTGTGGACTCGGGTTCTGCTCCCCAGATCGGTGGCCCTGCGTCCCTCGGGAGGAGGGGAACTCTGCCCACTTGGAGAAGCGAAAAACTTGGGCGGGAAGCGCAGAGGCCAAGCAGAAGTCAACCATCGCGGGGAGTGACGGCAGCAAAAGGGGTGCTCCGCCAGAGAGACTCCGAGACAAGAAGCCCCAGGTCTTGGGTTGCGGGCTCCGCCCCAGGGTAGAGCAGAAGCCTGTTTGGTGTGGGGCCGGGGAGCCGCCGTGGGTTTGCGCGCGCGCGGGAGGGGTCGGGTGGGCTCGTGTGGGCTGGATTCTTTCTCTGCACCCAGGCCGGCGCGTTAGTGGCTGGTTACTTTCCAAAGTTACGAGAGACAGCGTCCTTCCCGCCCTAGTCCTCCGAGCCCGGGCCGGGCGGGCTCCTCTCGCAGCCCAGAGCCGTGCGACAGGGCACTTACGTGGGGAGGACAAGGGGGCGGCCGCCGGGACCCTGGCCCGGGGTTCCGCGGCGCCCCGCGGCCTCTCCTCCCGGGGCTCCGCGGGCTCCGCGCCCAGCCAGTGCTCTGCCTGCAGCAGCGACTTGACGCTGAAGGGCAACGGGCCGGACCCCGCACGGTCCCTGCTGCACGTCCTGAGCCCAACAGGGTTCATGCCGAGCGACGCCGGGGCCATGCGCTGGCCGGCGGGCGCGGGGCTGGCGGGGCTCAGCAGGCGCGACGTGGGGCCAGCGCGCCGTGACACTGCCGGGGGCTCCACTGCGCCCCCGCCCTCAGAGCCCTATAAAAAGGCGGCTCCCCTTTCATGCCCAGCTCTCCAATCGCCGCTGTCGCTGCCGCGTGGGCCCAGGCGTCCATTGGTTTCGCTGACCCGGGAGGGCGGGACGGCCGACTGGGACTCTAGCGCCCCAGCCCCGGCCTGCCTGGCGCACCCCTGTGGACTTCCCAGAGCCCGGCTGTCCTCTCCCGGAGCGCTGCGGCCCGGCTGGGAGGTGGCTGGTACACCCGGGGAGCACGAGGCGCTGGCCCCAGCCTCCCCACGCGCAGAAGCCCACAGTGGGCGCGACCTGGTTGAGCCGCGGTCCGGGCACAGGTCGGGACCGCGCGCGGATCCTGAGACGCGGAGAGCTCGGCGCCGTCAGAGAGGCGGCGCCGGCGCCTCCCGTAGTGTTGTCCCTCTGTCGCTCGTCGGCTGCTCTTCCCGCTGCGCCCAGTCCGGAGCCTGAGCCCTCGGCGCGTGCCTGCTGTGGCCCAGGCGTTCCCTCCGAACCCTGGGGGCTGCTTTTGACTGAACCTGCGCCCGGACCGAGGACCCTGCTTCTGTCGCCTTGTAGTCGGGCCTCAGGTGCCCTGACCCTGAATGGCTTTTTAGGCACCCGTAGCTGCCGAACGCTCTCCGTGGCGTCCCACGGCCTGGCTCCAGGAGCGGCCGGCGGGGCACGTCGAAGGTCCCCGGGCAGGGCCCGGAGCCGCGGAGAAGGCCGAGGGGCCGACCTCTCACCCGCCTGCGACGCAGGGCTTGGGGCACAGGCAGGGCGCCTCGGGCCGCTGGGGCGCGAGGTCAGTCGCTGGGTGTTGGATTCACCGTCAGCCTCTCCCGCTCCGCACTTGCTTGGCCGAATCGTCCGGAGTCGCGGGACGATGGGACCTGGGAAAAGCCCCGCGGCCCGGGCTTCCGACTGACCCGGCCAGACGGGGCCGGGCTGTCAACGGGGCCCCCGCGGATCAGGTGGAGAGGGATCCCCGACACGGCTCGTAGAAGGTGGAGCCAAGGCCCGACAGAGATTTACGCTTCACTCGGATTACTTTTCCAAAACTGAACCAGTCTTTGGTTTAAAAACCTTCTGGGGTGCTGCAGACGAGGCACCGCTCTGCAGCCTCTCGCGGAACGAAAGAAACCCCGACTGTGTTTTAGAATAAATCATGCGATTATTTTTCAGGTAACACCTTTATGTCCGATTGATATCCCAGAACACGGAAACAGCAACCCAAATCCGTACATGTTTATTTTTGAAAAACCGAAGTGTTTTTTGTGTGTGTGTGTGGTACGCGGGCCTCTCACTGCTCTGCCCTTTCCTGTTGCAGAGCACAGGCTCCGGACGCGCAGGCTCAGCGGCCATGGCTCACGGGCCCAGCCGCTCCGCGGCATGTGGGATCTTCCCGGACCGGGGCACGAACCCGCGTCCCCTGCATCGGCAGGCGGACTCTCAACCACTGCGCCACCAGGGAAACCCTCAAAGTTGTTTAATGAAATCTAGCTTTGGGTGACACTTTATCCAGTTCAGCTAGAAAAATTCAATTAGAAAGTTTCTCTCCATGCAAACTTAGAAGCATGACTGAAAGGGGCCCTCAGACCCCTCCAGGCCAGGCCTGCATCTGTGGCTAGATCAGTTCTTTCTGCATTCCAAGATGGATTGCCCCTTTCTAATGTAATAAAGATGTTCTGAGTTGATTGAAGATAATTGCACCATTAGAGCACTTTCTTTGAAGGCCTCTCTCCTGATAGCTTATCTTTAGCAGGCCACTCACAGGAGCGTTTGAAAAAGAATTTTAATGAGGATGACAGCCAGCTGCCTCCGCCTGCCCCATGTCCACTCAGGACACTCCGGAGGTGGCCTCTGGGTAGATGACGTGGGGGCCTGGCTGCGGCCTGGCTAGCCTGGGTGTGGGATGGGGCCATGGGGCCAGGCGCAGGGGCCGACCTTCAGGACCGGCTCCCTGAGGGTGTTGGACTGGCGCCTCTAGTTCCCAGCAAGGCTGGGCCAGTGCTGACCAGGCCCCTGACTGGCACTGGCTCCAGCAGGGGCATAGAAGAAGGAGGGAGGGAGGATGTGGGGTTGGGGGAGAGCCCCTGGGCTTGGATATCAAAACCCAGACCCCAACACTGAGCACAACCGGGCCTCCAGCACAGTGTCATTTCCAGCCCCGCTGGGCCCTGGGATGGGAGATGGGGCAGGGGATGGTGGCGGTGAGAAGGAAGGGATCCCACTTCTGTCAACGTGGGGGCTTTGGGTGCAGAACACTGGACCCCGTGTGTAGGGGAGCCTGGGCACCGTCTCTGGCCACCAGGAGGGATGAAGACACCTGCAGGGACCCGGCTTCCCAGCGGCCCAGGAGCAGGCCAGCCAGGCATGTTGTGTGGCCAGGAGCACCCTCCCCATCCCAGGTGAGCCCCTGAAATGATGGCAAAGCCCCAAAGACTGCCCCACTCAATCCACCCTGGGGCAGACACTGTCCCCCCAGTTCGAGTGGCATTGTCCCTGCAGTTCGCTCTGAGCTGTGTGGGGACAGGAGGTCAAGCTAAGGCCCAGACACTTTTATTTCCTGTGTTTCTCTGCCTCCTTTTGGTGCTGAATTCATGGGGAATGAACACATCCTTAGCTTCCAGAAATGAGTGACGCGTACAGACACGGGGGGATTGGAAGCCCTGAGAGGCCTCCTCAGTGGAGTCAGTGTAGCGAGATGATTCTTGAGAACGGATTTTGTTTTGTGGGATTTATCTGGGCAAGTTTGGTACTGGGCAGGACTCAAACAGAAGTGCTCTCCCTCCTCTTAAAACCTGGTGGAGGGGAGGGTTTGATGCTGCGGAGGACAGGTCACGTAGAGCTCACGGCAGACGGCGCCGCGGGGTTGAAGGTGACACCACGTTAGTGACTGAAGAAAGTGATGGTCCCCTTTTGTATGTGGACGGTGGGCATCCCGTTCTGGATGCCGTCTACAGGGTGGTAGCACAGTTTGCACGCAAGGGACCATGACGGGCCCATCTCCTGGGTCTTGCTCCAGGGCGGGACCACCCACTCCTCAGGGCCCTTTCCAAAGGGCCACACTTCCCAGACAGTGTAATCTCCAGGGGAACCATGTTAGAAACCATCGATTTATGCCTCATCCTCTATGTCACTGCTGTCATTGCTGAGGCCCCAGAGAGCCTCCTATTCATCCTGAAAGGCTGGGGCCACTCCCCTCCTCAAAGGCATCTGTGTTGGAGCCTTTGAATTTTTCCTTCTCAACTTATTGGAAAATTGCTCCAAACACAAGTGGTACTTTACCCATGACTCTGGCCAGAGGGAGACTAGGTGGCATGAGCTCCAGCAGCTAGTGGATGTGCTAAAAGAGAGGCAGGTGGGATGTGAGGTCCCCCAGGTGGGACGTGAGGTCTACCTCCCCGGTGGATGCTTTGGCGTCACTCAGGAGAGGACCTGCTCCCAGTCAGATGAGGCCCATGAGATGGGAAAGGCTCAGATGAAAGTGGGAGCTGAGGAGAGAAGGCCCTGGGACTCATCCTGCGACCCCATCACTTCATAGTGTCTCCCCACATCTTTTTTTTGGCCGCACCTCGCAGCATGTGGGATCTTATTTCCCTGACAAGGGATTGAACCCGTGCCCCCTGCAGTGGAAGCGTGGAGTCTTAACCACTGGACCGTCAGGGAAGTCCCTCCCCACATCACTTCTTTTCTCCTGTTCACCTCTATCTTCTCTGCAGGTGGACTCTCAACCACTGTGCCACCAGGGAAGCCCTAGCTATAACTTTTATTATTATTTTTTGCTACTCTAGGGTTGACAGTATACATCTTCAGTTTACCGCAACGTACCTCTAGTGATATCATCCTGCTTTGTGTACAGTATAAGAACTTTACAGTAGTGTCTGGTATCTCCATTTCTCCCTCTGACTCTTGTGCTATGGTTGTCATACGTTTTACCACTACGTGTTATAAGCCTCACAGTACATTCTGATTAAATGGTCAGTTACCTTTTAAGGAGACTTAAATAATAAGAAAAAGCCTTTTCTATTCCTCCATGTAGTTAGTCATTGGTGCTCTTCATTTTTTCGGTACATTCATATTTCCATCTGGTATCACTTTCCTACTGTGTAAGAACTTTTAGAAATATTTCTTGTAGTGCAACTATAAGTTAGCAGGTTTTAGTGTTTGAAGACATCGCTCCACTGTCTTCTCATGTGCACCGTTCCCAATGAGAGCTCTGCTGTCGTCCTCATCTTTGCTCCTATGCACACAAGATGTCTTCTCTCTCTGAAAGAACATATTGCCTTTATCACTGGTTTTGAGCAATTTGGCTATAACGGACCTTGATGTAATTTTATGTTTGTTTTGCTTGGTGTGTCATGTTTTTGGCACAAGGATTTATCACAAACATCTCTGCTTCGCAGAGTCACTGGAGGTCATGGGAAACTCCACCCTGGGGTGCGTGCGCTGAGTTCCTCGGGTGGGACCGCATCTGGCTCTCACCTGCACCACTCAGAGGCCAGCCGGGCATCACGCTCCCTCCCACCTGTGCGCAGGCGGAGGGTCCATCCTGGGGGGCCAAGCATCGTGGGCAGCCTTGTACAGGCCTTGACTTGGGAGGAGGGAAGGGGAAGCTGGAACAGAGAGAGACATTGGGGGCAGAGGCCAGGGCCACAGCGCTCAGAGGAGGGGCTCCAGGACCCATGGGGCCTGAGGGGCCATGGGACTCATGGGGGAGGGGCCCCAGGGTTCAGAGCAGTGAAACTGCAATGGGTCTGCAACTGCTTCTCCTGGGAGTTAAACGGCCCACCCAGAGTCTCGGGGGAGAACCCTCGGTCAGGACCCTCTGACCGAGGAGGGGCTGGTGGAAAGGCAAAGGCCCCTGAGCAGCTGGAGGCCCTGTGTGGCTTGAGTGCAGGGAGTAAGGGGAAAGTGGGCGCTGGGAGGAGAGGGCAGGTTCTGGGGCTGGGGTATGGCTGGGGTCAGGGCTCTACTCGGGAAGCATGGAGGGACGGGCACTCTGGGGCCCATCTCGTCTCTGTGTCACCTGCCCGCCTACTGCGAGGACTCTGGGAAGTCCACAGAAAAGTTCATGTGGCACCTGGGCCGAGGGATGGCGACAGCCTGGAACCCCCAAGGCAGCCCCCACCCCTGGGAAGGGGAGGGAAGCAAACGGCGAGCCCTGCCGGTTCAAGGCCTCACTACTTTTCTTGGTGCTGCAGGAAGAACTGGCTCGGGGCCCCTCCCCTCCGTACCCTGCTCTCCTGGGTGACAGGTGGTCCCGGGTCTGGGTGGGGATGGAGTGATGCGGGCGGGTGGGGGGCTTCCCAGGCCCACCCTAGGCAGCCTTTTGCTCTTCCCCCCATGAGCCATCCCACCGTGGAAGGGGCCTCTCACGAGCCGTGGGCACTGTGGACAGAAGTGCCGGTGAGGGGCGCCAGCTCGTAGCATGGGTGGGGAAGGCCGCCAACCCGAACCCCACCCTAGGGAGAGGCGGAGGGATCCTCCTGAGCCCTGCCCCTCCCCCGGGAAGTTAGCGAGGGTCCTGTTCAGCTGGGCCACTGCTCCCCTCCCAAAGGCCTTCTCCCTGCCCGGCCCTACGGCCCAGAGCATGGCCCCCTCTGAACGCCTGGCCAGGCCCCTTTAATCACGGCCTGGCACCGTGCAGCCAGGCTGGGCTCTCCCCAGGCGAAAGAGTGTTCAAAGGGCCTGAGTAAACAGGTGGGGCATTTGGGGGACAACGGGCGGCTTGGTCTCCAGGCGGCAGGGACCTGTGGAATCCTCCGGCTGCCGCGCTCTGCTCTGTGCAGCCCGCCTGCTTTGTGCCATAGCCACCGCGGGTTAACGAGCTGGAAAACACAGTTGCACCTCCCCGGCTGTGAAAATCGCTTCAGGGGCGGCGGAGTCAACCTAGCTGCTGGGAGAACCCAGAACTGATCTCCTTTGTCGGGAGGGCCCAGTGCATCCCGGCAGAGGCCACGGGCCGGGTCTGGGCCTCCTCCCAAGAAGACCCCAAGCAGCCCAGGCCTCAGAGGGGCTCTGAATACAGCTGGGGACCCCAGGAATGAGAAGGCTTGAAAGACAAAACAGCAGACGCCTTTCTCCTGCCTCCCCCAATTTCCAGAGCCCTCCCCCGCTTTTGGACTGAGTACTAGACCCCTCCCCACGGCGGGCGCCACGCCAGGAGGACGATGCTGGGGGCTTGGGACTGGGCTCCGGACACCACCCCACCCCCACTCCTTCCAGAGGAGGTCATCAGGGCCAGCCCTGCCCGAGAGGCCCCCAGTGATCACTCTCGACCTTGCCTGTCTCTTGGCCAGCTCTGCGTTCACGGCTGAACGTCCAGGCACAGCGGGCATGTCAGGGGGACTGCAGGGAAGATCTGAATCATCTCTGAGATGCAGGGTCACGAACGTGTAACGGATTTCTGAGCCTCTGCCGAGAGCGCCCGACGTTTTGTGACGTTTTCTCCCGTCTTTCAGGCTGACCCAGTGTTCGGCTTTAGATCTTTATGAAGTTGTCGAAGGCCAGCTTCTGTGGACGCCTTGAAAGACCATGTTCTGGAACGCAGTCTATCCTCATGACGCGGGTGGGGCTGCAGGCCTCAGGGGGCCGGGCTGAGCCCTGGTGGGTGGCGGGCTGTGCTCAGGGGTACCCCTCCCTCTGCTGCAGGGCGACTGGACGCTGGGCCACGCCACAGACGGGCCACCAACAGCAGTCGACTCGGATCTTCACGCGGGTCGAGGACCTGTGGGTCATTTTCTACTTGGGCCTGGAATTCAGAGCCGAGACCCTGATTCCGTGGTTTCCAGAAGCCCAGAGAAGCTGGAAGTGGTTTGAGGAAGGCCTGCAAATCCCGGGGGGAGGGGCTGTCTCAGGACAGTGAGGGGTGTTGAGGGGCACCGGTGTTAGCAGGGTGGGCCTGTGTAGTGAGACACGCGGACCAGAGTGCAACCCCTCAAAATGGGGAGAAAAGAAACCCCTCAGCCCGGGACTGAGACGTCTCCTGCTCGTACGTGGGCTTCCAAAACCAGATGTCTTCCAAGACAAGAGCAGCCCTAACTTGGGCACGTTTCCTTTCCTTAGAGGGTTTCTGTTTCCTTCTCCCTCCATAGCAAGGGAAGTTCTCCTTTGTCCCCAGTAACGAGCGATAGCAGTGTTGTCACATGCGGCAAGAAGCCTGGAGTTGGGGGCGGGGCCTGGGGGCCCTGCTCAGAGCTGCCCACCCACCCACCTGCCCGCCGAGCCCCTTGCACTTGGGCTAGGTGGAATGTTCTAGCTGCCAAGGCCTGTGGGCGTGAGTTGGAGACGGTGCCCACATCTCAGACCCCCACCCACCCTGAGCTCCACCCTGCAGGCCCCGTGCTGCGCCGTCACCGGTCACCCCACGCTCCTGGCACTCAGAGCTGACCCATGGCAGAGGACAAGGGGCGTGTACTGAGTGCCAGTTACAGGTGGGCCTTGCAGGGGGTGGGAAGGGGGGTCGGGAAGGTGAAGGGGCGCTGGGAGTCGCATGCCCGGTTCTAGTCTTGGCTCTGCTGAAGGGCCGTGCCACTGACCTGGTGTCTTAACCTCTCTGGGCCTCAGTTTCCTGTTCGGTCTCCCCCACATAAGCCGAAGCAAACTTACAAAGAATTCCCTCAGTCATGGTCATCAAAGCCCCTACCCACTGCCCTTACAGCCCCTCTGGTCAGCCAGGCACAGAGGCACGGGGGAAGGGCAGGTCGCCAGCAACAGAGGGCAGCAGGTGGCCTTTGGAAGAAGCAGGGGCTACTGAGTTCTGCTGCTCAGGGGAGGGAAGGGGGGCCGTCCTGTCCTGGGCCCTCAGGGCTGATGGGGCCCACTCCAGATGCCCGGGGCCTTGAGGTGGGAGGGTGCCCCTGGCTGTCCACTGAAGTGGGGGTCCTGACAAAATGCCCTCCACCCTCCCCAACCCCCGTGCAGCAGGGACCACTCCCAACCAGGACGGGTGGGCCCGCTCATCGTCTGAGCCTCCACGGGAGGCTTCTGGGGGTTGTAATCCCACCTAATCCTGCTTAAGATCCCTGCGGGCAGAAGGAAGGCCACACACAGTGGCCTCAGCAGATCCTGGTCCTGGGGACAGGCCGGGGGAGTGGCCCCCTCCGGCCCTGAGACCCTCCCCTCGGGTTCTGGGTCCAGGACCTGCGTGCACAGGTGAGAAGCTGAAAGGCGGAGGTGCCGGCCTCGCCTGCCTCTCTGTGGCCTCCCCTCGGCCTGGGCGAGGCCACGCACAGAAGGCAGAGTCAACTAGCCCTGTCCAGGTCCAGGGCCAAAGTAAACCAGAGCCGGGGCCTCCCCAGCACCTTGGATGGGAGCTACTGGGGACCTTAAAGGGTGCTCTGGCGTTTTTGTTCGCACTGAACGTGGGCCCTGGCTCGGGAAGTACATGCCTTGGGAAGTCTTCTCTGAGCTGATGGCCTCCATTCCTGAAAATGGCCAAGTTGGAGGCCAACTTGTGGTGAGGACCAAAGGGGCCAGCCCCAGAAAGGGCATCCCCCCAGCACGCCCCCCACTGCCCCAGCTGTGCCCGCTCAAGGGGAAGGGGGTCCTCAGACCACTTGGGCCCTGTCCACCCTCCAGTGGCCACTGGGCAGCGCCTGGACCTCTCCAGGGAGACGGAGGGAATAAGGGGCAGCGAAGGGCCAGGAGGTCACACAGGGCACTCTTAATGCGTCCTCCTACAGCCCTACAGCCACGATGCCACATGACACAGGAGAGGGACGATTAGGTGGCCTAGTCAAGGAAACCCAGAGTGAAATCTGAGAGGAGACTCTAAGGCCAGGAGCGCTGTGGGGACAGAGGCGAGGCCGAGAGCCTGCACTGCGGGAGAGGGAAAGAGGACCTCGGGTCATCAAACCTGTGCTTGAGACTCCGGGTTTTGTTCTAAACATGGTGGTAGGGGGCAGGGTCAGGCATGAAGCTTCAGAGGCTCAGATCAGAGGGGCTACAGCAGCTCTCTATTCCCGCCTAACAGATTCCTCCAGCAGGGTGGGTGGGCAGCTGCAGTCAGGAGGCGGGTGGGCAGGCAATGAGGGCCTGACGGGAGCCAGTGGAATCCCTCCTCTTGATCAGAGAGGGCTGGCAGTGTGAACTGTGTGCATTTGTGGACAGTTCATGGCCCGAGGCTTGTTATGTTTGAAAACAGCCTATAGAGGGTAAATAACAATCGAGTATCTAATTCAATCCTGGTCTGAAAGCTCATTTAAGACTGAGCAGCTGAGTGAACCCTTGGGCAGTGGGTCTGACTGCCGGGCTCTGGAGGACTGCGGCTGTCTAGGCCCTGGGCTTCAGTCAGGGGGGAATGAGGGCTGGGCACACCGTGGTGCTCCCAGACTCCAGATGGGACGGATGACAGGCTCACTGCGGGGGAAGCTCACTACTGCCAGGCTGGCATGAAGGGCAGCACCTTCCCTGGGATGGCGCAGGCCCCAGGCCGCCATCCTGGTCTCAGACCCCAACTCACACGTGTGACCTGCACGCAGCTTGTGCCTGGCTGTCGCGGGGCCTTAACCGGAACTAGTACCTGGATAGTTCTTTACTCCCTTGGTTGCGAAGCCTGAGCGCGGGTCCCATCCTGTGTGCGCCTATTAAGCTGTCACCCCTCAGCCCTGCACTGGACCTTATCTGGGGCACGTGTGAAATCCTGGAGGCGCTCGCCCAGCCCAGAGCCGGCAGCAAGGAGCCCAGGTCGCGGGGGAGCCGTGCAGGGCTGAGGGCTCCCTGTGCTCTGAGGGGTGGGGAGACTTGCTGGGAGTCTGGAGCAGCAGCAGGACCCTCAGCCGGGGCTCAGAAGGGGCTGAGGCAAAGCTGCGGGATGTCCCAGGCCTGAAGGCTCGTAGGGCCCAGGCCCTTGCTGCCATGTGACCCTCAGTCACCCAAGACGAGCATGCCCTCCTCACCCCGCCAGGTCTGGGCTGGGCAGCCTGTGCGCACCCATGACCCAAGGAAGGATAATGCTTCCCAGGTTCTTGGCGGTGAGGTGAGCTGAGCCCCAGTAGGCAGGCAGCCACGCCTTCTGCACCACCACGTCCTGCGGACCCTGAGGAGCGCCCACCAGACCAGGAGGGGCAGAGCCAGGCTCAGGCAGCCCGCTGAAGCTGGCTCCCAGGTCCCTGGGTGTGGAGCTTGTGCTCCTGCCCGAGGCGCTCTCCGGTATCCCCAGTGAGGGCGCTGTGGCAAGCAGCATTTTCACCACCCTGCCTCTCCCCAGAGGGCCCCCCACAGCAGTCCTGCTTCTCCTCCACCAGATGGGGGCTGGAGGGACCCAGCGCTGAGCTGTTGTCAGACGGAGGAGGTCCTCGAAGGTCCTGCGCCTGAGTCTGTCAGCTTGCCGGAGGAGGAGGCAGTGAGCTGGGGCCCCTTTCGGATCCCCAGGTTGCAGACCAGCGGGAATTCTTCCCTTTGGCCTCTGGGGTTGGCTGCTCGTCCCTAGTTCCTGCAGTGGCCAAGGAAAACCAGGCTCCCTGACTCAGGGATGCTGCGGCCACGAGGGCACCCCCGCCTCAAATTCTCCTTCCTGACCCGGAACAGGCAGTTCTGGCTTCGGCAAACACCGGGGTGGTGAGCCCAGGGCAGGCACCGGGCAGGGGACTGGTCGGTGGCAGGTTTCCCAAGGGAGGGCTGGAACCACGACCCCTGGCTTCCCGACAGAAGCGCCCAGGAGTCAGGGCCGGAGAAGCGCCGGAGGGGCCGGGTCGGACCAGCCACACTCGAGCGCGCGCCGCCCTCAGGGACAGTCGGCCTCGCGGCCCGCGGCCCCTTTGTCATGCACATGAGGGTGCCGAGGCTGAGTAAGGGTCCCCATCAACACGGAGTCACCGATGAAGAGCACTTTGTTTCCCAGTCTGCGGGCTTGGCACATGCCTGCTGTTTCCCAGTGGCCTCCCATTCAAAGGGCCCGGTCCGCCATTCTTTGTCCCCCTAGGTGCCCGGCCGACAGCCCCCGGCAGCTGCTGCGCTTTCAAAGGCGCTATAGAGCGTCTCTGCAGGTGAGCCCTCCTGCCAGGGGCTCCCGTCAAAGGCTCTTTGAGACGTCACCGCGGAGCGGGCTCGGGGCGGGTCGCGCTCGCAGCGCCCGCACAAAGGCCGCGCCACTCAGCGCGCCCCGCCCGGGC
>NW_020172269.1:193696-213887 GCF_003031525.2 Neophocaena asiaeorientalis asiaeorientalis | reverse complement strand
GTGGGGGAACCCCGTCCCGCCTCTCTGGGCCAGCGCGTGGGGGTGGGGCCCAGCTTGCTTCTGCCAGGCCTTGCGTGGCCAGTCGTGCTGGGGCCCCAAGGTGACCAGAGACTCTCCCAGGACTCTGGTCCTCCTGGTTGTTTTGCTTTTAGTGTTTTTTGAAAGAATGAGACGGGGAAGGAGAGAAAATTCGGAGAATTTTGGGCACAGTGCCGCCAAGACCCCCACCCCAATCGTCCTGCATGGGACCTCAGGCCTCAGAGACTGTGCTGGGCCTACCTGGAGCGGGTGGGTGTGAAGGACCCCATAGGTCCTGCCCCTGGGAGCTCGAGCTGGGAGGCGGTGTCCTTGGGGTTCAGCCCCTGTTCCCCCCAGCCCCAGCTCTGCCCTCAGGGGTGAGGGCCTGGCCAGCAGACATGGGGGTGGGGACTTGGAGGGGGGCGCCTGTTGTTTGTGCGCGTTCCTCGGAAGTCTGTGCTCCGCCTGGAACAGATCAGCTCTTCATGCAGGGGCGCAGAACGTGTGGTGTAAAATCACTTCATTTATTCACTCATCCGTTCACTGAACAAACACCTGCGGGGCTTCTGCCGGGTGTGGCCGGGCCCTGGAATGCAGCCCTGGGAGGGACCGACTCGTCCTTGATCCTTGGGAAGCAGGAAGTGACTCTGGAGAAGACCCCTTTGGGGCCCTGCCCCCAGCGTGGGCCACGCCTCCCCAGGTCTAGCCCCGCCTCCCCCCAGCCCCAGACTGCATACGGGGTTTTCAGGCCTCGGGGTGTGGGGGTGGGAGTTAGTTCCCGGGGGCTCTTGGAGGTCGGGCGCCACTGTCCCGGGACTGGACACCTCCGGGCCCGGGTCGAGGCCTGAGTGGGCGGTTCAGAAGGCAGGTGAAGCCCAGCGGCCACTTGTCTGAAGTGCATCCCCTGAGCTTCCCGTATCAGACAAAACATGGCACTGGTTTGCTGGTAAACGGCGAAGTGTGATGCTTCTACAAACCGTTTATTGGGGGGCAGTTTTAGATACACAGGATATTGCAAAGGTGTTTTAGAGGGTTCCCTGGATCCCCTAACCCCACACCTGCGAAGGTTGCGTGTAAAGATAAATGAATTTGTTCACACTCTGGAAGTTTGGCTTCCCTGCAGGGAGGAGATGGGTCAAGATGGGAGGTGACCCTGAGGGGTCCCGCTGCCCTGAGGCCTCAGGGAGCAAGGCTCCTGCTTGTCACAGGAGCCGGCTGGTGGCTCAAGGTAGGGGGTGGGGGGTGGGAACTGCCGCCGGCAGAGATGGCTGCAGGTCTGGTCTGGCTGTCCCTGGAGGCTCCCAGGTGTGGGGCAGGACTTAACAGGTGTGGCTGCGAGAAGAGGATGGTAGGGTCAGACTCAGGCCTCAGCCTAGTGAGGCCCCATCCTCGCCTGCCACCTTGCTCCCCTTCCCCTGGGCAGGGCGACCACAGACAGGCACAGGGGTTGCTGTCCTTGCTGGCCAGGTCCCTTGCCCAGGAGCACATCCAGGCTGTGTGGCCCTGCGGGGGGGCGGCACCCGGGACCAGCTGTGCACGCAGTACTGGGTGGGGTCCGGGCCCCAGACCTATAGCCCACCAGAATTCCGCAGGGATCACCTCTGCTCCCGGCCCAGGGGATGGCCACCTGTTGTCAGCTCAGAGAATGAGGGTGCCCCCAGGCCAGCCAGAATCCCTGCCTGCCCCGCCCCTGCCCACTTTCCTGCTCTCCTCCCTGCAGCCTCTGAGCCCCGGGCCAAGCTACCCCTGCTCCTTCCTCCCAGAGCTGGGCAGGGGGCGGGGGGCTTCTGAGGTGCCCTGCAGGGTGGAGCCCCCTCCCCGGGCCTGGCGCCTGCCATGGTGCCCACACACAAGCCTCGGTTCCCTCCTGCAGGAGCGCCATCTCCCACCTCCCGTCCGCCCCGGGCCTTGCTACTTCCTCTCCCTCTCCTTCAGCTGAGCGTCACAGGACACCGTTTCAGGTCACTGGGAGGCCTCTTGGGTATGGCTTCCCCTCCACACACCACGCAGCCTCGTGCACACAGAGACACACACGCACAGATACACACAGAGCCCCCCGCACACCTGCAGCTCCCAGAGCCCGAGGACCCTGCAGTGCAGGGTAGGAGCTCTCAGCCTGATGGCCCCCATACAGGACTCCCAGGAGGTGCCTCTCAGGATGTGGCCCTTGGGTTGCTTGGCAGCCTCTACCTTGTGAGGCGTCCCAGGCACCGGACCAGGAGGGGCTTCTTCTCAATCCGGGACCATGAATGCAGAGACATTACCTGGCCACAGGCCTCCGTGGCTGAACCTCAGGCTGACCAGATGAAGGCGCGGGACAGCCGTGGCCAGACCGAGTGCCGACCGTCCCCCTTGCCCCCCACGGGTGCTTGCCCCCCTCAGCTGGGACGGTGGTTCTCAGGTTCCCGGCTCCCCCACCTCTGTGGCAGCACCCCTGGGAAGCAGGACCACCCCTGCCTCACATGCCAGGCCCACACCCAGAACCAGGGGCTCTCCTGTCCCCTACAGCCCCCACAATACCTCCTGGGCCCTGTCATGGGCACGGCCTGCCCCATGTCCCCTTCCCAGCGAGGTCTCCCCGGACCACCAGCCCTGGTGGCCACACCCGTCCTTCCCAGCCCTTAAGACCACTAGTAAAATGATGCCTCTCCTTTTCCCCACCACCCTACCGCAGGGAACACTCCCGTGCTCAGCGGGAGTCCTGTAAATGGATCTGGAAAGTGCTCCGTGAACATCTGTTGGTGAACGAATTTGTTGAATTTGTTGTAGGCCGAGGGCGCCCAGGGGTGCAGGCTCTCCGTCCAGACCCCTGGGAAGCCACGGGGTAGGGGATGCAGGTGCCTGTCCCCAGAGACACCCCCGCCCCAGCCTCTCTTGGAGGTGGTGGCTGCCCGGGCACTGCCTCCTGTTGGGGGAGAGAAACGTTCCTCTATCCTTCTCGGTTCTTCTGGCTGGTCTAATAATCAAATAGGCATAAGGCAGATAAACAGGAGAAAAACAAACAAATCTGATTTTGTACGTGCGAGGCTCCATGTGGACCTAAGTCTGTGATCAAAACAGACTGTTTATATATCTTTTTAGACAAAGAATCAATTCTTTGTGAAGATTTGACAGGACAAAGGGATTTTTGCTTGTGGTGGCGAATGAATGAAGAAGTAACAAAGTTTGATTTTGCAGCAACTTGGCCTTGAGTTCCCTGTCTCCGGCCCAGAGGATGCCCTCCATCCCCCTGCCTGTGGGGATGCTTCTCGTGGGAGTTTGTTTCCTGCTTTCAGGGAGACAAAGGAGGGTCAGAATGTCCTTTGCGTACTGACTGTTTCTCAAGTAACTTTAATTCAAAATAGT
The DNA here is from genome assembly GCF_003031525.2 of Neophocaena asiaeorientalis asiaeorientalis. Lineage (NCBI taxonomy): Eukaryota > Metazoa > Chordata > Mammalia > Artiodactyla > Phocoenidae > Neophocaena > Neophocaena asiaeorientalis. The sequence continues at coordinate 210,524 of NW_020172269.1, read as the reverse complement.
CAATGTGCCACCTTGGCGTATTTTGGGGTGGCCTGCTCTGAGCCCCTTCACACCCCGTGCCCCTCCCAGCCCGCTGTGGTGGTCACTGGGCTGGTGGGCGGTTGACAGCTGTCTCCGTGGGTGCTCATGGGTACGGTGGGGGGCCAACCCCGCCACCCCTCTTCTGTCCTCCCTCGGGGGCCACATGGCAGCTGCCGGGCCACCCGGCTGCTTCTCACCATATGCTCCTGACGCTGACGGCCACCGGACCCACCCCATGAGGGCCTTCCTTCCATGGAGTCTCCCCTCCCCCAGGTTAGGGCCGGCAGGGCAGCAGTGGGGTGGGGGTGGGGGGGTTTGTGACCAGGCCTGGCCTGCTCCCACCAGGCCCAGGGTCTGGAGTGCAGCAGACCATCACTGAGGCCTCCTGACCTCAGACGGGGAGGGCTCAGGGGCTCCTGGGGTCCTGGGTCAGGTCGCTCCCCCGCTGGGGGCTCTGCTGGCCGTGGCCCCTGGAAGGGCTGGGCTGGGGGCTCTGTGGTGCCTTGCCCAGGCCCTGAGACCTTCCCTGCTCAGACACTGGACGTGCTGTTTTAGGGGAGCCTCCCAGGCTCCAGAGCCTGCTGGGAGGGGCTGAAGGTGCAGTGATGCCTCTCTAGCAGAGCCTGCCTGGGGGTGGTGGCATCACCCAACGCCTGGTGGTCACTCCAGTGCTACCAGATGTCCCCGTAGACGCAGCCTTAACCGGCCCACGTGGACAACCCTGTAATGTCCACGTTCGCTCAAGTGAGAGTCAATTTACTGCACGTCTATTTAAAATATCTGTGGCAATAGCCTGTTACATTAATAATGTTACAAAGGCCGCGAGGCTTACGATGCTGAGTGCCTACCGCACAGCGTGGCTGGACTCTCGGAGTCCACCCCAGGCTTGGGGCCAGCCCTGTCTGTGCACAGACGCGCCCCTGCAGATCCTGCCCCCGTCGGAAGGCCACACACCCTGCTGCTCTGGGCTGTCCAGGGGCCACCGCGCTCAGTCCCTTTCTTGCCGGGACGGCGGGCACGCAGCAGGGGGGGTCTCAGTCTTGCTGCAGGTCAGGAGTCGGGGGTCTCGCCCCCTTCTGGGGACCCTGAGCTGTGGGGACACGGCCGGCCAGCTGAGTCAGAGTGGGGATAGGGCCCAGTTTCCCCAGACTTCAGAGTTGCCCCAACCTTTACAGTGAGGTACATGGTGAGGGTCAGACCAGACATGGGCTGGGGTGCCAGGCAGTGGCCTGGTGTGGTGGAACTCTGCAGGGTGGTTGAGGAGTTGAGGAGGCTGTCCCTGGGGGTGCTGTCCCTGAGGGGGTGCTGTCCCTGAGGGGTGCTGTCCCTGGGGAGTGCTGTCCCTGGGGGGGGCTGTCCCTGAGGGGGGCTGTCCCTGGGGGGGCTGTCCCTGTGGCGGGCTGTCCCTGGGGGGGCTGTCCCTGTGGCGGGCTGTCCCTGGGGGGGCTGTCCCTGTGGCGGGCTGTCCCTGGGGGGGCTGTCCCTGTGGCGGGCTGTCCCTGGGGGGGCTGTCCCTGTGGCGGGCTGTCCCTGGGGGGGCTGTCCCTGTGGCGGGCTGTCCCTGGGGGGGCTGTCCCTGTGGCGGGCTGTCCCTGGGGGGGCTGTCCCTGTGGCGGGCTGTCCCTGGGGGGGCTGTCCCTGTGGCGGGCTGTCCCTGGGGGGGCTGTCCCTGTGGCGGGCTGTCCCTGGGGGGGCTGTCCCTGTGGCGGGCTGTCCCTGGGGGGGCTGTCCCTGTGGCGGGCTGTCCCTGGGGGGGCTGTCCCTGTGGCGGGCTGTCCCTGGGGGGGCTGTCCCTGTGGCGGGCTGTCCCTGGGGGGGCTGTCCCTGTGGCGGGCTGTCCCTGGGGGGGCTGTCCCTGTGGCGGGCTGTCCCTGGGGGGGCTGTCCCTGTGGCGGGCTGTCCCTGGGGGGGCTGTCCCTGTGGCGGGCTGTCCCTGGGGGGGCTGTCCCTGTGGCGGGCTGTCCCTGGGGGGGCTGTCCCTGTGGCGGGCTGTCCCTGGGGGGGCTGTCCCTGTGGCGGGCTGTCCCTGGGGGGGCTGTCCCTGTGGCGGGCTGTCCCTGGGGGGGCTGTCCCTGTGGCGGGCTGTCCCTGGGGGGGCTGTCCCTGTGGCGGGCTGTCCCTGGGGGGGCTGTCCCTGTGGCGGGCTGTCCCTGGGGGGGCTGTCCCTGTGGCGGGCTGTCCCTGGGGGGGCTGTCCCTGTGGCGGGCTGTCCCTGGGGGGGCTGTCCCTGTGGCGGGCTGTCCCTGGGGGGGCTGTCCCTGTGGCGGGCTGTCCCTGGGGGGGCTGTCCCTGTGGCGGGCTGTCCCTGGGGGGGCTGTCCCTGTGGCGGGCTGTCCCTGGGGGGGCTGTCCCTGTGGCGGGCTGTCCCTGGGGGGGCTGTCCCTGTGGCGGGCTGTCCCTGGGGGGGCTGTCCCTGTGGCGGGCTGTCCCTGGGGGGGCTGTCCCTGTGGCGGGCTGTCCCTGGGGGGGCTGTCCCTGTGGCGGGCTGTCCCTGGGGGGGCTGTCCCTGTGGCGGGCTGTCCCTGGGGGGGCTGTCCCTGTGGCGGGCTGTCCCTGGGGGGGCTGTCCCTGTGGCGGGCTGTCCCTGGGGGGGCTGTCCCTGTGGCGGGCTGTCCCTGGGGGGGCTGTCCCTGTGGCGGGCTGTCCCTGGGGGGGCTGTCCCTGTGGCGGGCTGTCCCTGGGGGGGCTGTCCCTGTGGCGGGCTGTCCCTGGGGGGGCTGTCCCTGTGGCGGGCTGTCCCTGGGGGGGCTGTCCCTGTGGCGGGCTGTCCCTGGGGGGGCTGTCCCTGTGGCGGGCTGTCCCTGGGGGGGCTGTCCCTGTGGCGGGCTGTCCCTGGGGGGGCTGTCCCTGTGGCGGGCTGTCCCTGGGGGGGCTGTCCCTGTGGCGGGCTGTCCCTGGGGGGGCTGTCCCTGTGGCGGGCTGTCCCTGGGGGGGCTGTCCCTGTGGCGGGCTGTCCCTGGGGGGGCTGTCCCTGTGGCGGGCTGTCCCTGGGGGGGCTGTCCCTGTGGCGGGCTGTCCCTGGGGGGGCTGTCCCTGTGGCGGGCTGTCCCTGGGGGGGCTGTCCCTGTGGCGGGCTGTCCCTGGGGGGGCTGTCCCTGTGGCGGGCTGTCCCTGGGGGGGCTGTCCCTGTGGCGGGCTGTCCCTGGGGGGGCTGTCCCTGTGGCGGGCTGTCCCTGGGGGGGCTGTCCCTGTGGCGGGCTGTCCCTGGGGGGGCTGTCCCTGTGGCGGGCTGTCCCTGGGGGGGCTGTCCCTGTGGCGGGCTGTCCCTGGGGGGGCTGTCCCTGTGGCGGGCTGTCCCTGGGGGGGCTGTCCCTGTGGCGGGCTGTCCCTGGGGGGGCTGTCCCTGTGGCGGGCTGTCCCTGGGGGGGCTGTCCCTGTGGCGGGCTGTCCCTGGGGGGGCTGTCCCTGTGGCGGGCTGTCCCTGGGGGGGCTGTCCCTGTGGCGGGCTGTCCCTGGGGGGGCTGTCCCTGTGGCGGGCTGTCCCTGGGGGGGCTGTCCCTGTGGCGGGCTGTCCCTGGGGGGGCTGTCCCTGTGGCGGGCTGTCCCTGGGGGGGCTGTCCCTGTGGCGGGCTGTCCCTGAGGGGGCTGTCCCTGAGGGGGTGCTGTCCCTGTGGGGTGCTGTCCCTGGGGGTGCTGTCCCTGGGGGGTGCTGTCCGGGGGAAGGCGGTGCTGCCTCAGGCTGAGTTCAGCTGTGTAGGAAGTGGATGTGTCCCCTGTGGGTGGCGTTGGGGAAGGGCAGGTCCACCACAGGGCAGTGGACACTGGGCCTCACAGAGGGCACTGACCGGCTGGGCTCTCAGTCTGTCTGCAGTGGGCACCTCCGTGTAACTGCTCTGCCCAAGAGGAGCTGCGGCCCCCAGCGGCTCGGTCCAGACAGGGCTACCGAGTCCTTAGCCCTTTGTCTTTGGCTTTTCTAAAATCGCATTCAGACTCCACCTTTACCTGTGGTGTTACTGCCCTGTCACCCGCCCGAGGTGCCAAAGGACCTCAACACACCGACTTGGTAGAAAGCTGACACCATGAGAAGTGGCCACTGGCTGCCCAATAGGAAATGCTAGATGGGTGAGGGGTTAGGCCAGCGTCCTGCTGTGGCCTTGAAAACAGAGAAGAAGTGAGTCCCTGGCTGCCCGCCTGCCCGCAGCGAGGGCTCTCAGGGTCTGGAACGTGGGAGTAGGGCTCCTCCTGTGGGGGCACGTGCCCCCCTGCAGCCTGCTGTGTGCAGCTGGGGGACTTCCCTGCCTCTGGGGTCTGGGAGGGGCCCGGCCTGCGCTCCAGGCACAGCTCAGCAGGAAGCCGGGCCCCCAGCACCATCTCCGACCTTGGTCAGGGGCCCCTCTCCACCTGCCCTCGCCTGGCGTGGGCTTCACAGGGCCCAGGGCTCTCCTGCCATCCCACCTTTGAGCCTGCGTTCTACAGCCTGCGAGCCACAACTACTGAGCCCGTGTGCCACAACTACTGAAGCCCATGCACCCAGAGCCCGTGCTCTGCAACAAGAGAAGCCACAGCAATGAGAAGCCCACGCACCGCAACGAAAAGTAACCCCCGCTCGCCACAACTAGAGAAAGCCTGCCGTCCCACCTCGAGGACTTTGAAGCCCAGAACCCCTTCTGGGGTCGTGGGGCAGGCCCTGGCCGGGGGCGATCCCTGAGCCTGGAGCTGCACCTGGGGCTGGGCGTGGTCCAGGTGTGGACACAGCTGACCCGTGGCAGAGGGGCCCGTCATGTGTGGAGTGACATGGGTGGAGCTCGGCTCTCCCTCCCTCCCTCCCTCCCTCTCTTCCCAAATACGTCTGCTGCCTGGCAGCCTGGACACAGAGATGCCTGCCGTGTCCATGAAGACTCAATGCACCCAAAAACAAATAAATAAAATAAATCAATTAAAAAAAATAGAAATAATTAAAAAAAAAAAAGAAATTCAGGCAAGGCTGTATTGGGGCCCCTGCTGCAGCAGGGGGCAGTGAGAACAAACGGCAGGTTCCCTTGCTTGCTTGCTCCCTGGCGGGGGCGGGGAAGAGACGGGGCCAGCTGGCTCCTTATATAGGGTGAGGGTAGGGGCGTGTCCAGGGGTGGGGCCAGAGGTGTGGCTTAGGTGGTTTGCCCACCCCTAGGTGGTGGTGTGTGCAGGGGGCATGTGCAGTACTCAGCTTTTGCTCCGGGGCCCCTGCTTTTGCTCCAGGCTCTTCAAAAGTGGCAGTTGGGTTTTTTGGTTTCTCTGTATCTTTTGTCCAGAATTTGTCCCAACTGCCATGCACACAGTTCGTTTTAGCCCCACACAGTTTCTTTGTATTTTGTTGCTCCAGGAGATGTGTGTCCAGGTGCAAGCACTGCTGCAGCACTGCTGCAAATGGTCCCAGGTCCCAGCTTGTCTCACCTGCAGCCCTGGACCTTGCTGAGAAGCAGTCCACAGCTGGGCACTGGGCCTGACCACCTGCCCGGCTGGGAGAGGCTGTGGCCCCAAAGGGATGGCACAGGGGTCAGGGCGCACACAGCTGGTGGCCCTGGGAGTCCTCTTGGGAGGCCCAGAGCCAGGCCTGGCTGGGAGGGCAAGAGGCCCTGAACGGCCTGCCCCTGTGCCGCCTGGAAGGAGGCCTTCCAGCGGAGCAGTGCTTGCTAGTGCCCTGCAGCAAGAAAGCCCCAGAGGCAGGGAGGGGCAGAAAGTGGGGTGCCCTCCCTCTGGGTGAGAGCGGGCTGGCAGGCAGGCGCAGCTGTCAGGAGGGGGGCTGACTTGGACAGGGTGGGCGCATGTCCCCCCCAACCCGCCGTGTCCCACCAGCCCCCACCCAGCCCTGGACCCTCGCCTTCATTCAGAGCAGATGGGCCCCCTGGGCCACTTCCTTTCTCTTCCTCTGAAGCGCCTTCTGCTCTTCTCAGGGAAAAAGAGCCTGAGGCGGCCATCCAGGCCTAAGTCCAGCCAGCCAGTAAGCCCAGCGGGCAGCTCTGGGTCCTGGAGGCCTTTTCTCCTGTGACCGAGCCTGGTGCTGGTTTCGGCCGTGAGTACACGAATTTTGCCTTACTTCCACTCCAGGCACGCCCCAGGCCTGTGGGTTTCCTCCCTCCCTGGAACCTTCCACTGCACTGTCGGGGAGGGGGTCTTCTCTCCAAGGCCATTAGCAGTTGGACGTGTCTCTGGTGGGACATGGGCCCTGAGACCCACATGCAGCTGTTTTTTAAAAGAAAACAAAATTTTCATTTGTGGCACTGAAGCTATTAAGAGGCAGGTTTTCAACGAACACAGTTAAAAATGAGCCACGGGGGTGGAGGCACCTGAGCTGGGGAGAGCCTGGGGACCCCGGGAGCTCCAGCCCCACCCCCTGCATCGTGGGGCCCAGAGGTGTTGCCCCTCCTGGGCCCCTGAGGGAACCCACCGAAGGCCGGAGGCAAAGCGGGCGCTGGGGGAGCACAGAGTCCCACCAGGAAGCTCCCGAGGACCACCGGACACTTCCCGGGTGGCCGCGGGAGGCCTGTCGGGCTGGGGGCGCTGTGAGTGGGCTGAGGGCACTGGGCTTAGGAGGCTGCTGTGAATCAGGCGAGCCCCCAGGATTCCAGAGCCAGTCCCAGGTGGACGAGGGCGCCAGGGACAAGCGGCCTGGCTCCCAAGCTCCCAAACCCTGGGGCCGCCACAGGGTGACCTCGCTGTTACAGGCCTTAACTGTCGCGTGGGTATTTCTTTTCAGGTTACACCGTACTCTGACCACGCTCCCCACCCAGCCCCAAACTGGAAGTCGGAGGTCAGTGACCTGCCAAGCAGAGTTAAGACAAGGGGCGGGCGGCGGTCAGCTTCCGGCCCCGCTCTGCTCACCCCGTCCCCACTCCCCCACCCTCACTCTATCCTTCACCCCTACCCCCGTGGACCTGGTGAGTGTGAAAGCCGGACAGAGATGTGGGAGGTTTGGGGAGGTGGGGAGGTATATGGGGGTGCGGGGCTGGAGGAAGCTGGGGTTCCCACGTGCTTCAACCCAGAGGCTGGTGGGGCTGTGCAGCCAGGAGGGCTCTGGTTGGCGGATTGACCCACGCAGACCCCGGGGCTTGGGTGCCCCCAAAGCTGTGGGTGTTAGGGCATCAGGGGGCTCCCACACAACCTTTCCTGGAGGACTGCCCCAGCCAATGACACTGCCCCCGCCCCGGGCGCCTGGGAGTTCTGCCCCGGGGACCCCACCCTCTGCATAGGTAACGGAGCGGCTGAGTCCCCACCCCTGCCCTCTCCTTCTGGCCTGCTAGCCAGCTGACGAGGAAACTGACCCCTCCCCGCCTTGGGTGCAGGTGACTCAGGTGGCCTGTCCCCCTTGCTCTGGAAGAGTCCACCTGAGTCGGCGGACGGAGCAGGACCCCCAGGAAGGGACGAGTAGTGAAAGTGGTTTTCATCCTTCGAAAGGTGGCGATGCTGGAAACGTAGGTCCCTTGAGATCCCATAGTCCAGGCATAGAGTCGAGTCAGCCAGTTACAGCACTGCGGGATTTGGCCCTCAAAGGGCAGAGCCCTCTTTCCAGGCCTCCGGGATCACAGTACCGGTTCTGTTCCAAACCAGAGGGGACAAGTCTGGCCACCGCAGCTGACCGGCACTGGGCTACTTCATCAGTTCTGGGTTTGGTGGTTTTATGGGAATAAAAGAGTAAGTACCACACTGATTTAACGTGTGTTTCCTCGTCAGGTATGAGGTTGAATAGCTATTTTTTAAGTGATCACATGGGCCTGATGGGAGCCTTTGAGGGCCACCTTCCCCAGGTGGGAGGGAATCATCAAGGGGCAGGGCCCCAAGTGACAGCAATGGCCACTCCCCGGGTTACTTAGCAGAACTGCTAAGGGGCCAGGTGGGCTTCCGGAAGCCACAGGAGGGTGCGGCTGCCCCCTCCCCTGGGCCCCAGGGGCCGGGGAAGTTACTGGAGGACAGTGTGGCTGCTTGCGGAGGGTCACCCAGCAGCTGGGATCTTCCCTTGGAGGAGCGGTCAGCCCCAGGGCACCGAGGGTGCACTCCCAGCCCTGAACCCTGCCAGGCCTGCCCCCCTGAAACCGGTCACCCCAGCCCTTCATGTCACTGCTTCCAGCCGGAGGGGCTGACTCAGCCCCAGGAAAGCACGGGGCTCCGCCAGGGCGCCCTGGTCACCTGGCACCACCATCAGACGGATTTCGAGAGCACCCTGTCCATCCTGTCTCCCCGCCGTCCGGGGTCCAGTCCGTGCCTTTTCCCAGCGCCTCAACCCCTCCTTCCTCAACCTGCTTCCTTCTTTCGTTTTCTCGCTGTTTGTTAGTTTTAGCAGAGATGCCTTCAGAAAGTGTTGGCTGAAGACTTCCTTCTGTCTGGGGGAGCATCCCTGACTGCCCCCAGGCCTCCTCGGAGGACTGGGGTGAGGAAGTGGGCAGCGTGAGTGCAATATTCAGACCGCTGGTGCCCAGGACAGCACAGTGGTGGCCTCCGCCTCCTGGACACCTGGACGCTATGGAAGGAGCACCCTTCCCCACTTGGAAGTGCAGGTGAGAGGATCCAGGGGGCGGGCGGGGGACACGACCCTGAGCGCCAGGCTCTCCCACCGTGTCCCTCAGAGCCACCTGCCCTGACGCTCAGCTGCCACCTCCAGGAGGGGACGGCTGCGGCACAAGGGCTTGCTAGCCAGGAAGGTGTGGTGCCTTCCTGCCGCAGGGCAGGCGGCGTCAGGGGTCCCTGTGGAAGAGGAGAGTGGGGAGACAGTTTCCCGGAGCTGCTGGCTAGACCGCACAGGCCTTGCAGGGCTGGCCTAGCCCTCGTGACCCCATCCTGCCCACCCAAGTGGGGAGGGGTCTCAGCTGGGGGCCCCCGGCTGCAGGGAGGTCACAACCCACCTCGCACCTGCGGGTTTGCAGGGCTCCAGCAGGAGGGCCGCTTGCTGGGGCCACCACGGCTGGCCGTGGGCACGTGAGAAAGCTCCCACGATTGAGTCTTGGGGAGGTGGCGCTCTTAGAGACAAGCAAACAGACCCAAGTAAAGGCAGTTCAAGCTCAGCCCTCCGCTCACTGAATTGGAGCAGCGGCATCTCGATGGGAGGGTGTGTACAGAGCAGAGGAGGTCTAGTGCCCTGGACAGCGTGGCTGCCCTTCCTGGGCATGCTGTGGGGTGGGACCCGGCCCAGTGCGCTCAGCTGCACCGCACCACACCGCAGGAGGTGCTTACACAACACACGGTCGCGTCCCACCGCTCCAGAGGCTGGAGGCCCCGCAGACCAGGGGCTGCGTGGTGTGGCTCCCTGAGGCCCGCTTGCTGGCTCCTGGACACTGGGTCCTCACGTGGGCTGGGGGAGCTCTCTGGGGTCTTTTTTATAAGGACACTGACCCCATCATGGGGGTTCCACCTGGTGACCTCGTCACTTCCCAAAGGCCCCGCCTCCTTAGACCATCACCTTGGGGGTTAGGATCTCAACACAAGAAGTCTGGGGGGGACACAGACATTCAACCTCCCATGACCACTGGCACATGAGCCACAGGTGACTAGAAGGTGTGGCCACTGTAAGCCCCAACCCTTTTGGAGCTAGATGTCCTGTGGACGTCGCCGGAGACCCCCGGGTGGGCACAGCAGAGGCTGGTTGCCCAGGGCGCGCTGGAGTGGGGTCCAGGTCACTGGGGTTTGGCAGGCTGGGAAACTTCCCTAGTGGGAAGGGGGCTCAGGCTGCCCCCCGGGAGGCTGGGTCCTGGAGGTTAGTTAGGGGAGCGTTGTGACTCTCTCTGGTGGGTCCCGAGTTGGAAGGGGGAAGAGTGACAGTTGTTGGCCGCGTCCTGGTGGGTTTGGGTGGTTTGCGGCTTCCGGGGCTGGTAGCGGCTGGTCGTGACTGCGGCTCCACCTCTCTAGATGGTTGGCCGTAGTCCATCTGCACAGTCAGCCTGTCTGTCTTTGTCTCTTTCAGCCTAAGGGCAGTTTTCTCCACAGGGACCAGAGGCAGATTCAGGGCAGCGCCCGTGGGTTCCAGTCCCAGGGAGGAAGGCGTGGCCCTGGCCATACCCCCACTGAGGCCAAGCGAGAAGTCCCACCTGTTTGTGAGTTACAGCAGCGTGGACGCCACGTGGACCCACGGGCTCTTCAGTTCCTTGGAGGCGGACCACGTGGGGCTGAGGGTCTGCCTGAATGAGCGGGACTTCACGCCGGGCAGGAACGCGCTGGAGAACATGGCAGACTGCATCCAGCAGAGCCGGGGCTTCGTGCAAAGCTGGCGGTGGCTGCTGGAGGCCGACTGCTCCTCTTGGGCTCCTGCCTGGAGGGGAAGCCGGTCATCCGGGTCCTACTGAGGGCCTGCCGGGTCCCGCTGCACCTCGGCCTGACCTACCTGGAGGCTGCAGACAGCCGCTTCTACCCGAAGGTGGCGCAGCTCCAGTGCCTCCCCAGCCACTGTGTGGCGCGCCCCGGCCCTGCGCTCAGCCCCCACCCTCTACAGCGGGGAGACCCTGCTGACCCTGGACTGCGTCAACAGGGGCAACCTGCCCTCGTGGAAGGTGGGCGCCTTCAGCACCCTGGGTGCTGGAGGACCCCGAGGTGTACAAGCGTGCCGTGGGCATCGTGAACGGTGCTCCGTCGCCCGGGTCCTGCCTGCGGTACCGGGGCTGCAGGATCACACTTGGCATCGTCCTGACTCTTCTCTCCTTGGCATCACTGTTCCTCCCCTTACTTTTAGGGCTCAGGGAACGCCACCCAGCTCAGCGGTTCCTCCTGATCACCGCCAATGCATTTTCCTGCCCCTTCCTCGTGGTCTTAAGTGCTAACACCCTGTGCTGGTTCCGAAGGTTTTCTAAGAGGAAGATGCGGGAGCTGGTCCGCAGAGCTGGGGAGGCCAGCCTGCTACTGGCGCCGCATTCGGCGCTGATGGGCTATGAGATCAGAAACAGACTCTGCTTTGTGTATGCGCTGCTGGGGGACTGCAGGCGGGCCCTCCTGGGCGCCCCCGAGGGCGAGGCCCTGTTGCAGGAGGCCCCACTGCAGTTCTCGTCCGGCTACACCTGCTGCCTGGCCCACGCACACCGCCCCCGCCGCGAGGATGCCACGGGGGCCCCGGGCCACGTGGAGCTGGGCCTGTGCTTCTGCCAGTTCATCTCTCTGTAGCTGAAGAGACTCGGGGGGCTCGGGGTTAAACCCGTGTGACGGCTGGAGGGCAGGGGCCGGGCCTCTTGCTGCATGTCCGGTCACCCCTGGGTGGGCCCTGCGGACAGGGCTGCGCTGAGCCCTGGCTGGTGTGCACAGGCCTCTCCCCTTGGTTCCCTGTGCTGAGCGTGGCGGCCTCAGGCCCCTGCGTCCTGCCAGGCCAGAGCAGGACTGACTGCGGACCAGGTGCCCTTTCTGCTAGTGGCCTCCCCTCCGGCTCCGCCCCAGCTCCTGAACTGCAGACCTGGTGGCTTCTCCTTCCCCTTTGGGCGGAGGGCGTGCCTGGGGCTGCAGCGACGCCCCCTGGAGCAGGCGGGGTCCATCTACCAGTGCTGCCCCTGAAAGCTGGCTCCGCTTCTGCTGACGCTGTTCATCCCCAAGAGAGCAGCCTTGGAGCGTGAACTGGTTCTGGGTGCGGGGATAGCCGGGCAACCTGAGAGTCCTGGCTGAGCGGTGTGGCTCCCAGGGGAGCAGGACTCTGGCCGGTGTCCCCAGAGGTCCCTACGCACCAGGGCAGGACGTCGGAGGTGCATAGTGGTCCTGGGGCTCTGTCCTGGGCCTCAGTTTACCGATCTGTAGATGAGCAGCTGGCAGAAGTTCCTGGCCCTCCTCGGGGAGCCCCCGGCCTGCGGCCAGGTGCTGTGCTGGCGAGAGCTTAGCTAAGCCCCTGCATGGTACAGTGGCCCCGCAGCCACTTCATTTGGCCGGCAGCCTCGCAGTCGGCAAGTGCAGGCCGCGGACAGCAGCCCCAGAGCCACAGGCCAGTGCAGACTCCTGAGGGGCCTTCCCAGCAGCCCTGTGAGCCACAGCGCCCTCCCTCCCTGGCCTGCCTTCCCCTGGCGCCCCTGAGATGAGACCCCCGGGGCGGACCGAAACCCCACTCTTGTGGTTTGAATTGACCAATCCGGCCCAGCCCAGGGACCCCAAAGCACTGCCCCCGTGGACCCTGATGCAAGCCCCTGCTGCCTGCCTGCCTGACCTCCCCCGCGAGTAATAAACTCGCCTGTTTCATTGTCTCTTGCGGTCTGTTGTTGAACCTGGCTCACCATCCAGCACCCTGTGCTCCGCTTAACAAGGGCTAATTGAACGAAATCATAACACGAGTGTCTTGCTGGAGGCTGGCACAGAGGCTGTACTGGTCGCCTCCGCCCTGGGGCTAGGATCGCACAGAGAGGCTCCCCCTCCAGAGGAGACTGACCTGCAGAGTGAGAGACAGAGAAGAGGAGGCTCTGGGTGGGGGCAGCGTGAGCAAAGGCGCCAGGCAGGCCCCGGACCTCGGGGGCCCCAGGGACGGGCCCTGACACAGCCTCTCTGTGCCCGCGGGGCCGGGCCCCCCTGCAAATTTAAGGGTTGGGGGCTGATGGGGAAGCAGCGTGGCCAGGATGTGGTGACGGGCACAGCCAAAGGGGGAAGTGTCCTGTGAGCCCCAAAGCCTGCTGGGTGGCTTGGGCGCCGGAACGTCTTAGGGCACAGTGCTTGGCAGCAAGAGCCGCCCGAGGGTCCCAGCACCTGGCCTCTGAGATGCCCAAGGAAGGGCACCATCTGGGCCTCACATGGAGAAGGAGCCTCGGAACAGCGGGGGCTCCTGCTGCCTTCCAGCAGGCCCCTCCCAGACCCCACTGGGTCCGCCATCCCCAGCAGAGTCTCAGCATGGGTCCACCCACCCCTGCTCCAGGCCAAAACTGCCTCTCGGGCCGCACAGGTGGCACCACAGTTACAGAGAGGCCGACCCCAGGCCACACTGGCCACGCCTGTCCAGGCCGAGGGTCCACTCAGTGCCCAGAATGCGTCTGCCAGAGAGCACAGGAGCCCTGGGCACAGAGCTGGGCACTGGTCAGCCTTTAGGGATCAGACTCCTGGGGGCAGCACAGGGAGCCCTGGGAGGCAGTGCCTGGGTCCGGGGGCAGAGGCCTACCTGTGTGCACGCACCCACATGTAACCTGCACACGCCCACATGTAGGCCCCCACGCACCCACATGTATCCACACGCACACACACATCCACACATATGCACACGCACGGCCCCTTGGCTCCTCGGGCACACTGCTGATGACATTGGCATTCCTGCCCAGTAGCACCGAGCCGTGCAGCCGAGAGATGGGGAGATGGACAAAAAGAAGGGCAGTCTGTCACTTCAAAAGGCTGGACTTTTTGTCATGAAATAGCACATTTGTGCAACAAGAAAGGGGAGATGTTTAAACGAGCCTTTCTATGGGACCGTTATCTGTAACGTAGGCTGTGGGAAATCCAAGGCTCTTTTGCACTGTGCCCGCGGCAGGCAGGCCCTGCCTCAGCCAGCCCTGCTCCAGTTCTCGGGGCCTGGCCACCCCCCAGTACGGCACAGATCCCCCCACTGGGGCCGGGTAGCTCCAGGCAGTGGCGGCACTAGACCTGGAGAAGTGGTCCCCCCAGAGTGCCCGCCGGGGACCAGGGTCTGGGGGACCCCAGGCTGGCCAGCCCCCAGCACCCACTCCAGGGCCGTGGGACCCAGGCCTGCCACTCCAGAATGCCAGGACGCCTGCCCACCTCCTCGCAGCCTGGACTCAGGGCTGCCCAGGGTCACACTGCTTGCTCTGACCCCTCGGCCTTGCCACCCGCTCCAGTGGTCGGTGGTTGGGGGGCACCCAGGGCTTTCACGGCGGGGGCAGGAGGAGAGGCCCCTGAGTGCCCAACCTCTGCTGTCTGCCCCAGGACAGAACCCCAGCTCACCGCCCTGGACCGCTGAGGACGCAGGCGCAGGCTCCGTGGACCTGGGAGCTCCATGCCCTGTAGACGCCCCAGGAAGCTCCTCTGCTGGGTCCTGGACTGGTTCTCAGTGGGGTGACCTCAGGCAGGCTGGGGCCTGTGAACCCCAGGGAGGGGCTGAGGCTCTAACCAGTGCTGGGAGCCCCCTCACAAAGCTGCTGGTCACCAGGTGCTCCGGCAGCTGTCCGAGGCCAGCCCTGCATCCTGACACACCACCCTGCTGGTAGCCACCCCACGGGGCCTCTGCAGCAGCCCCCACTTCAGCCCTGCAGTTTCCCATGAGACAGGAGAGGAAGGCCTCCAGGATGAGGCTGCCACACCCTGGAGACCCCTGTCCCAGCTCAGGCCTGGATTCAGCAGGGGTGACCTGAAGCTCTGAATGGACTGTCCCCAGGGCCCCATATGACCCTCCAGGGCCTTTTAGGACCCCCTGACATCCCCTAGGCTTCCTAGGCCCCTCCACTGACCCTCCACCTGGCTGGGCTCTGCCCTGTGGGTCAGGTGAGCCTTACCATGGACGGTGGGGCTGGGCCAGAGCTGCCCTCTCCAGGATCCTCCCCCAAGGGGACAGGGTGGGGGTGCAGCGTCCAGGTCAGCAGAGGGCTGTCCTGTACCTGTGCTGGGCGTCCTGAGCACTGGGTCGAGGCCATGAGCCAGGCGCTCTCCCCAGAGGTCCTAGAGGGGTCCCTAGAGGGGAGACCTGGGCGGACCTGGGGGGCACCAGGCCCAGCTGGGACGGAGTGTGAGGGCGGGTCCCAACCGCCTTGCTGAGAAGCATCTCCAGAGGTCTTGGGGTCCAGTGTAGTTGAGAGTCTCTTTGGCCAAGGAGACGGCGGAGCTGCGTGTTGCTGTAAGGGGTCCACGCAGGTGACGGGTTGGCCATGAAGGTGGCAGCAGTGGGGTGAGGGGTCCCTTAGCAGGATGCCCTTGGTGGGGCGGGTTGCAGAAGGTACCCTGGGAGCGGGTTGATGTTGGTGCTGCCCAGCGGAGCCTGGGTGACCCCAGGGGCACAGAGAGCCTTGTTTCAGAGCGAGGGAACCCACATTCGTGAAAGCGGCCCTGTCCCAGCAACCCCACAGGCGCCAGCTTGCCTGGGTCCCCATTTTACAGACGAGGAAACTGAGTTTTCAGGGGTCTGGTCCCAAGAGACTGTGCAGCCCCCCATGGCAGGACCGCGGCTGACTCTCTTCTCTGGCCTAGGTCCCCCGCCCTCCGATTCCCAGCTGTTAGGTGAATGGCAGGAACCCTGAGGCGGGACGTCCCATCTGGGGACACAGCCACAGCCAGGCAGGTGGAGGCCGCTTCTGAGGGGAGTCCACTCAAAACACAAGCCAGGAGCCCCCATCCCAGTTCAACACCCCAGGACAGCTGCTACCTCTGCGGGCCTCCACCCACCGCCCCAGCTGGGGAAGGGTCTTCACCCCAGAAGAACATGTGTGTGCATGCGTGTGTGGGGAGGGAGCTACATCACCGGACACCTGGGAGGGGGGTGGTGGGAGTATGTGTGCACGCGTGTGTCGGCATGTGTGCGTGTGCCTGTGTACACGTGACTGTGTACCCTCAGGCTCCGCATACGAGGATTCAACCAATTGCCAATCAGAAATGTTAAAAAAAAAAATTCCAGAACTTTCCAAAGAGCAAAAGTTGAATTTGCCAAGCCAGAAACTTTTTACACAGCATTTACATGGTATTAGGTATTATAAGTAATCTAGAGATGATTTATAGTACATGGGAGGATGTATGTAGGTTATGTGCAAATATTACACCATTTTATATAAGGGACTCGAGCATCCCTGGATTTTGGTATCCACAGACTTGGATATCTGTGGGGTGTCCTGGAACCAGTCTCCGTGGTACCGAGGCACGACTGTATGTGTGCACGTGAGTGTGTGCACCTGTGTGCAGAGGGAACCCTGGAAGGGTCACCACATCGCAGGCCGCAGGGCGAGGGAAAGAGTCTTTGCTCGCCTGTTCTACTGCAGGGTCTGCACTGTGGGTCACGCTGCGGGGCCGGGGCTACTGCAGGGGGCCGGGTAGGCCACCCAGAGCCGAGCCCCAGCCCACACCCTGACACTGGCCAGAAGCCACGGCCCTCTTGGCCTGGGTCCGTCCCAGGAGCCTGTCCTGGTGCGGCGAGGTGGTCCGCGGGACCCCGCAGACGGCGCGGGGAGGGTGGAACCCTGCTCCTGCTGCCTGTCTTGGCTTAGGTTCGCCCAGAAGTGGTGCCAGCAGCATCAGTTCCTGTTGTTTGCTACTGAAAACCAGGGGAAGTCTTAAGAGGATGTAGCACAGGCAACTCATTTTAATTTGAAATGGCTTAAATTTCATCTCAGCAATCCTGGGTTTTACTTCCAGGAGGTGAGAGAATTTCAGTTTAAGATCTGACTCCGACCTCGCGGTGTCAGGCGGGTGGGGGCCACGCTGTTAGATGCTCAGAGGGCTCCTGGGGTATGAGAGCCATAGGGAATCTAATTAATGAAGTTGTCACTTCTGGGAAATGTCTTTAACAGTTTAGAGAGATTAAATGTATAAATTAATGGCGTATTAATTAAAGAATAAGTGAAGACATATACAAAGGCTACTAGGTTAATAAATGCTTTTAAATTGAGCTTTAAAGCTTGAGAAAAGCTGGGCAACGGGGGACAGAATTCGGGCCCTCGCCCGAATGGGGTTGGGGGGTCAGGAAAAAGGCCGGAGAGCCGAGGATGCTCAGGAGAAGCACGAGATCCAGGTGGAGGTGAATCTTTACTCAGAGAAAAGCGACAGAGCTAGAGGCTCACGGGGCGGGGGGCGTCAGCGAGGGGGCCTGGGAGCAGGGGCACGACCACGGCGACCACAGCAACCACAGAGCGGCGAGCGTCGGGCGAGGGAGGTCACAGGTGCCGGCGTGGGACGCTGCGAAGACAGAGGGGAGGAGGGGTGAGGCCGGGCAAGTTGGGGCGGGTGCACGACCACACCGCCCACCTGC
>NW_020172269.1:158886-193615 GCF_003031525.2 Neophocaena asiaeorientalis asiaeorientalis | reverse complement strand
ACTCCGGTCCCCGACCCCCGCGCCTTGCCCACGCCCCCCATCCCCCATCCTGCCCTGACCACGCCCTCGTGCCTGCTCCCTGCCCGAGACCCTCACGCGGTCACAGGGGTCGCCAGGGCGGACAGCACCCCTGAGTGAGCCTCCGGCCGACCGGGCCGGCGCCCTGCCCCTCCCAGGGGTGGTGGGGCGGATAGGGAGGAGGGTCCCACCTACCCAGACGGGCTGCGACCCGGAGGCCAGAGGCCATCACTGGGGGGCTGGGGGCGGCGCGCTCCCCTCCTCCTTCTGCCCCGCCTCCTTCTCTCCTGGCGCCGAGGCCTCCCCGGAGGGCTTCCCCGAGGGCTTCCCCGAGGGTTTCCTCGAGGGCTCGGTGACCGCCGCCATGGCCGCGCGGGCGGGCGCCTTGTGTGCCTTGGGCGCCTCCTTGAAGGCGTGGTAGCTCGCGGACAACCACGGGGTCTCCGTGCCGTGCTTGCGGCCCACTGGGTAGGCCCCGATGGCCGCCAGCAGGCTGCGGTGGTGCTCAGGGTCCAGCTCGGTGTAGTACATCTCCAGGTTGCCCCTGGGCTCGGGTGTGCAAAACGGGGTGCATTTTTTCTCAGTGGCATCAGCCGCGATGCGGGAGCCGCGTCCGTGGGCCACCCGCGGGCGGGCGGTCACCTCTGCTTTTGAGCAGTTCGGTCATACTGTAGACAGTGCCCCTAAATACACTGATTTCTGCCGTAATTTCAAGCCATCAGGGGTAGGCCTCCAATTCAGACCTGGAGGCTCCGCAGAGAGCCAGCCCTTCTCCGAACGCACCGGTGGCCGGTGGCCATGGCCTCCTCCTGAGTGAAGGGTAGGGGGCTCGGCGAGTGCCCCGCGGCCCGCCCCCACCCCGCGGGCCCCCGAGGGAATCCCAGTGAGTGAGGGCCGTTAGCAGCCCGGTGCACCCCTGGAAGTACAGTGAGGGCTCGTGGCCTCTGTGGGGGGAGCGCTCCCCTCTCGGAAATCACGGGGAAAGGGGGACGATTTATCTACTGAAAACTTAGAGTCTTGAAAAAATACACTGAAAATGGTAAAAGTCACCATAAGCAAAGCTGAGAGAAAAGAAACAAGGATGGGGGAACACTTTCCAAGCATGAAGAAAACGTCAACACCCTGTGACATAGAAACACACCGCATACAAGTGAGGGAGGCTTCCCTCCACCTGGACCTCCTTCCTTATGCTTTACTTTTTAAATTACAGGAAGAGAAAACCTCTCGCTAAAACACCTTTTCTTTTAATTTTTCTAAAGATAGGACTTGAATATACCTGGAAGGTGACAGGGCTTGAGGGCCTGTGCAGGTCACGTTCCCATAGAGCTGGGAACACCCCAGACCAACCCTCCTGGTGGTAGCTTGGGGGAGAGGAGGGGAGGCACCCCGTCCTTCCACAGGACACCCCCCTGGGACCCTCCCTGGCACTCTGCCTGCAGGGCGCGACTGCCCTTCCCAGCCCCGGTGCCCAGTCCACCGGCCTTACCCGAAGCAGGAAGCCGTCGGGGCAGCTGAACTGGTCATACCAGATGGCCTTATACATGATCAGCAGGCAGCCCATGAGCGCCATGGTGAAGGCGATCATCCGCCCTGTGGGCATCTGGGGGGTGGGCAGGTGCGGAGAGGAGAGGTGGGGTGGTGAGGCTGTGCAGGGCCCGGGCCGCGAACCTCAGGGCCGGCGCCCATCGCGCACACAGCCCAGGGCTCACCGGCCTCTCAGAAAGGATGGGGAAAGGGGAAACGGGCAGAGTTACTACTGAGAAATGAAAGGCTTTAGAAATGGTACCCTAAAAGTTATAAAAAAGCCACCATTAGTAAGCTGAAGAGCTAGAAAAGGAAGGGAAAACACATTTGCCAGAGACACAGCAGGAAAAGTGAGTCTCCATCGTATACGGGAAATCCGCGAGTCACCGAGGCAGAGACAAACGACCCACGTGGGAAAGGGTGCAGGGCGCAAGCAGGCACTGCGTCTCCTGCCAGGGGCTCCTCTGAGGGCGGCGGCTGCCCGCACCCCACGTTACAGCAGCAGCGGGGAGGCTGGCAGAGCCTGCTGCTGCCCAGGCCCGACCCATACCTCTGATGGGGTGATTCCCTGTCCAGCTCTACTGAGAGCAGGGCCCTGACCAAGGGCCCCCAGCCCACCCAGCCCAGAGCCTGGGTTCCCACAGCTTGCAGCTGCCTCTCCACCTCCCCTGCCCTGACACCCCATGGAATTGGCGGGGAGGGTTGGGTTACCCTGCCACGTGCATCCTCTGGGTGGCCGCCGCCCAGCTTCTGGGCCTCCAGGTCGGAGAACTTTGTCGGCTGGTCCCCGGAGGACAGCTGGTATTCCGTCTGTGTCTTAATGACAACCTGTGGGAAGAAATGATGCAGGAGGACCCTGAACTAGGGGGGCTGGGAGGGAAAGGGGGCAGGGGGCAGCTGCCCGCAGTGGTGTGGGTGCTAGTGGCAGGGCTCTAGTGGCTACAAGCTGACACCAAGGGAAGGGGACACTGGAAGTCGGCCAGGGCCGCGGCAGCCCAGGGCCTGGCCAGATGATGGAAAGAGCCCCTATGTCTGCTGGCTGCCTTCGGCTCTGAGGACGCTAGCTGTACCTGCCAGAAGCTTCCTCTTCGATGGCACCACAGCTTGGTCCCCTCCTCCAGGAAGCCCACCACTGAGCCTTCCCTTTGGGAACCAGGTCCAGAACGGTAGCAGGCATGGTCGAAGCCCACACAGATCGCTGGAGAACTGCCCTCGACTCATGGGAGCAATGCTGGGAAGTGCCCCCTGCCCTCGTCAATGGCTGGCTGACAGGGGCCTCAGGCTGGGACAACTCTGCGTGCCACTCACTCTCCAGAGCTCCGGTGGGGTCAGGCAGGGCTGTGCCTGAGCTGAACCCTGCTTCTTACAGGTTCCTTCTGAGAGCTCCCCCTCCACCCACCCCTTGCCCAAGGACCTCATCTCGGGCCGCAATCCAAGAAAGAGCACGCCCAGCAGAGGAAGGGGGTAGTTTTTGCTGCTGAGCCCCTGCTGGACCGCAGGCAAGCTGGGCACTGTCTGTGAGAGCATGTGAATCCTCACCACCACCCGTGGCCAGTTTACCCTGGTTTGCAGATGAGGAAAGGGCAGTTCTGGGTGGCGGGGGGAGCCGATCAGGGCACACAGCAGGCTCAGCCTGGCCCTTCCTCCACTTGCTCAGCTGCCCCTTAGAGGAGGCCACACCTAAAGCCACCTTGCTAACGCCCGTGTGTTTCCAGGGCAGGATGACACAGGCCTCCACGCTGGCCCAGGCCCCTCACCTGGTCGGACAACGCAGGCTGTAGCTGGCTGACATCCAGGGGACTGATCAGAGGGATGCTGTCCATGGTAGCCCCGTCCCCGGAGCCTGTCTTCCCCGAGAAGCTGCAGTTCAGCTTCACCATGGTGGATGGCAGTCCTCGTCCTGTCCAGAGGCAGACACAGGGTCACTGGCCACATAACAGATGCCCACACCAGCTGGGTCTGGAGTGAGAGGGCCCCAGGCTGGCCTTTATGCTCCTCACGCCAGAGGTGGGTTGGGCCGCGGGTGGCCAGGCCAACCTCCCAGGACAACCCGGGTGAGTCCAGCCGCAGGATTCTAGTCCCTTCCTGCCCCCTGGACTCCCTTTGGCCCCCACAGCCGTGCAGGCGAGAGTGCCTCTGACTGGTGACTGCCTGGCGGAGTCTTCCACTGGCCCACCTGCTCCAGGAGATATTCCAAGGGCAGCAACCAACAGAAAACAATCCCAGATAGAAGCCTGGAGAGTAGGGTGGCCAGACTTAGCAAATAAAAGTACGGTACGCCAGGTTAATCTGAATTTCAGGTAAGCAACGGGTGCTTTTGCTCTTTATGATGTATCCATGTAATGTGCAGTACAGGGGCATATTTATACTAAAAAGTGTTAAAAGTGTTAAAAGTGTTAAAGTCTATCTGAAATTCAAATTTAACTGGGTGTCCTATGTTTTATCTGCAACCCTACTGGAGATGCAGGAAGTAACAAAGAGCTACAGAAAGAGGATGCTGGTGACTGAATCCAAGAGCTAACTGCACAGAGCGTGGCAGTAATGGTGTACGTGGACTGGACCATCTGGGGAGCCGGAACGCCCTGACAAGAACAGGAGTGGGGGGCAGGCAAGAGGTGGGAGGGACCTGCATGGCTTGGAGGAGCACAAAGCTTCCTGGGGGAGGTCAAGATGGTTTCACTTCTAGGCTGACTGATAAGAGAAAAGGAACACAGCAAATGACTTGAAACTGAAAAAACAGAAACACAAAATATACTCAGTCAGTCAAAAGGAGAAAGAAATGGTCCCACGTCCACTAAGAAATTAAATCTGTTGTTAAAATCTTCCAACAAAGAACTCCAGGCCCAGGCAGCATCACCCCTGGATTCTACCGATCATTTAAGGAGGAAATCATGCAAATTTCATACAAAACTCATCCAGAGGAAAGAACACGGGAGCACACCCCAGCTTGTGAAGCCAGCACGACCTCTATCTCAGAACTCGGCAAGGACAACGAGACAGAAGACCTCGCAGGCCATGCTACCCACCAACACCAGTGCCAAGGCCCCAGATAAAATGCAAGCATGTGGAATCCAGCAAGATATTAAAAGGCTGGGTGTATTCTGGAAATTTCACATCTGAAAGCAATCATTATTTTCACCATATGAACAGAATAAAGAAGAAAAATGATCTGATCAATTTCAATAGTAGCTGAAAAAGTATCTGGTAAGGTTCAACATTTGTTTACTATTTTAAAAAATCTATTGGAATTCCCTGGTGGTCCAGTGGTTAGGACTTCATGCTTTCACTGTGGAGGGCCCAGTTCAGTCCCTGGTCTGGGAACTAAGATCCCACAAGCTGCGCGGCACAGCCAAAAAAAAGAAAAAAATTGAGAGGGAGATGCAAGGCCCTTTATTATCAGTTCTATAAATGATGGTGATTTATAGAGGTCCTAGCCAAGCCATATGGCAGGAAAAAGAAATAAGAGGTACAAAGCCTGGATGAGATTAGGTAAGACTCTCATTATTCACAGAGAAAGCATCTTTTGTGTGTAGAAAATCCAAAGGAATCTGCATATAAATTATACGGATTGGAAAGTGAGTTCAGCAGAGTTGATGGGTTTAAGGTATTCAGAAATCAGTTCTGTTTCTATGTATCAGTGACAAAAAATTAAAACATAATTTGTTGAAAGATTCCACTTAAACAGTATCAGAGATATCGAATGCTCAGGAGCAGGTCTAACAAGAGATTAGAAGGACCTCCCTGTGGAAAACCAGAAGAAACCCCTGTCAAGACACTATTGACTGGGACTTCCCAGGTGGCCCCGTGGGTAAGACTCCACGCTCCCCATGCAGGGGGCCCCGGTTCAATCCCTGGTTAGGGAACTAGATCCTGCATGCCTGCCACAACTAAGAAGCCTGCATGCCACAACTAAGAAGCCTGCCTGCCACAACTAAGAAGCCTGCCTGCCACAACTAAGAAGCCTGCCTGCCACAACTAAGAAGCCTGCCTGCCACAACTAAGAAGCCTGCCTGCCACAACTAAGAAGCCTGCCTGCCACAACTAAGAAGCCTGCCTGCCACAACTAAGAAGCCTGCCTGCCACAACTAAGAAGCCTGCCTGCCACAACTAAGAAGCCTGCCTGCCACAACTAAGAAGCCTGCCTGCCACAACTAAGAAGCCTGCCTGCCACAACTAAGAAGCCTGCCTGCCACAACTAAGAAGCCTGCCTGCCACAACTAAGAAGCCTGCCTGCCACAACTAAGAAGCCTGCCTGCCACAACTAAGAAGCCTGCCTGCCACAACTAAGAAGCCTGCCTGCCACAACTAAGAAGCCTGCCTGCCACAACTAAGAAGCCTGCCTGCCACAACTAAGACCCTGTGCAGCCTAAATAAATTTTTTTTAAAAAGACATTATTATTATTAATTTATTTTCTGCGTTACACGGGCCTCTCACTGCTGTGGCCTCTCCCGTTGCCGAGCACAGGCTCCGGACGCGCAGGCTCAGCGGCCATGGCTCACGGGCCCAGCCGCTCCGCGGCATGTGGGATCTTCCCGGACCGGGGCACGAACCCGCGTCCCCCGCATCGGCAGGCGGACTCTCCACCACGGCGCCACCAGGGAAGCCCCTAAAAAAGACATTATTGACTGAGACCAAATAACTCCTAAATTCCTTAAATAAATGGGGAAATATATGGTCATGGATTTTGGAAGTTTACATGTTTAAAAACATCATTTCCCCTCAAAGTGTAGCTATAGAATCAATAAATCCCAATCAAAATTCCAAGGTGAAATTTTTGTGTGAATTTTTAAAAAATATATTATCGGCAGGCGGACTCTCAACCACTGCACCACCAGGGAAGCCCAATAATTATGTATTTTTAAAATAAACTTATTTAATTTATTTTTGGCTGTGTTGGGTCTTCGTTGCTGCGTGCGGGCTTTCTCTAGTTGCAGCGAGTGGAGGCTACTCTCATTGCAGTGCATGGGCTTCCCGTTGCGGTGGCTTCTCTTGTTGTGGAGTACAGGCTCTAGGCACGCGGGCTTCAGTAGTTGTGGCACATGGGCTCAGTAGTTGTGGCACATGGGCTTAGTTGCTCCGTGGCATGTGTGATCTTCCCGGACCAGGGCTCGAACCCGTGTCCCCTGAATTGGCAGGTGGATTCCCAACCACTGCGCTACCAGGGAAGTCCTTTTTGTTTGAATTTGATAAGCTTTGTAATTTTATATGGAAGGCAGAGGGACAAGGATACTCATAACATCTTGGAAAAGACCGAGGGGGGCACTTGTCTGCCAGGCGTCTAGCTTGTCACATAGCCGTGTGGTATCACTGCGTGGTGTACAAAGACCCATGTGACACACCCTATACACACGGACCACGGAGATGTCACTGCAAAGCTTGGGGATGGCCACCCAACGTCCACATGGCAAACAGTGGACCCAATCCCCACCTCACACCCCACACAAAAATCTACTCCCGGTGGATAAGGCAAGATGGAAAAGCGTCGTGGAGATAATACAGGAGAATATTTTCCTGGTCTCAGGGAGGGAAAGAGTTTTTCAGTATCACAAATAAGCGCTAACCACAAAAGAAAATATTGATAAAAGAACTACATTAAAATTAACAGCTTCTTATAACAAACGTATGGTTACCAAAGGGGATAGCAGGGGTAGGGGGAGATAAATTAGGAGTTTGGGATTAACATATACACACTAGTATATATAAAATAGGTAAACAACAAGAACCTACTGTATACCACAGGGAACTATAATCAATATCTTGTAATAACCTATAATGGAAAAGAATCCAAAAAGGAATAGCTATATATGTATAACTGAATCACTTTGCTGTACACCTGAAACTAACACGACACTGTAAATTAACTACAGTTCAATTTAAAAAATTAAGAGCTTCTGCCCATCAAAACATAGCCTTCAAAGAATGGAAACAGAAACCAAGACTGGGAGAAAATATTTGCAACCTGCAAATGAGAAAGGATTTGTTGTGGGTTCAACAACAAGACGAGCCCAAGCCCTAACCTGGGCACCTGTGAACGGGATCTTATTTGGAAATAGGGTCTCTGCAGATCTAATCAAGTTAAGATGAGCTCATACTGGATTAGGGTGGACCCTGATCCAATGACTGGTGTCCTTATAAGAAGGGAGAAGTTTGGACACAGACACACACAGGAAGGAAGCCATGTTGAAGATGGAGGTGGATACTAGAGGGAGGTGGCCACAAGCCAAGGGACTCCTGGGGCCACCGAAGCTGGAAGAGGAAGGAAGGAGCCTCCCCTGGAGCCTCAGAGGGAGCTCGGCCCTTGCAACATCTTGATGTCCCACTTCTTGCCTCCAGAGCTGTGAAAGAATGAACGTCTGTTGTTTGGAGCCACCCAGTTATGGTGGAAGCCAATATGGGTCAGGCATCTACCATATAAACAGAGCGTCTCAAGTTGGTCAAGAAAGACAGACAGATCACCCAAGAGAAAAATGGACAGAAGAGGATTTCAAATAGCCATGAATACTGAAATGGTGCTCACTCCATTATCCTTGAAGAGACAAATTGCAGGGGTAGTGGTGGGGGAGTGGGGCGGGGGGAAGCCGAACACCGGGACAGGGAGAGCAGGAACAGAGGCCACCACAGGGTGGGGTGGGGCCGCTTTATCTAGGGTGTTGAACCTGTGCCGGCCTCACTCACTCCTGGGCAGACACCCCGCAGGAAGGCAGGTGCGCACCCACGTGCACAGCAGCACTGCCCACAGACGCACGCACCACGGGGCATCTCCTCAGTGGAACAAGCACACGAATAGAGGCGCTTCTGCGAGGTCGCCAGAGCAGGGGAGGGAAGCGACCACGCTACTGCAAGAACAGCCCTCAATCAGCGAGGTCGCCAGAGCAGGGGAGGGAAGGGACCACGCTACCTGCAAGAACAGCCCTCAATCAGCGAGGTCGCCAGAGCAGGGGAGGGAAGGGACCACGCTACCTGCAAGAACAGCCCTCAATCAACGAGGTCGCCAGAGCAGGGGAGGGAAGGGACCAAGCTACCTGCAAGAACAGCCCTCAATCTGCGAGGTCGCCAGAGCAGGGGAGGGAAGGGACCAAGCTACCTGCAAGAACAGCCCTCAATCTGCGAGGTCGCCAGAGCAGGGGAGGGAAGGGACCACGCTACCTGCAAGAACAGCCCTCAATCTGCGAGGTCGCCAGAGCAGGGGAGGGAAGGGACCACGCTACCTGCAAGAACAGCCCTCAATCTGCGAGGTCGCCAGAGCAGGGGAGGGAAGGGACCACGCTACCTGCAAGAACAGCCCTCAATCTGCGAGGTCGCCAGAGCAGGGGAGGGAAGGGACCACGCTACCTGCAAGAACAGCCCTCAATCTGCGAGGTCGCCAGAGCAGGGGAGGGAAGGGACCACGCTACCTGCAAGAACAGCCCTCAATCACAAAACCAGCGTCGGCCAGAAGAAGCCAGGCACACACGAAGGGTCGAGAATAGAGAAACACAACAGCCTCGTTTAGGACCCCATCCCGCGCTCAGGAGCTCGGAGGTGCGGCCAATGCTCCTGCGTCTGCAGAGTCCCGCGTGGTGCCCTTGGGGGAGGGGAGCGGCTTCGGGGCGGGGCGGGCGTTTCCGGTCTTCACTTGGATGCTGGACGCCTGGGCTTCGCTTATGACGAATCACTAGGCTGCACATTTGCTTCGTGTCCTCTTCTGAGTTCGTTATATTTCACAACAAAAAAGGTTAAAAACAAACAAAACCAAACGACAGCGGGCAGGTAGCAGAGGCACAGCCAGGCCACGCCCTCTCCCAGGACTGAACAGCCTTTTGACAACTGTGCCCTGGCTGTCCCCTTCCTAATGAGGACCTCGGGCTGAGCTTTCCGCCCTGGCCTCCGAATGTGGCCCCTCCCTCGCCACTGCCTGCACCCACCCTGCAACCCCCAAACTTCTGTCCTGAGCGACCCGTCTGGGCATCAGCTCCACCACCGCAAGTGCCTGCCAGGCCCTCACTCAAACCCCGGCAGCCAGGCCCTGCTGTGGGTGCCGGTGCGGGCAGGCCAGGTGGGAACGCAGAGGGGGAGCCCCTGCCAGCGGCAGAGTCAGACAGACCTGCAGGACGTGTGGGAGGCGCTGGCAGGGAGGCTCGGGGCGGCCACTGTGGGGAGGGCAGGAAGCCCCCGGCCCAGGCTGGGAGAGGGGCCGCCCCCTCGTGGACTCACTCCCCAGGCGCCCGCGGAGGAGGCTTCTCTTAGGGTCTTGAGCCGGCGCCCTTCCCCGGATGCGCGCGCCTTGCCCGGGTCGTACAGACCGGCAAAGTGTCCCCACTCTCCACCCACCCCAGGCTGGGGCGGTGTGCTCTTCCTCAGGTGGGTCGAGGCCTGGCCGGGCCTCGGCCTGTGGATGACGTCCGGGCACCTGGGCACCTGCCCCAGGCGGGCGGGACATCTGTCCTTCTTCGCTCGTACCGCGCTTATATGACGTCCACGCTCCACGAGGCTGAGACGGACAACATATAAATAAAAGAAGGTCGGGCGATCCGTGCGAAGAAGGAAATAGAGATGAAAACCGCCGAAAGGGGGCCGCGGAGGAGGGCGGGGGGAACGACCGGGCACTGCAGGGGAGGGCTGTGCGAGGTGGGGACAGCAAGCGCCCCGGCCTTTAGGGGAGCTTGGCGAGGGGCTGGGGAGGGTGCCCTCCAGGGGGAGGGGGCTGGGGGCCTTCACGCAGCAGACGCCCCGCGACTCTCAAACCCAACCTGCGGTTTACAGACAGGAGCCGGGAGAGGCAGAGGGGGCACAGCCCCCACCCCCGCAAACCTCTCAATCTCAGCTTGGTGGCCACGCCCCCTGGAAGGCGGAAGGCCGAGGTCTCCCCCTCCTCTCCCGCAGGAGGCCCCTATCCATACGAGCTCCGCCTCTGGGTTCCCTTTAAGCCAAACGTAAGCTCCAACTCCTCTGCCTCTGCATGACGTCCACATTACATCATCTTGGGTTTCCATGGCAACAGAGACAGGCAGGCAATGACACGTCTTCTTGAAGAAAAGAAGACTTGGGGGCCCAACTGACCCTCTCCGTCTGGCTCTAGGCGCCTTGTTCCAGGCAGAATGCTGGGGTAGGGGCTGGGCTGCATCTGGGAAGCCCCCCCCCCCCAGCAAAATTCCTTTCCCTGCCCGAGTCATGCAGACCCTCTGGGCAGGCTGGCTGGGCTCATTCACACGACAGACACTTAGCTCCGTGGAATGGGAGGGGTCTTCCCTACTCCTCCCACCGGCCCCCTCCCTCCACGCTGCGCTGTGATTGTGCCTTCGACAGCGGATCAGCTGCTCCCCGCTCGCCGTAGGCTGCTGGGCTGGGATGTGGGGCGATGTACGTCTCCTCTACGAGGCTTGGGGAGGGGGCACAGGTTGAGCAGTGAGGTTGTGCTGAGGCTGCGATGGGTGGCTGGACGGGAGGGCACGGACCCTCAGCAAGCTTGGCTGCAGGCCACGTCACAGACTCGCTTTCACACATACGCCACCCTGGGATGCTGCGTCACTCGGAGGTATGCACCGGCGCCTGCATGTGCGGGCGGGCACGAGCGTCCTGTGTGCATTGGGCGTGCGTGTGACAACGGAGCGCGGGGGGCCTGCGCGCTTTGCAGAACCCCGCAAGGCCCCCGCCCCCGCGCCGCCCCTTCCAGGCCCAGCCGCAACGCCCACCCAGGTGCGCTCCCACCCGTTGTCCTGCAGGCCGATGGTGGGTTTGACTTCCAGTTCAAGGGCAGGTGGACTGCAGGCGCCAGCCCAGCCCTGAGAGGCCCAGGCGAGCGGGGCAGGTGGGGGGAGGTGCAGGTCTGCCCCCGGCTTCAGCGTCCCAAGTACCAGCCACCTGTGGCTCCGCACCGAGAGCCCGCGGCAGGCGGTTCTGGACAAATGCCCTCTCTCCGCTTCTTGGCCACGTCCCGCCTGCCACGCAGCCTCCCTCACCTCCGCCACCACCGTGCCGTTGCCGGCAGCGCTTCGTGATCTGGTCCGTCGGAAGCCCCTTCTGCCTCCCCCACCCCCTCAGGTAGAGCTGAACCAGTCCTGGAACTGGCATCCCTTCTCCACCTCGGGACGCCCATCTCCCACTGGCTCTCTCAGACCTGCAGAGGTGGAGCTGGCTCGCGGGGAGGGGGCTGCAGTCTCCATGGGACGGGGGGAGCTGATATCCAGCAGTCCTACCCCCACCCGAGCTGCCCTGCTCTACCGCGGACGGGAATCTGGGCGGCACGTCGGGTCTGTGCAAGGCTGGACACCCACGGCCCTTCTGGAACATCCAGGCAGGGACTCTTCCCGCGGAGGCCCCGGATCCTCGGGGGGGCCTGAGGACAACCTCCTGCGCTCGGGCCGACCCCTGCCCGGCCGGCTGCCAACGGGTCAGCCGCAGTTCCGCCCCCCCGCCACTCTCTCACCCCTGCACACGCCCCTCGCACATCCGTGCACACACACCAGTATACCTGCGACCCCCGCACACCCACCATGCACATCCGCGCAACGCACGCGCACACTCGTGCGCACACTCGGCCCCCCACCCGCCCCGCAGCTCCGCTCCACAAGGACAAATGTGCAAATGGCTCACAGGCGGCTCCAACGGGCAGCTGCAGCAGGACGCGGCCGCAGGACAAGGATGCGGAGGAAGGATGCGGTTCCAGACGCTTCTCAGCTGGGGCGCGGCGGGGGGAGGGGCCGAGCCCCAGACCGAGGCTGCCGTTGTTGCCAGGGAGATGCAGGCTGGAGGAGGCGAGCACTGCGTCTGCCGCCGCCGCCCCGCCTCCCACGCGTGCCCGTAGGAGCTGCGCCGCCCCCCCAACCTGTCACTGGCTTAGACACGCACACCGCATCCACCCACAGCACACGTCTCACACACACACCATTCACACGCTGCACACACATATACATACACCTCACACACTCACACCACCGCTCTGCAGGCGGGGCGGGGAGGGACAGACACCCTGGCCAGCATCCTCCCCTGGGGATGTCCAGGCTCCCAGGCACCACCTTGTCGGGCGCGCAGTCTTGCCCCCTTTGGTCCGCTTGGTTCAGGCACAGCTGGGTTGGGCCCCCACCCGCCCAGAGGGCTTCCTCCTCACGGCTCGGCGTCCAAAGCCCCGACTGTCCGCTTTCGGAGGGCAAGCCTGTGGCTCCTGGGAGACGCTGTGGCCCAGAGCCTGCACAGCGCCAGGCATAGAGCAGCCGACGCGCAGGCGCGTTGTCCGAGTGAGCAGGTGAGCGGGGGCTGTGGTCTCAGGACCCCGGGGCTCAGCCCAGCAGGGTCGGGGCTCCACACCTGGGCTCACAGCTGGCCGAGGAGCGATGGCGCGGCTGTGTCAGGCCTTTTTGCTGTTGACTAGTGCCCCATGTTGCGGATGTGTCCCGTCTTATCTATTCATTCGCCAAGCTCTGGACTGTTCGTGCCGGGTGTGTCTACTGTTGACAGCGTTGCCGCCAGCGTTCTTGGACTAGTGTTTGTGTGGACACAGGGCTTTCATTTCTCTTGGGCAGGTACTTAGGAGTGGAATTGCTGGGTCGTATGGTAGTTTACATGTAGTTTTTAAAGAAAATGTTTTAACTTTTTTCCAAAGTGGCTGCAGCATTTCATATTCCCATCAGCGGTGCAGAGGGGCTTGGCTTCACCCCCGCCCTGGACACGTGTTACCATCTCTCCTTTTTGCTGCAGCCGTCTGTATTCGCTCGCGAGGGCTGCCATAACTAAGTACCACAGACCGGGTGGCTTAAACAACGGGAATTATTTCCTTATGATTCTGGAGGTTGGAAGTCAGACATCAAGGTGTCGGCAGGGTTGGTTTCCTCTGGGCCTCTCTCCTTGCCTTATAGAGGCCCGCTTCTCCATGTGTCTTCAGATGGCCTTTCCTCTGCGTGTATCGGTGTCCTAATCTCCTTTTCCTTTTTTTTTAAGCCTTTAAAAAATAAATAAATAATTAATTATTGGCTGCATTGTGTCTTTGTTGCTGCGTGCGGGCTTTCTCTAGTTGCAGAGAGCGGGGGCTACTCTTCGCTGCGGAGCATGGGCTCTAGGCACGTGGGCTTCAGTAGTTGTGGCTCGCCGGCTCTAGAGTGCAGGCTCAGTAGTTGTGGAGCACAGGGTTAGCTGCTCCGTGGCATGTGGGATCTTCCCGGACCAGGGCTCAAACCCAGTCCCCTGCATTGGCAGGCGGATTCTTAACCACTGCGCCACCAGGGAAGTCCCTAACCTCCTTTTCTTATAAGGACACTAGTCAGAATGGATTAAGGCCACCCATATGACTTCATTTTAACTTAATTATCTCTTTAAAGACCATATTTCCACATACTCTCACATGCTGGGGTCCTGAGGGTTAGGGCTTCTACGTATGAATTTTGGGAGGAAACAATTCTGCTCATAACGCTGACCTCAGACCCACTAGTAGGATGAGTGCTATCTCAGTGTGGTTTGAATCTGCATCCCCATAACTAATGATGCTAACGTCAACAAAAATTACTCAGTAGTCCATCCAGAGAAGAAACAGAGAATTTTATTCAAGGCAACCTGAGGATTATGACTCAGAAAACTCTGAGGACTGTTCAGCTTGCTAGAAGTTGAAGGCACAGCTCTATACATTTTCAAGACAAAGGATTGTTCATCAAAATGACCCTGACATTTTATGTAAGGTTCACCGAAAATACGCACTCCAGCTCTACACGCATGAATCGAGTGCAGGTCACCACGACCGTGACAGACCCAGGAAAAGAAGGAAAAGGAGGGAAAAAAAAATGATCTTTTTGGTGAGGCAGAGATTCTTGCTCTTGAGGAGGGCCCAGGGCGGGGAGTATGGTCTGCTTAAATTTTCTTGTCTTGTCTTAAAAACATACATTTTATTCCATCATTAACTATACATCTCTTCGTGGGTTTCTTAGCCACCTGTATATCTTTGGTGAAATGTTTGTTTAAATGTTCTGAACATTTTTGAATTGGGTTGTTCGTCTTGTTGTTACTGAGTTGTTAAAACTCTTCATATATTCTGGATACAAGCCCTTCAGCAGGTAGAAGATTTGCAGTCTCCCCCGGTCTGTGACTTGTCTTTTCACTTTCTTGATAGTCTCTTTTGAAGTGCAAAAGCTTGTAGTTTTGATAAAGTCCAAGGAATCAATTTTCTCTTTTATGTGTCGTGCTTTTGGTGTTGTGTTAAGAACTGACCCAAGGCCATGAATATTTTCTCATTTTTTCTTCCAGTGGTTTTGTAATTTTAACTTTTACATTTAACATATGATGCATTTTGAGGTAGCTTGTGTGTACGATTAAGTTATAGGTCTAAGTTATTATTATTTTTTGCATATGGATATCCGGTTGTCTCAGCATCTTTTGTTAAAATCACTAATCTTTTCATGTTAAGTTGTCTTGACATCTTTGTCAACAACCAGCTGTCCATACATATGTGGGTTCGTTTCTGGATGCTTAACTCTGTTTCACTGATGTGTGTCTCAATCCTTATGCCTACAGTATGTCTTTTGCCACTGGGGCTTTGTAGCGTTTTGAAGTGGCGAAGTGTATCTGTTCTAATTTTGTTCTTTTAGAAATTGTTTTGGCTCTTCTGAGTCCTTCCATTTTCATATAAACTTTAGGATCAACTTGTCTATTTCTAAAGAGTTCTGCTAGAAATTTGATAGGAATTGCATCGAATCTATAGATTAATTCTGGGAGAATCACCATCTTGACGAAGACTTGAGTCTTCTAATCCATGAAGAAAGAATATCTCTCCATTTATTTAGATCTGGATTTTCCTCAGCTCAAGTCTTGTGCTTCTTTTGTTAAATTTATTCCCAAGTATTTTATTACTTTCAGTGCTACTATGAATGAAACATTCTCCCTAACTTCATTTCAAATGTTCATTTCTAGTATATAAAAACAATTGATTTTTGTATATTGATCTTATATCCTGAGATCTTACTAAACTCTTTCTAAGTATGGGATCATATCATCTGTAAATAAAGACGGCTATTTTTCCATTCCGGTTCAAGCATGATCTTTTCTTTGTCCTGCCTTGTTGTGCAGGCTGGACTCTACAGCACAATGTTGAACATCAGGGTGAGCGTGGACGGTGACGTCTCCTTCCCATCTGAAGGTGAGAGTTGGTGGTCTTTCACTACTGAATATGATCACCACTGTAAGTTTTTCTGTACATGCCCTTTTACCAGGTTTAGAAAGTTCCCTTCTACTACTTTTTTGAAAGTATTTTAAAAAAATCATCAATGGGTATTGGCTTCCTGAAAAAGAATTTCAGATTCTTTTTGTGTCTATTAAAATGATCATTTCTTTGTCTTTCATGTTATCTATATAGTATAGTACATTAATTAACTTTTTGAATATTAAACTAACATTGCATTCCTGGGATAAATTCTTTTTTATGTGTTGCTGGATTTCGCTGGTATTTTTTAAAATCTCATAATAGCTTTTTATTATGATTTTTTAAAATCAATTTATTTATTTTATTTATTTATTTTTGGCTGCGCTGGGTCTTCCTTGCTGCGTGCGTGCTTTCTCTAGTTGCAGCGAGCGGGGGCTACTCTTCGTTGAGGTGCGTGGGCTTCTCATTGTGGTGGCTTCTCTTGTTGTGGAGCACAGGCTCCAGGCACGCGGGCCTCCGTAACTGTGGCCCACGGGCTCCAGAGCGCAGGCTCAGTAGTTGTGGCACACGGGCTTAGTTGCTCCGCGGCATGTGGGATCTTCCCGGACCGGGGCACGAACCTGTGTCCCCTGCATTGGCAGACGGACTCCCAACCACTGCGCCACCAGGGAAGCCCTCGCTGGTATTTTTTATTAAGGATTTTTGTGTCAATGTTCAGGAGGAATGTTGGTGTGTATACAGCTTTCTTTCCCCTGTAATGTCTTTGTCTACCTTTGGAGGCAGGATGTGCTCTCACCTCCTCTACAGACTGTGAAAGGTTATTTTTGCTGTTATTCCTTCTCAAGCGTTTTCTGCAGGCCTCTGGTGTTTCTGACAAGAAGTCAGCTTTAATCGTGTTGCTGGTTCTCTGCGCAGAAGGAGTAGTTTTTCTCTTGCTACTTTCAAGATTTCCTCTTTGTCTTTGGGTTTTAAAGTTTAACTGGGGGCTTCCCTGGTGGCACAGTGGTTAAGAACCCACCTGCCAATGCAGGGGACGTGGTTTCGAGCCCTGGCCTGGGAAGATCCCACATGACGCGGAGCAACTAAGCCCTTGTGCCACAACTACTGAGCCCGTGCTCTAGAGCCCTCGAGCCACAACTACTGAGCCCGCGTGCCACAACTACTGAAGCCCGCGTGCCTAGAGCCTGTGCTCAGCAACAAAGAGAAGCCACCGCAATGAGAAGCTCGCGCACAGCATCGAATAGTAGCCCCCGCTGGCTGTAACTAGAGAAAGTCGGCACGCAGCAACGAAGACCCAATGCAGCCAAAAATAAAATTAATTAATTAAAAAAAATAAAGTTTAGCTGTGATACATCTTTGTTTTTATCCTATTTGGGGCTCATTGAGCTTATTGGGTTCTGTAGATAAATGCTTTTCATAGAATTTGGAATGGTTTTTGCCATTAGTTATTGAAATATTTCTTCTGTCCCTCTCTTTCCTCTACTTGTGGGACTCCACGTATGTGTGTGTATGGTGTGTGCCTGTGTGCGTCACATGTGTGTTGCTGTCTCACAGGCTCTGGGCCACCAGGGAAGTCCTTGGGATGCTTTTCATTGTTCTTTTTTTTCTCTTCCTTCAGGTTGGATAATTTCTATTTATGTCTTTAAGTGTTGATCTAACTTAAAGGTATATACTTAAATATGTCTTTTATTAAGCCCTCTAGTAAATTTTTTATTTTAGTTATTGTTTTTCAATTCCAGAATTCCCATTTGATTCTTTTTTAAATGTCACTTATTGAGATTTATTTATTTAAACCACTTTCATCATATTTTCCTTTAACTCTACACATGGCTTCCATTCATTTTTTGTTCTCTAAGTCCAATGCCTCGGTCCACTAAGAACAGTTTCTATTACCTGCTTTTCTCCTGGATATTGGTCACACTTTTCCTGTTTCTTTGCCTGTCTTGTAAATTTTGGTTGGAAAATACATGTTTTAATTGGCTCATCATTTGTAACAAATATACTAACCAATGTCAGCTACTAGGAGGGGAAATGGGGATGGGGAGAGGGTATTATGGGAACGCTGATTTTCTGCTTAATTTTTCTCTAACCCTGAAATGTCTTATTAGGGGACTTCCCTGGTGGCCCAGTGGTTAAGAATCTGCCTTCCAAGGCAGGTGACATGGGTTCGATCCCTGATTGGAGAACTAAGATCCCACATGCTGTGGGGCAACTAAGTCCTGGCGCTCTAGAGCCCGCGCGCCACAACGGCAGATCCCACGTGCTGCAACAAATATCCCACGTGCCGCAACTAAGACCCGACACAGCCAAATAGATAAATAAATATTTTTTTTAAAAGTCTATTAACCAAAACAACTAGATGTCTTAGATTATATTTTGAAACGACTGTGGATTATGATATTTTCCCCTGAGGGTAGTGGTTAGCTGTTTAGCAATTTCCTGGACTAAATCTGTAGACTGTTTCCTTGTGGTGTGTGGCACTCATCTCTCTGCCAGGGTAATAGATAAATGACAAAGACCCTTCCTCTTAGGACGTTATTTTCAATGATACTTGTTAGTGGTACAAGGACCAGAATTAGAAAAAAATACAGACTAGATCCTATGTGTCCAGTGACAATAAATGGGTGATCAAAGGGTAGTCCTCTGCTTCATATTAGTGTCAGTAGGTCCCCTACAAGTACTCAGAATAAACATTGCTTAAGGGGTCGGAATGTTACACATTGTCGTTTTGTTGTATGAAGTATTGGGACAATTGATAAAATTAGGATTGAGAAGATTAAGGACAGTGTGCTCCCTGTTTGTTGTGAATGGATCATACAATTGTGTTTGCAAATAAGAAGTATCATTCTGGCTTGATGTAGGGGGCTGTGTTGAGGAGGTTAGGAGGAGTATAAGGGTCTGGGTCCCCTAGAAGGTCGGATGAGACTAGTACCAGTGTTAGTGAGATTACAAATAGGAACAAGGCATACCAGATATCTTTAATTGTGCAGTGTGGATGAAACGGGATTTTGTTCATATCGGATTAGATCCTTGTTGGACTCTTAGAGCCTGTTTCATGAGGAGTAATGGGTGAAGAACTACTAAAGCTGCAGCAATCAGTGAATGGGAGGATAAAGTGGAAGGTGAAGAGCAGGGGAAAGGGTGGCTTTATCCACTAATCCTCCTCAGCCGCCTTTGGCTGGGTTAGTGCCAATGGAAGGACTTGCTGGAAGGAGACTTGTAACGTAATGTAACTCGCCACAACTAGAGAAAGCCCGTGACAGCAACGAAGACCCAACACAGCCAAAAATAAACAAATTTATTTTAAGAAAAAAAAGCTATTTAGCCTCATGATAAGATGTAACCTGTAAATGCTGTGGCTATTAAATAGCTGGATGATTCCAATGTCTCATGTCTCTCGGAAGCTGTAAGATCCGTAATACAGACCTCTCCCAACGTGGGTAAACAAACAAGCAAAGAATATGGAGGCTCTATTTCCATTAAGTATCGGCTAATTCATCCATAGTCTCCATCTTGGTAGATATGGATTATGGACAAGAAAGCAGTTATTGATACATGATACATGATAAAGTATTGCTGGGAATAACCCTGTTAAGATACGTAAAATTAAACAAATACCAAGCTGAGAACCAAATTTCATCATGATGAGAGATTTGATGGAGCTGGTAAATCAATAAATGAATCGTTGACAGTTTTGCTTAATGGGTAGGTTTTTCTAGTGTTGGTCATTAGTGGGGTTTTTAAAATAAATTCATTTATTTATTTATTTTTGGCTTCATTGGGTCTTTGTTGCTGTGCGTGGGCTTTAGTTGCGGCGAGCGGGGGCTACTCTTCATTGCGGTGTGCGGGCTTCTCATTGCGGTGGCTTCCCTTGCTGCGGAGCACGGGCTCTAGGCACACGGGCTTCCGTAGCTGTAGCACGCAGGCTCAGTAGTTATGGCTCACTGGCTGTAGAGAGCAGGTTCAGTAGTTGTGGTGCACAGGCTTAGTTGCTCCGTGGCATGTGGAATCTTCCTGGAGCAGGGCTTGAACCCATGTCCCCTGCACTGGCAGGCAGATTCTTACCCACTGTGCCACCAGAGAAGCCCTGGTCATTAGTGTTTATATAGTTGAAAGACGATGATTTTCATGGCATTGGCCATGGTTACGCTCCACATAAGAATAATCATGACATACGCTGGATGTAAGTACACTTTGGTAGTTAGTTTTGAGGGTTTCCTTCAAAAGCTTCCTTACTTATGGTGGGCTTGGGTTGATCGTGAGTGGTTGAATTGGTTCTGGCATTGTAATACGTTTTGGCGGGTCATCTTTGAGCTTAATGGTTTCTCAGTCTCTTTAGTGGGACTGTTGTTAGTTCGTGGTTATACAACGGCTGTGCCTACGGAGCAGTAGCCCGAGCCTTGTGTTTCTAACAAAACTGTCTTAGGGCTGTTTCTTTGGGGGTTGATAATGGGGCGTGCAGTGATCCTTTTGCTGAAAAAGTTGAGGAGCAAGGATTGTGTTTAAGTTGAATGGGGTGGGAACTGAATAATTTACGCTACAGGAGATTCCGACTTTTTCTGAGGAAGCTACAGGAACGCTGTGTAGGGTGGTTACGGTACGTGACTGGTGACTGTTACGGGTTGGTCCCTGCTTATTGGTGCTCTGGTTAAGATGGAGATTACCCGTGGACATTAAATAGGGTTGTACTTCAGTGTAACGAGGAAGGAGAGCAAACGTAATTTAACTGGGCCTATACGTGTCTGCCGTAGGCTGTGAATAATAGCTTTGGAGCATATACAGAGCGTGGCTTTGAAGAACGCACGTGTGACGGTGTGGAGGCGTGCTAGGCAGGGTTTTCGCTGTCGGTAGTTGGTACAATGAGGCCTAGTTGACTCGAGAGGAGTATGTGCGCGGAGGCAGTGATGAATGTACCGACCCCTGTTACGAGGATGGGGATGTTGGACCCTGAGATGACGTTACTGCCCCCGAGCAAGGGCGCTTGTCCCCTCGGAGCAGAAAGCAACTCCTGACAGCGGGTGTCTGCAGCGAAGAAAGGGTTTATTTGCAGGCTTTAAACAAGGGCATGAGGGACAAGCCTCAGATCCACTCAGACCCGCTCAGATAAGCCTCCGACCAACTTGATCTTTGAGGGGATTTTTTAAAAAGGGGAACAAAGAAAGAGGCTGGGATTCGTCATCGTTTTATGACATTTCTGTGACATTTCTGAATCTAGTTTCAGGAGTCAGGCTGTCTCTGGTTTACATTCTCAGGCCAGGCGGTCCATGGCTGGGGGGTCTGTGAGCTCATCTTGCCCTGGAGAAACAACCTGAGTGTGTATTAACGATGATGTCTACAATGGCAATTTCAGTACATCAGTGATGTTATCAACAGCAGCCATCTTAGTCACCTGACTCTGGTTGATTCGTGCTCAGTTAGCACAGGATTGAGGTCAGAGGGAACAAGAAAGGGAATAAAGTTTTGGGTGGAGAGACGAATCCTGAACTCAGTAAGGGAACTCGGTTTTGGGGGGACTTGGTGTCACTACTACAAATAACTCTCTCATTAAGCTGCTTGCTGGCGGCAGGGCTGCATTTGTAAGCCTTCTTAAGAGTCGTCATCGCCATTAGTGGAAGAAATGTTTAGGCCACGGGCTAAAATTGTGGTACGGCTGTGAATACGTTCGTGATTTGAATGTGCCAAGCAAAATAGTGTAGATGACGTGAGGCCATGAGCAGTTCTAAGCCCCTGCGACATCCAGGTGTCGGGTAAGAACACGCGCTGCCAGTGGCCCGCGGAGCAGCAGCGCGAGCGGGTCGAGCTGGTAAGAACACGCGCTGTCAGTGGCCCGCGGAGCAGCAGCGCGAGCGGGTCGAGCTGTTATAACTATTCCTCATTAGGATGACGTAAGGACTGGCTCTGCTCTGTGGCTTTAAGGGGTTTGGGAGTTTGGGTGCTGCAACTGCAGGAACCGTAGATCCCACCGTCGGGGCTTCTACACCCGCCGTGCAGTCAGAGGTGTAACGCGTAGGGGGGTGTTTTTACTGTAAAAGCTATTGTGTATGTTAATCGTATGAAAATATTGAATCGAGAGTCAGATGCTGCTTGGGTTCGGTACTGGATCATTAAAAAGTTTGGGGGGGCTTCCCTGGTGGCGCAGTGGTTGAGAGTCCGCCTGCCGATGCAGGGGACACGGGTTCGTGCCCCGGTCCGGGAGGATCCCACATGCTGCGGAGCGGCTGGTCCTGTGGGCCATGGCCGCTGAGCCTGCGCGTCCGGAGCCTGTGCTCCGCAACGGGAGAGGCCACAACAGTGAGAGGCCCACGTACCACAAAAAAAAAAAAAAAAAAAAAGTTTGGGGAAGGCTTCCCTGGTGGCGCAGCGGTTAAGAATCCGCCTGCCAGTGCAACGGACACAGGTTCGAGCGCTTGCCCGGGAAGATCCCACGTGACGCGGAGCAACTAAGCCCATGCGCCACAGCTACTAAGCCTGAGTTCTAGAGCCCACGAGCCACAACTACTGACCCCGCGTGTCGCAACTACTGAAGCCCGCGTGCCTAGAGCCCATGCTCTGCAACAAGAGAAGCCACGACAATGAGAAGCCCACGCACTGCAACGAAGAGTAGCCCCTGCTCGCCGTAACTAGAGAAAGCCCGCACGCAGCAATGAAGACCCAGTGCAGCCAAAAAAAAAAAAGTTTGGGGAACCAGTGATATTTCTGAGGAGTCCAGCAGCTGCGGCTGAGGGCCCAGCAGGCAGGGTGGGCTGGGACGCCCTCCGGCTTCCATCCAAGCAGTCAGCCCCGCTTGGGGGAGCATGCCCCTGGGTGACAGAGCCCAGGGCCAGGGTGGGGCGGAGGCTGTGCGAGTTCCTGCGTGTGGAGAGGTGGGGGGAGGTAGGGCTGCGTCAGGTGGCTGGAGCGGGCAGAAGTCGAGTGCTGGGGAGGGTCATGCGTGTGACATACAGGTGGACTCAGTCACCTCGTCAGCCCAGTCAGGATCCCAGCCCCGACCTCTGTCCAGACACGCCCACACAGGGGCCATAAAGGCTCGAGAGAGAGGAGAGAGGGCAGGGAGAACGAGGACCGGACGTCTGGATCCCTGGGCCGCTGGCTAGCTGGGTCTGCAGCTGCAGGTACCCCAGAGCGCTGTCTACACTGAGGAGGGGACCCCAGCATGAGGAGGTAATGCCCAGCGCCTGCAAACCCTTCACCCAAACACCCCACCCACAGCTTTGCTGTGTGGTCACTTGAGTCCAGGAGCCCTGGACTCAGGGAACAGCCCCTGGGGCACCTGGGTCCCCAGCGCAGGCCGGTTTCAGAAGGGGGTCGGGGCTCCGTCTGCAAACCAGTGTCTGGCTAGTTCCCAGGAGCGCCGGCTCCTCCTGGGTGTTAAGGGCTTGGGGACAGAACTCTTCCTCCTGAGTCCTCCAGAATGATTGTAGCCCCTGGCTCCAGCTCCAAAGGCCACCCCTGTGGCTCCTGAGAGAGACCACTGTCCCTTGGGGTCCCTTGAACCTGTGGAGAGTCACCCAGGAGCCCCTGGAAGCGGGTGGGAGGCACCAGGGCCAAAGAAGGCAGGTCTGTGACTGACGAAATGAAAGTGGGGGTCAAGACGCTGAGCCGGGGCTGGAGGCTGGGGGGCGATGCGGGCAGGGCAGCTGGAGCCCAAGGGGTCGTCACCCCGGGAGCTGGGGTGTGAGGCCCGGGGAAGCACTGGGGCTCCTCCAGGACCCTGAGGTCAGAGGCCATTTCTCCTGAGGGGGTCTCCCTCTGCCCCCTCCACCTGTGGCAGGGGTGGGGGGCCCCTCCCCCGGGTGGGGGGCCCCTCCCCCTCTAAGCCAGAGCTCTCCCCGGCCCTCCTGTCCTGGGGGTTTCTCCTAGGGGCCCCAGCGTGGGCCAGGGGCGGGCTGATCAGTGACATGGGGACCTCTTGGTGTCCAGAGCCTCTGTCTAGGGAGAGGCAGGGTAGCTGACCAGACTGGGCCAGTGCCCTGCAGGCCAGGGCAGGCCCCTGCCTTTTGCCCCCTGGGAGTGCAAGGGAACCTCCACCCCAAAGTGCTGAGTCACCCGGAGGAGCGAAGGTCTTTGTGGGGCTGGAATCGGGCATCAGGCAGGAAGCCTTGATGGGCCGCCCCTGGCCCCTCCCCCCAGCCACGTGCTCCCAGCCCGGCCCAGCTGCGGAGCAGAAACCTTCCTGCCCACGGAGTGACACTGCCGAGAGATAGATGCACTGAGGCGTGTCAAACATTCTGAGTTTATTTAAGCAAAACTCGATTCAAATCGGGGCGGCATCCAATCTAGCAGATAGAAAGGAGCTCCAAGGAGCTGTGCAGAGTGAAAGACTTCTACAGGCCGGAGGTGGGGTGAACAAGGAAGTTCCTGTAAGCGAAGGGCGCTGGTTGTGGTCGGGTCACCTTCCTTCAGGGGAAGGCAGGGCCGCGAGTGCCGCCTGGCGGTTCCGGATTGTCTGGCTCAGGGTATTTCTTCAGATAGTTCTCCGAGCATGTGTGGGAAAGGGGCAACTCTGAGAATTTAGGGGAGGGCAGGGCAGGGCAGGGCAGCGCCCACCCTGTACTGAGGCCTCAGTTTGGTGATGAAGGCTCTCAGCCCAGCAACTCCACTGGGGGCCTGTTGTCTTGCATTTTAATAATGCAAAAGACACGGGGCACATGCACACCACACACGCGCACGCGGCAATGCACACGCACAGGCACGTGCGGGTACCCTAACCCCACGCCACGCATCCCCGCCGCAGTCAGCCCCAGCCGTCCTCTGCTCTCCCGACCCGGCCTGTCTTGGGTGAGGCCTCCTCGCTGCTGAGTCCTTTAGTCGCCTTCTGTCCTGTGCGTCCCTCCACACTTCCTGCCTTCGGCCGTTGCTCCTCAGAGCCCCTGCTTGGGCTGGGTCCTCAAGCTCCTTGAGGTCAGGCTAGACGTGTCCCGGCGGAGCACCCCATCTTCCCCGCCCCTCCTGGGCTTCCCGCCCAGGTAACGCCCCAGCGTCCACCCACAGCTCTGGGATAGAGCGAAGTGCCACCTGCCTCTGAGGAGCCACGGGCACCGCCTCAGGGGTGTTGCGGGCTTGAGCACCTGCCAGCTGAGCCCCAAGCCCACGCCCCATCAGTGCTACAGCCCCACTGCACCAGGCCCCGACGGTGTGGCCGGCACAGGCCGCGGAGCCAGAGGCAACGCTGGGACCACCAGATCCACGCAGTAACCCGGGCCTGCAGGGTGGGGTCCGAGGGCCCGGGAGCAGGTGTGGGCCTGTGGAGGCCCCATCTCTGTGCCTGCATGGCCTGCTCTGTGACGTGGGGGACAGTAAACCACCTGTGGACCTGATCAGGACCCGGCCCTTGGCCCCCCTGGCTGGACCATCGCCGGCCCTGCCAGGCGTCATGTCTGGAGGTTGTGGGGCAGAGGCAGAGGCTTGCCTGTCTCTCACTCTCCTCCCTGGTCCCCCAGGCTTCTCCTGATCACCAGCCTGGGGGCTGTGTTTCTGCTACAGGGGAGCTCAGCATGGACCCCCCAGGTATGTGCGGGGTCCTCACCCAGCCGCCCCGTGGCTTCCGCCCTCAGCCCCATCAGCAGGGGGTGGAGAAAGGCACCAGCCGGCCTAGGGCAGGGGAGGCGTGGCACCCATGGGACTGCAGGTCCTGTGCACCGGGCGGGCCCGTGGGCACTGGGGGGACCCTCAGGATGAGGGGAGCGGCCCTTCTGCGGCGTCTGATGGACAAGCCACAACCACCCCAGGTGAGCCAGGTGGAGGAGGGGGCCTGATGACGCTCACCTGTGCTGTGAAGCCCAGGGCACCTCCACATGCAGGGCTGCCCAGGGGCCAGGACTGTGCTGGGGCCGTGTTCTTCACCAGCCCTACACCCTGAGAGTGCCAGGCGAAGAGGGAGACACAGGAGGACCAGCACAGCTGTCCCACAGCTGCCGGGCACCGGTCACTGGGCTGGGTCACCCGTTTCATTTGCTCCCCTGCCCCACTGGCCCCGCAAGGAAGTATGGGCAGAGGAACCGGCTCCCCTTCCTCAGGCCACCAGGGGACAGGTGGTGCAAGTACAGACCCCATGCTGTCCCCAAGTCTCCCCCAAAGCCACACGGCCTTCAGCCAGTCCCCAGAGGAGGACCCTTGGAGGACCACACTGAGCCTCACTTGCGACCTCTCTCCCCCAGGTCCTCGTCCAGACCAAAGGCAAAGCCGGGGCTGAGCAGGACACAGAGGAGTGAGTGCCCCCGGCAGCCTCTTGGCGCCTTCCCCTGCTGTGCCCCCTTCGGGCCTGCTTTGAGCTGGGGGCCTTCATGCACGGAGGGGGCATCCTGTCCAGCAGCTTTGGGGAGGGGAGGCACGGGAGCCCCTGAGATCCGTGAGCAACTGAGCAGAGCGCGGGGCCTGGAGGATCCAGTCCCCTCTCCTGCCCCGCCCAGCTCCCCTGCTCCCCCGTAGCCTCCAGGGTGGCTCCCACCCGGGGTGGCCAAGGCAGCAGACTGAGCCAGCCGTGCCCCCTTCCCCTACCCACGTGAGACGGCCGGGCAGGCAGGAGGATGCAGCACCACCTGTAGACCGGGCTCTGCTGATCTCTGCACAGGAGGGAGCCCCGGCCAAGCCCATGGAGCCTTCTCAAGGCCTCCCCTTCAGGGACCTTCCCGGGCCCGACGTCCTGGGCACGCCTGGCCCGAGGGTCTGGGTTGGGGGTGGGGCAGGGGTGCTGTCCTAGGGTCTCCCGCTGCACACGGTGACCTGACCCAGACGCTCTTGCTACAGGGCCTGGGGCGCCCGAGCGGTGGAGCCCCTGGAGAAGGACAGCCAGCTCATGTGGCTCTTCATGGCACCAAAGCTCTTGGCCACCACCGGGGAGAAGCAGCAAGGTCAGGGCAGGCGCTGTCCCCTGGGGAGGGGGGCGCAAGTTCATGACAGGGGGCTCGCAAGGGGCCGACTTGGATGAGTGAAGCCTCGGGAGGGAAACTGAGGCCACACTTCCCTCTGTCTGTCCCTAGGTGCCGAGGCCCTGGCAGAGACTGAGGACACCCTGGGCCGTGTCCCAAGCCCCAGGTGGGGCCCTGAGCCTGACCATGACAGCCTGCACCACAACTGGCCCGAGGAGGCCCAGGGGGAGGCAAGGCCCTGGGCTTGGGTGCTGCCACCTCAGCAGGTGCTTCAAGGGCCAGAGGAGGACCGAGACCACATCTACCACCCCAAGGAGGACCCCTGGGAGCCTTGACCCCCCCACAGCTGCAAAAATAAACCCTGCAAAGAGGCGGCGGCCACATATGTCTTCAAGAACAGTGATTGTGGGCCCCACCTGCTCTGTCTGGGAGAAGGGGGGCCACAGGCTGGCCCCAGGCAGCCCCAGGCTGACGCTTGGCTCCTTGCACCCAGCGCCCATGCGCTGGGAGCCGTCTGCTTCCCCCAGGCCGCCTCATGTGCTGGGGTGCGGACGGAGCTACTCTGGGCTCCCCGCGGACAGGGCCGGAGAATGGAAAGGACTCAGGAGCAGGGAGCCCAGTCGCTGACTGCTCAGGGACAGGGGGGCAAGTGGACAGGGGGACAAGTGGACAGGTGCTCAGGGGGACGGGGGACAAGTGGACAGGTGCTCAGGGGGTCGGGGGACAAGTGGACAGGTGCTCAGGCAGGTGCACAGGTGAGTGGGGGTGGACTTGGGCCCAGCCTTTCTGTCCTCATTTTCTGGGCAGTTGCCGGCGCTCTCTGAGGTGACCAGTCCTCTGACACGGCCTGGCTCAGCAGGCCTGATGTTGCAGACGCAGGTATAGGGTCACTGGAATTTTCCACAAGTTGTACATGTGCTGGGGCGTGTGCAAGTGCAGGCGGGGTTTCTGTGTGGCAATCGCGCTCCGGCATCGAGCGGGAAGCACTTGGTACCTGAAACTTCCTCGCTGCCCAGACTGAGCCTGCTGGGGGCTAAGACAGAACGAGGCTCCCGGCTGCTCCAGAGACCGTGGGTCTGTCCTGGGGACCTCACGTGCCCTACAGCTCCTATGTCACCCCACGGGTCCCAAGCTCCTGGAGGCCTCAAATGGCAGCCTCACTCCAAGATGCGCTGCTCAGAGGCGTACATGCCTCCCGGCTTTGAGGCCCCACAGACAGAAGCTCTTTTGCCCCCAGTACCAATAAGGAGACTGAGGCCCCGGCGGTGACCTGCTCAGACCTGAGGTCGATGGTGGCCACGGCCCTGAGCAGCCCAGGGTGGTGTTCGTGGCCAAGTCTCTCTCCAGCCCTGCTGGAGCCAGGTCCCCAGTGGGCACTGCCTACCCCGAGGGCACAGCCGGAGACCCACAGGAGCAGGGGACTTGGGGGTGAGCAGGAGACACTGGCAGAGGCCACAGGCCAGCTCAGCCCCCTGTGACCCTCGCCCCCCAAACTCCCAGGTGCACTGCCGCTGCTCACCCCTTCTACAGAGGGTGCTGAGCGTGGATCCCCTGCCTCTGCTCCCCGGCGTCACTAGGCAGTACTGCTTCTGCAGAGTGACCGCTGCTGGGT
Source organism: Neophocaena asiaeorientalis asiaeorientalis (assembly GCF_003031525.2). Taxonomy (NCBI): domain Eukaryota; kingdom Metazoa; phylum Chordata; class Mammalia; order Artiodactyla; family Phocoenidae; genus Neophocaena; species Neophocaena asiaeorientalis. The sequence goes on along the minus strand of NW_020172269.1, from coordinate 165,494 downwards.
GAGGCATCCAGGCAGGGAATAAGACACCTGAGGTCCTTCCCGGGAGCCGCAGCCCTGGCTTCCCTAAGCCAGGGAAGTGGTCCTGCTGGGGACCCTGGACGCTGCACCTGCATCTGGGGGCACAGGCTCTTGGCCAGGCGGTGCCCAGCGACCCTCATCCCCACACACCTGAGCCACAGGGCAGCTGTGACCCACCACACCTGTGGAACGTTCTTCCTCAGTGGATGGCTGGCAAGGGTGGTCTGTGCTCTTCCCTGAGTCTGAGCATTGGGCTGAACCCAAGACCCTTCTGGTGGGCACTGGGGCTCCCCAGCAAGAGCCTGGACTAGTGGAAAGTACTGTCATACTGTGACTTATAATCAGGAATGTGTGTGGTCTTCATCCCTGATGCTGGCACCGAGCTCCTAAAACCCTTGGAATTTCCTGAGTGATGGGCGTGATAAAGTTGTCCTTTGCTGTGTGACTGAGGTGACTCTGGGAAGGTCCCTAAGGATGGGGCCGGTTGCAGGGAAGTGACCAGGAATAGAGGTTTGGAACCTCCAGCCCCACACCCAGACCTCGGGGAGGGATGAGGGGCTGGGGGTCAGATCAATCGCCAGTGGCCAGTGACTGAATCCAACAGCCTGCGTAGTGAAGGCTCCACAGAAACCCAGAAGGATGCATCTGGAGAGCTTTGGGGTGGTGAGCACGTGTAGGTGCAGGGAGAGGGGTGCTGGAGAGGGAACAGAAGCCCCTCCCCGTACCTCGTCCACCTGGCTGGTCCTGAGTCCTATCCTTGTAGGATAAGCAGTGATCTAGGGAGTGAATGTTTCCCTGAGTTCTGTGAGCTGCTCTAGAAAACTGAGACTGAGGAGGGGTCAAGGGAACCCTCTATCTACAGCCAGTCGGTCAGAAGCCCAGGTGCCCCCCTGGACTTGGGACTGGCATCTGGAGTGGGGGCATCGTGGGGGGCAGTCCTGTGGGACTGAGCCCTGAACCTGCGGGATCTGACGCGTCCCCGGGCAGGGGGTGTCAGAACCAAGCGGACTGCAGGACACCGGCTGGTGCTGAGGGGCTGCCTGGCGGTGGGGGGAGCCCCCTGCCCTTCCCCCCCCGACACATAGTGGAATTGGTGACCGGAATCATTAAACGCCCTAGTGCCAAAATGGGCAAGAGATTGACCACTCATATCACCAAAGAAAACAGAAGGCACACACACCCATGAGATGTTCAATGCCATTAACGGTCAGAGAACTCACCGCTACAGTCCCCTTAGAGCGGCTCACGGGAAAGACGGGCAGCCAGGATGAGGGCCAGGGGCTGGAATGCACATTCCCAGGGCTGGGGATGTAAACCAGCTCAGCTGCTTTGGAAACGGTTTGGGAGTTTCTTACAAAGTCACACATACACACGCCCTACGGCCGAGACTTGACCAGAGGTGTTTGCTCAAGAAATGAAGGCTCGTGTCCACGCAGACTTGTGCGGGTACGTTCACAGCAAGCTTATCTGCGATAGCCAAGAGCTGAAAGCAACCCGGCGCCCCCCAAGAGCTGCCTGGATGGAACACGGCAGCGTGTGCACAGCAGAATCCCGCTCTGCAGCAAAGTGGAATCATCGATGCGCACAGCGCATGCAAACACACACACCCCACCTCACCGTGAGCACGCAGAGGGCATGCACGGCCTTCCACTTACACGGAGTTCTGCAAAGTGCACATTGACCAGCAGGGAGGGGGGCGGACCAGTGGGGGCAGGGCAGAAGGGGGGGATGGAGGTGCTGGTCCAACACCCAAACGAATTTAACTGAATGCTTTAAACGTGAACAGCTTATTACTGCATGTCAATTCAACCTCAATAAAGCTGTTTCAAGAGAGGCCCGTGTGTGGCTGGAAGCGGCTGGCCGTGGGGTCAGGGGGCTGAGATCAGCCCTGGCAGCGGCGGGCCCAGAACGTGGTCCCTTCCCCAGGCTGAGCCCCAGACCTCCGCCCAGTGGACCTATCTGCCTTCCAGGCCCACCAGCTCCTGGTCCTAACCATGGGAGCCTCCCCCGAGCCCTGGGGATCCCTGGTCATCCCAGCTCCCACGCCCACGTGCTGTGAGAAGGTCTGGAGGAGCAGGGAGAAGGCCCTCAGGGAGGGACCCTGTGCAATGGCCAGTGGGAACTCCGCCCACCCCGGGAGACCCAGTTTGAGAACGTGCCGGGAAGCCGTCACAACCTCACAGGCCCCCTTTGCCTGGGTGCCTCGCGTCCTCCTGTCCTCTACCCGCCGCCCCGGCCATCCCCAGACCCACTCAGGCTCATGCGTATTCAGTAGGCGCTCAACCACCAGAGCGAGGGAACACAGGCACCGGGCCCAGCACCCCCCACTCCAGCTGACGGTGTGGTCAGCTCCCAGAGGCTCCAGACCAGCCTCTGGGGCTGAAGGAGCAGCCCCGGCCCCCTCTTCAAGGGCCACCTTAGTGACTGCAGCCCACTCAGGGCTGCCTGGGTAGCTGATGCACCCACCCCCAGGCCCCCTTGCCATGTGCTGTGTCACCCAGGCCCCTGCCCAGGCCCTCTGCGATCTCCCCACGCGAGGGTCTCGACCTGTGTGAACTCTCATCCCGAACCCAGGGACTTGCCGAGTCAGGTGACCCAGACCTATGGGGGGGGGGAGGCCTTACTTCCCACCTGAGGGTTCACCGAGACTGGGTGGGGTCTGCCCTCCGGGGAGCCCACAGCCGCTGTTGCACTCAGCACAGAACAGGCCTTTGTGAGTGAAGATGGAGCTCCTGTTTAAACCTTTGGACTGTATGTTGGCAAGTAACTGCACTTTTCCATCATTTTCCTGAACTGGGATAATGCCAGCCCTGGTCAGCAGAGGCCCCCCCAGGACCCGCTGGGCCCCTGGAGCCCCTGGCTGGGTGAGCTTTGAGCGCTGCCGGGCAGGGCCAGGCCAGTTCATCTGCCGCTGGGCATGCCTGCTGGTGGCGGCGTCGGGTTCAGGGTTCCAGATCCCTCTCTGGGCGGGTGGTCTTCAACAGGCCTGGAACAGGGCATCGGGGGCCGGCAACCCCTTCTTGAGGATGAGGTTTCCGTAGAGGGCCGCCTCCCTGCATAAGGAGCAGGCTGAGTGCCGAGCTGGGATGGACAGGACTGGGGTGCCCAGAGCCCTGCTCTGCCACCCACCCAGTGCACTTTCAGCAAATCCCTCGGCTCTGCCATTCCCCGTGGGGCATCTAGTCTCCGACGGGGCAGGGGCTGAGCAGAGGGTGGGGAGGGCTCTGCAGTGGGAAGTGGTAGGGGCCCAGGCTCGGCCCAGATGCAGCCGGACCCAGGCAGACCTAGGAGGACCCAGTGGACCCAGCAGGTCCAGCCAGAGCTCACCCAGTTGTCACAACAGCAAAAGCCTTTCTGGTCCACTCATAAAACTCAAATGTCTCTATCGTGGCCAGGGGGCTCTGGAAGGCAAGGGGGGCGGTTGAGGGCCCCAGGCCCAGTGGGGCATCAGCAGATTCTCCAGGCTGGGGTCCCCAGGACGCTGGGCTCCTGACCTGCGAGGGTTGGGCGGACAGGTGCACAGGGGGCTGTGGTGGCCGCCTGCCTGGGGCCCTTGAATCGTCTGAGCTGCCCTGGGGGTCGGGGTGGGGCTGCTGTCCAGGACGGGAGCCCCGGGTCCTCTCTTCAGGAAGGTCCTGCCCAAGATCTGCTGGTGGGTGGTCCCGGGAGGACAGGCCCGGCCCCTTGAAGGGTGGGGGGCTGACAGGCAGCATTGGGCCAGGCCTCTGACCACAGATGGGGTTCCCCGCTTTCCCCTGGCTCCGCACGGACAGGCTGGGATGGGTGAGGATCCCCGGGCAGAGATAGGTCAGGGTCCTGGAAGGGAGCGGGGAGGCAGGGGCAAGGGGTGGCCATACCCCTGGGTAGAAGCTCGCACAACCATGGTACAGGGTTCGGGGGGGGCCTGTCTTTCACTTCTCTCGGGACTCCAAGGAGGCACAGAGGATCCCTGACCCCTTTCCTGGTGGGGATCTCAGGCTCACCGCACAGCCGGCCCTGGAGAGGATGGATTGGTAGCTTGTCCACACTGGGGTCTGCAGGCCCCTCTCCCTGTCACTGGGCACCAGCTCCACGACCACAGCCTGGAGACAGAGGGGGGTCAGCTCTGTGGCCCCCTGCTCCTGCCCTGGGTGCCTTCAGGACCCTTTGTTGGGTGACAGTTCAGGGCTCCTCTGATCAGGCTCAGGGGTCTTTGGGGACACGGGTCCTACCCCCTACCCAAGGCAAGTGGCCCCCCTGAGTTCTGGCAAAGGGTAAACTGAGGCCCAGAGCAGGCTTACCGGGCTCTCCACGTAGCAGTCCAGTGGTAGCAGCTGCAGCACGGCCTCCAGGCGCTGAGGGATGCCCAGGCCTGAGGCCAGAGTGCCGACCTCAGACGCCGCTGTCTCCCGCCCGGCCACCTGCTGCCCGTGGGGTGACACTTATTGAGGTCACACTGGTGTCTCCCCACCCCGGCCACGGCACCTGTCACTGTCTTGGCCCTGCCCATCCCCCTTCACTCTACCACACGGGTTGTTGTTGGTGACCCCCAAACACTCGTCCACCAGGAGGGGCACCTGGGCCACCTCCTTGAACCCAGAAGGCCCTGGAGATGACCTCCTTGTGACGAGGACAGTAGGGTCTGGAAGAAGGCCCCTCTGGCCCCAGGCTGCCCCCAGACCTGCCCCACTTGGCTCCAAGGGCCCCTGCTCTCCCGAAAGTTGGTTTCTGATTGTTAAGCTAATGCGCGCTCATTGTACAAAACCAGGAAATACAGAAGCCCACGAAGAAAAAGAACCAGCTGTAATCTTACTACGTAAAGGAAACCCTGCTACTGTCGGAGTGCATTTCCTTCTGCCGTTTTCCCTCGTTTCAGCAAGGTTAGACTTTTCTGCACATTGGACGCTGAATGCTAACCGCACGTTTGCCGGGGTGTGTGTGTCACCTCTGGGGGCCGCACCGTGACTCACTTATGCCTTCCTTCTCTTCCACCATGTGGGCCTTTCCGTGGCCACCCCGCGGAAAGGGAAGAGAGCACCTCGGGTTACCTGGCCCAAGGTGTAAACTGAGGTACAGCGGGCTCAGCTCCCTGAGCAGGGGGGGAAGCTGGGGCCACCAGGTCGGGAGCGCCCTGTCCAGGGGGCTGTGTTTACCCCACAGTTCACATCTCTGTGCCTTTAGTGGCCTGAACTCTGCAGGGAGAGTCGTGTTCCTGCCTCACAGCATTGCTGGGGGTGGAGGCATCCAGGCACGGCCCAAGCCCAGCCCATGCCCCCCGTTACCCTCAGGACTGCTAACCCCTCTCTTACTGTTACCTCCTGGACCTGGCTCCAGGGCCCTCCCAGCCTCACCTCCCACTGGGCCCTGGGGGGATGAGAGGGTTTTAAGAGACGGAGTGTGCGGACACCTGGAACGTTTGGGGCCCGGTCACGAGTGGTGGGATTCTAGAGCAGAGTAAAGGCTGAATACCTGACCTGGGCCAGGAACCGCTGCTCAGCCAGCCAGGACGGTGCCAGGCCTTAGTTTCCCCATTTGTAGGAAGACACCAAGTGGTGTGTGAGATGGGGCAGGAGGCCCAGGCTCACTTCTGGGGGCTGGGGGCTGCAGGGAGAATCTTGAGGGTCCTGGCACTGAGATTTCCTGGGTCACTGGTGGGTTATTGAGGAATTGGTGGGGGTAGGAGCAGAGCTGCAGCATCTGGTTAGCCCAGAGGCCGGATGACAGCCCACCCTCCCCACCCCGGCCTGCAGAAGGTGGGGCTCACCGTCGGCAGGGATCTCCTCTGGGCCACACCTGCAGATGCAGGCGGTCGGGAAGTTCACGTCCTCACGAACTGAACAACCAGCACGGTTAGACACTCGCGGTGGGTCCGCGCAGCGCACCCTCCCCCGCGGGCTTGGCCGCAGACCCAGGGTCGCCGGTCAGACGCGTTAGGACACGCCCACTGCCCCTCCCTTCCCGTCCGAGAGAGGCGGGGAGAGGGACCACCAGGCGTCGGAGGAACTGCAGGCATCGCCCGAACGCTGCCCGCAGTCCCGCCCAGCGTCCGGCCACGCAGCCCGGCCCAGGCCCACGGCCTCAGGAAAAGAGAAACCGCTGCAAACGTCAGCGGACAGCCCAGGCGAGGCGGTGGTGGCCCCTTGGGGGCCGTGTGGGGAGGGGCTGGAGTAGGAGCTGCACACAGGGCCTGAGGCGGGGCGTGGGCTTGGTCGCCCGGGACCCCGCACACCCGGGCTGAGGGAGGAACCGGATCTGCCGGACACAGCCCCTCTCGGACCAAGGGCCATCGTCCTCGTGACCACCCAGGCAGGCCTCAGTTTCCTTGAGGGCGCGAGGGCGGCCAGAGCAGTGCCCCCACCCAGGACCAGAGGCCCCGCCCGACTTCTGTCCCCGGCGGGTGGATCCCCCAGAAGCTCTGCGCCCGCCACGCTCACCGATCTCATCTCCGTGCCCCATCCGCGCCAGGGCGTAGAGCGGCTCGGGGGACGGCAGCGCGGGGACACCCTTCAGCACCACCCTGAGGGCTGGGCCTGAGAGGGCGGGGCGGCCACGAGGGACGGGGCCGGGGAGGGCGGGGCCGCGTGTGGGGCGAATCCTGGAGGGGAGAGGGG
>NW_020172269.1:144362-158819 GCF_003031525.2 Neophocaena asiaeorientalis asiaeorientalis | reverse complement strand
GGCGCGGTCTTTCGAGGTCTCGCTTACCCGGCCAGGTCCAGGACCCGGGCACCCACGTGTGTTTGTGTTGGAGCTCCCCAGCGCCCTCCGTGCGTGAAGGCCTCCTCTCCAGCCCCCGTTCCGCCCCCAGGCCTTGGGGACTCGTCCCCCACCCCCTCTAGCCCGCAGGGTCCGTGGTGCCCTGGGGTGGGGAGGGCTGGGTGGCGGCACAGGGAGGATTTACTCCTTCACCCAACACTGTTCACACTGGAAGGACCCTGAGGACAGGTGGGTGCGACCTCTGGGCCAAGCGGGTGTGCTGAGAGCACCCCTGCGCTGTCTTCCAGGCGTCAGCCTGCTGAGACCCCTCAGGTACCTGTCTAGGGTGCCGCACCCCTGCCCAGGGCAGCAGCGCTCTGACTCCCGGTAGGGGCCCCAGCGACCTGGACTCCACAGGACCCTCCCCATCCCCGCCCCCACACCCCCCAACACTAGGTGTCTTAATTTTGGGGGGGAGAGGTCACCTTCAGCTGGCCAGCTGAGGTGCATATAAAAGGAATGATTTCAAGGAGCCCATACATCTTGCATCTTCCCATACACAGGAAAGCACTAAATTCATTAACTTGAGATGTCTGGTTTTCTTTAATTAGCAGTAATATTTTGCTGTTCGGACTACCTGGTTTTTTGTTTTGTTTTGTTTGCAAAAACTCCTGTACATACTGGCTCCTCCTGTTACCCGAAAACTGGGTTCATCTCTCGGTGGGTGTCGAGCCGAAAGACAGCCAAGCCAGCAAAGGTGGGGAGAAGGAAGAATTTATCACAGCAAATAAGGAGAGCACGGGGGCCTTCCCAAAGCAGGGTCCCCCCCAGCAAAACTGGGGACGTTTTAAGCTAAGGGCACATGCGCGCATCCAGGAAGGGGCTTGAGCAGAAAACTTAGCATAAAGTTGGGGCAAAGGTCAGGTCGACAGAGTCACGTCTTTGTTGATTTAAGTCAGGACGGTCAGCATCACCATTCCACCCTCCACCTGGGTAGGGACCTTAGTTCCTGCACAACTCAAGGTATATTATTATGTTTATCCCTTGAGGAGGACCTAGGACTCTGCTTTATCACTGCCTTTTCTCTGTCCCTGTGTTCCTCTGTTCGTTTAACATCACTGATTACTGAGACCTGTTCAAGGGCAAGCACCAGGGCCAGGCTTAGACCACAAAATGGCACAGGCCAAAACGGGTTCTCGTCTGTTCAGAAAGCCATTCCTGGTTCTCTTTCTCCGGGGACCCCCTGCCCTATCTGCTTACACTCCCTCACCTCTTCGGAACAGTCCCTGAGAGCTGAGAGGCTGTATCCTGGGCTTAAGTCATCAGCAAGTCCACCGAATAAAGCATAATTCTCAATTTTTAGGTTGTGCATTTATTTCAGTCGACAGGTATGATTGTGTTTTCCCAAAATGGCAGCACCGCCGCCATGTTGTATCTGACACGGCAGTGAGTGAGGCGCCTCCCCTGAGGCGGGTTTGTCCCCTTCCTTGAACCGGGTGGACCTTTGTGTAACTGCCTCCAATAGAATGCTGCACATGCTGCTGCCTGGCTTCTGGGGGCAGGTCATAAAAGGCAGTATGGTGGGACTTCCCTGGTGGCACAGTGGTTAAGAATCCGCCTGCCAATGCAGGGGACACGGGTTTGAGCCCTTGTCCAGGAAGATCCCACATGCCGTGGAGCAACTAAGCCCATGCGCCACAACTACTGAAGCCCGCACGCCTAGAGCCCGTGCTCCGCAACAAGAGAAGCCGCTGCAACGAGAAGCCCAGGCACCGCAGTGAAGATCCCCCTGCCCTATCTGCTTACACTCCCTCACCTCTTCGGAACAGTCCCTGAGAGCTGAGAGGCTGTATCCTGGGCTTAAGTCATCAGCAAGTCCACCGAATAAAGCATAATTCTCAATTTTTAGGTTGTGCATTTATTTCAGTCGACAGGTATGATTGTGTTTTCCCAAAATGGCAGCACCGCCGCCATGTTGTATCTGACACGCCACAGTGAGTGACGCGCCTCCCCTGAGGCGGGTTTGTCCCCTTCCTTGAACCGGGTGGACCTTTGTGTAACTGCCTCCAATAGAATGCTGCACATGCTGCTGCCTGGCTTCTGGGGGCAGGTCATAAAAGGCAGTATGGTGGGACTTCCCTGGTGGCACAGTGGTTAAGAATCCGCCTGCCAATGCAGGGGACACGGGTTTGAGCCCTTGTCCAGGAAGATCCCACATGCCGTGGAGCAACTAAGCCCGTGCGCCACAACTACTGAAGCCCGCACGCCTAGAGCCCGTGCTCCGCAACAAGAGAAGCCGCTGCAACGAGAAGCCCAGGCACCGCAGTGAAGAGTAGCCCCGCTCACTGCAACTAGAGAAAGCCCACGTATAGCAACGAAGACCCAACACAGCCAAAAAAAAAAAAGGCAGTGTGGCTTCCTCCTGATTCTCTCTTCAGAACACTTGCCCTGGTGTTATAATCAAATGCAACCGATTTTCTCCCGAGGAGACAAAACCAGTTAGACAAGCACAATTTAATTTAGCTTATTTTGCAGGACAAGAAAGGTCAACTTGACCTGGGACAGTTCTTGTTTATGCCTCTGAAAATCATAAGCAAAACTCAAACAGTTCCCCCAACTGGCATGAGGTAACCACTAGCCAACTCTCTTTCATTTAAGAAAATTCGAATCTTGTAACCAATCATAAAGAACCACTGCCCTCACACTACATACGCTGCTTTGTAACAACATCCTCTGAGCCTCATCCCATGTTTTGGTTTGAGTCCTCCTGGTTTGCAAACTGTCTTTCTGGTGTGTGCACGATACACTTTTACTAATCTCTACCTAAGTAATTTGTTAGTTTTACTTCTGTTTTTTGTGAACTTCTGCCACTGGGAACGCAGACACGGTACTGGCAGGAAGCCGAGGGAACGAACGTGGTGAGCCCTCCTGTGGGCATTCGGCCCATAGCCCCAGCTCAGCCCAGTGACGCTGCATCAACCACCAGGCCAGGGAGCGATTGCTCAGGCGGGGCTCCAGCTGAGGCCCCAGACTTTGTGGAGCAGAGACAAGCTGACCCATGGTGGCCTGTCTGTATTCCTGACCCATACAAACTGAGAAAGGAGAACTGATGGTTGTTCCTGTAAGCCACCGAGTTGAGGGATAATTTATTATGTGGCAGCAGCTGACTAATGCAGGTGGCTCCTGTGCCCTGCTGAGATGTCACCAAAAGCCCTGCTGACGCTGCCCTTGGCCTTCAACCCTGTGTCTGCTCTCTCTCTACCCCGCTCCACACATGCAGGCTTGAGTGCAGACCCCAGTGCAGATGCCCGTGCCTGCACCGGCCGGATCATACCCCCGCTTAAGAACCCCAAACCTAACTTCACTGCCCAGCCTGCAAACGGGCTCTTGCTCAGGCCAGCTGGCTCTCAGCCCTCTAGGCTCTGGCCCTCCTTACAGGGTTGCCCGGTTTGCCTGCTGGCCACCTCAGTACTTACTGCTGCCTGTGCCGCAGGAAACAGCCCAACCCAGAACCGGGACAGGCCAGGCTCTCTCCCCTCAGAGCCCGCCCCCTTCCACCTCATTCCCAAATGGACCCTCAGCCCTGCGGTGACACGCCCGGAGGCCTGGCAGCTCCTGCGGAAGTTCTGTACGTGAAAGATGGCAGAGAACCTGAAGTCAACAGACAACCCACGTCCACTGCCTAGCCCTGCGGAGCCTCACTGGTCAAGGAAGCTGCCCAGGGAGGTGGTCAGCAGGGCCCACACTCAGGCCGCCCACTGCGGCCAATTCCACCCAGGGTGAGCAGTTTCTACTCCAAAACCTGAGTGGAGAGACTTGAAGTTAACATTCCCTGAAGCTTATCTTTTTAGTAGGAATATAAGAGGGAAAAGCCAATTTTATACGGATAGATGAGAATGCAAGGTCTCAGCTTCAGAAACAAATCAAACCCCCAAACAATATGGCGCCGGAGGTCAATTAACTCAACAGGGAGTGGAGGGCTCTCTGGGGCTTGTGGTCCTTGAAGTCCCGCTGGGGTTTGCCTTCAACCCCGCCACCCACAGCAAAGCACGCAGTCACACCACTGGACGGTCCCCAGTCTCCCCAAGCCTGGGGCCACCACGCAGCCTGAAGACAAGATCCTGTTCCCTGGGCCTGGGGCTGGGGCCCCGTCCCTGCCACATGCTGGATCCCAAACGACCCTGTGGGTGCAGACCTTTGAGACACACATACTCTCATGTACGGGTTCCACGTTGAGCCCTTTCTCAGCTTCCGGCTGAGCTGCTGAGACAAGGGCACCTGCGAGTCTTGGATGGGCCCCTCACAACTGGCCCCCCAGCACTTGGAGCTCTGTTGTTCGGAATCGGTTATGAAGGTCACCGCCCAACGCGTGTGAAAGATTAAACTAATGCACGGACTTTCTCAACTCTAAGGTTTCCTCCTGCACATACCTCTGCCTGTTCATTCTAGATGGTACGTCACTAGCGCAAACCCCGGTTACACAGCTTTAATAAATGGGGTTCGCACCTCTACTGCCATGAAGACCGCCCAGCTGGGCCCGGCCTTCCTGACCCCAGGGGAGAGCCTGATCTCGTGGTCCCCTCGTACCTACTCTCTTGCCCACCGTTCAAGGGCGACTCCATCAGAACTCTGTCTGCTGTCTGGGGAGGGCCTTGTGCCGTAATAGAACCACTGCGCCCTTCTCAAACTCCCGACCACGGCACACACCGCAGAATGACAGGGCCTGGGCGGAGACTGCAGAGCTAACCTCCCCAGGCAGACGGTCAGCAGAGCAATTCTTTTTGGACCCCCCAGCTGCGTAAATATGACCAGAGCACAAGGGTGAGTCATCGAAGGTGCTGGGCGGCCAGAGCTCCACTGGCCATCTCAGCTCTTCCTCAGATGCAGGTGGGTCTCTCTTGGGTGTTCAGCATGGGTCCTGGGTAGGGGGAGGGTACACACTCTGGGCCCAGCCCTGCCCAAGGCCATGACTGCAATCCCACATTCAGAAACCTCCGCTGGGCAGGCTGGTCAACAGGCTACCTGCCCATGACTGGCAGCAGGACAAGGTGGAGGAAACGCCTGTACCAGGTGCTCAGGTCTTCGCTGGGTGGCGGCTCCCGGAGGAGGGCTCTGAGGCCCGATTCCCAGGACAGGCAGGCGCATGTCTCACCGTGCAGCACTTGCTTAGGCAGAGCTCTGCCCTGGGTTCTGAGCAGCACCCATCATGCCGACAGCTGAGGCTCTCTCTGCAGAGCAAGACGGATGGGGTGGGGGTGGGGGCACAACGAAGCCAGCAGAGCTCACCCCTCACCTGGCCGTCTGTTCACCTGCAGCTGCGTTGCAGTGGGCACCGCACCAAGATCCAGGTGCCGGCGTTCGCTCCCAGAGGTGCAGCTCTCCTGGCCTCACCTTGGAGGGTCTGAGGACATTCTGAGGCTGGGGGGCCCTGACCCAGGCCAGTGACTGCCGTCTTCACCCGTGCAGCCCTCCCAGGCAGCAGGAGGACAAGGGCCTTCATCCCGTGCTCCAGGACTCATACGACTCTCCCCGCTGGGCACCTGCTCGAGAATCTGGTGTAAAATGGAGGGTTTAGAGTTCCGAGCTGGGCTGTGACTTGAGGATTAAACAGCAGACGTCTGGTCGGGGCAGAGGTGTTTCCCGGTACCTCGGTCACTCATTCACCCAGGGTCCTGCAAGGTGCCTGACTGCACGGTGCCCCAGGGGACGCAGCTGGCCCTCCCGGGGATAAGGCCACCAGAGGAACCTTGGTGCGTAAACTCTACGTCCTCCCAGAGCAAAGGGCACGAATCCTGCGCCAGGTCTGGGAGCATGCATTTTAAACCAGCGCCCCAGGGATTCCGACACAAGCAGTCCTCACACCAATCTGGGAGCCTCGGCCCCTAGCAGCCCAGCCCCACAGTGCCGCCCTTCCCTTCCAGACGCACTCGAGCTGAAATGCAAGGATTCGTGCAGGCAATGTTCGCTGCACCGCCGCCACGGCGGCTCTGAAACAAGAACCTGCACACGGTCTAAACATCCAACACCATGTAAATAAGCAGATCACAACATACACACATCATGAAATATTTCAGGGCCACTGAGAGGAATGCTAGTAGGAATAATATTCAGCCATGAAACGAAATGAAACTGTTAGTGCTACAACCTGACGGACCTTGGAAATATTATATTAAATCCAGTGACAGAAAGAAAGTGGAACAGAGGTCCCCAGGGCCGGGGGGCTGGAGTAGGGAGTTAGTGTTGAAGGGGTGAGGTTTCTGTCTGGGGTGATGAAACAGTCTGGAGATGAAGAACACTGTGAATACACTGAATGCTGTGAAAATGTACATTTAAGAATGGGAAAAATGAAAACAAATGCTAGTCAAACAGAAGGATAGGGTGCATTTGTGTGCTAGAAGCAGAAGGTGATCAGTGCACCTTGCAGAAACGTGTACGTGGAGAACCATTTCTGTTCAAAGAAAATGGAATTTCACACCGGAGCATGTGTTCACGCATGTGGGCACAGAAAGACACCTTGAAAGGCACGAACGTGTGAACAGTGGTTACCCTCGGAGTGGGAGGTGGGTGCCTTACTTTAAGAGCCTCGTCGTGTCTGAATGTTGTTACTGAGAATGACAAACAAGTTTTAAAGTGACAGAACATTCAAATCTCGCGATAACGAAAAGAAGGGCATAACGTGACCTGAAGTTTATCATTCAGTCAAGAGCACGTCTCTTTAAAGGCTCAGCAGCGAGGCCATCCCTCTGAGCGGCCACGTCCACCGGCTGCAAACGACACCGCAACCAAGCTGGGGGTCCTCACGAGAGCCGGGTGAAGGCCCCCTGCTGCTCGGGGGGGCGAGAGCCCACACAGCCCCCCAGGGCCCCTCACAGCTGGAGAGAAGCTGTGTGTCCCTGACACTGCGTTTGACAGAGAAGGATGTATTTGCTTCTGAAGCTGACAGGCCGTGTTTCTCCTCTTTAACTCGAGGCGCTGAGGCACAGGCAGCCAGCTCCTACTGGTCTTTGAAGCTGGCCTTTCTCTTCTCCACAAACGCAGACATCCCTTCTTTCCGGTCTTCCTGGTGAGAGAAGGGGAAAGGCAGAGGTGGATGGTCACTCTGCGTGGGGTCCAGGCGCGAGGCTCTGCCTGTGTCAGGGCTGCTCCCTGCCCTTGGCCGTCCACTCACCGGGTCCTGCAGCGGGATCACCTCAAAAACTGTGAATGATCCCAATTCCCAGGGGTGGCTTGGGAATGGGTATTTTTCCATTAAACACCCCCGCCCCGCCTTTGTGATGGTCATTCAGGAACCACTAACCTATGAGTGGAATAAACTCCCATCTACAGAGAACCTCAGATGCACGTACTAGGGTCATTCACCAAATCATGACCTGGATTTAGCCATGCTCTAGGTCAGGTGGTGTCCTGAGGGTCAGGAAGCAGGACACGAGAATCCAAGCTCTACCTCTGCATACCTTCCTCTGTGTGCACATATGCACACACGCATGCAATCACACACATGTGCACACACGCACCTGCACTTCCTCAAGAGCTAAAGCCATTTTTAATCTTTTATAAAACACCTAGATATGACTTTCTGATAATAAAAGATCAGTTTTAATGACTATTAAGAGAATGATTTCCTTTGAGTTACTGGCAGATATCCTAGAAAATAATGCTCCAAGGCTTCAGATTATGATAGCGTAATACACTCGAGCCCCATTCCAGGTAACTGGAACAATCTAGGAAAATTATGAGTAAATGGATTGCATTTTAAATACAGGAGTTGCTGTTTAAGGGTGCAATTTGTAAAATCTTTTGTAATAGGAAATAACTGTGTGTAAGTTTCTGTACTTTTGAACTTCCACACACTGTACTTATTTGAAAAAAAATCAGTGCTCAGTGACAGAGCACACGCGATCCGGTTACAGGGGAAGCTAAGGGTTCTGACCAAAGAGAAATGGTATTTAGTGATAAAACCTATAAGGAAATGCCAGGAACCTCTATGGCTGGACCGTGTGTGATTCTCCACGTGAATGAGGCTTACTTACGGTAGCAAAAGTTGAATAGAAGAGTTTCTTCTCCAACTTAATGCCCTCTGTTAATGTCATTTCAAAAGCTGAAAAAGAAAACCCTGAAGTTAGGAGCTGAGGTGCCAGGTGTGGGAACACAGAACTTTTTTGTGGAGGCAGGACACACCCTCGGGGACTGATGTGGACTTTGACTTCACAGATGATGTTTAAAGTACAGCCTCGCTGCTCAAATGCACCACCCCAGCCGAGATGCCCAGTGAATACTGCTCCCGGCCTCCCAGTGTCCTGCACGGGGACCTAGATGGAAGGTGGGACGGCAAACTCTGTCCAGTCACGAGAGGGCTGAGGAAGCCCATGACACTGAACTCAAAAACCACGACAAATAATTAAGGACAACACCCAGAAAACAGAACTCTGTGCAGAACAGAGTGAGTCCCGGGCCATCTTTGCAGTGGAGGTGATGCAGGTGCGAGGCTCGCGGAAGCGTTTCCTTGGCGGCACCTGTAGCTGGGTCCCTGCGGCCAGCGCCCAGCCAAGGTGACAGGTGCCTTGGGCCTTGCGGCACGTCCCCTCCCCTGCTGCACGCTCCACACGCTAGTGCCTGTGTGAACGCTTTGGCCGAGGCCGGGGGCCCGGGAGGCCGGTGAGCAGAGACGGGGGGCAGAGCGGCTTGCCGCGGGCACACACGGCTGTCCCAGCTCACCGTCCTCTTGAAAGGCGACACGGAGCAAAGGGACAGCCTCACTCCAACGCTGAGAACAAATCGTCATGTTAACACTCTAGCGATTCTGAGGAGGGGCGGTCAGAGCTGTCCCGCCGGCAGAGAGAGGACGCCCAGTCCACAGCGACAGCCGGGAGCATGCTCTCTGCCCCCAGCTCATCCCCGACAGATGGGCGGAGCTGCTGGCCGAGAGGAGCCTCTTCCTCCCAGGTTCCCCAGGTGACCCTTCCCGGGCTTCCCCTGCACGCCAGCGCCAGCCCCCTGGCGCCTGTCCCCCAGGCTGGCCCTGTTCTTGGGTCCTGCTTCCAAGGGGAGCTCAGGCCATTTCAACAGAATTTGTTAGCGAGCAACTAGAAACCAGAACTCTACGAAGAGCCAAAATCGAAATACCAAGAATCCTAACAATTTTTGTCGGGACCGGTTAAGATGCATAATTCTGACCCCAAATTGTCAAGCCTCGCAGCTGCTGTGTGGCCTTCTCCGCTCTCCTCCCTACCTGCGTTCACTGATTCTTTGGCCATCGCTGTTACAATCTTAGAGTTGCTGGCAATTTTCTCTGCACACTTTATGGCTTCTTCCACCAGTGTCTCAACAGGAAAAATTTTGCTTACAAGACCTAAAACACATAAAGGTAAACAACACGTGGCAGCAGCTGGTTCTCGTTCTCTAAGCCACAGCACAGGCCTCTGGGTGCCAACAAGGCAGCGGGGACACAGGAAAGGGTCCACGGTGTCCCCTGGTAGGGCCGCCACCCTTGGCTGCTGCGGTCACTGGGCTCTTACAGTCACAGGTCACTGAGGGTCCAGGAGAGGGCATGCCTGCGGAGGGTCTCGGAGACCCTGTTGCTGACCTTGGCTCTGGGAAGCGGGGCGGTTTCACTATTGCTCTTTAACCTGCATGCATGCCTCAGTCACTCCTTTAAGCATGTGGTATTTCAAATGAAAAAACAAAGGCAGTGAGTCTCCTGGGCTCCCAGGACACGGGAAAGCTCTGTGCTGATCACCGGTGGGAGGCCCTGGATGCAGCCCTCCCCACTCCACTCAGCTTCCTGAGGGGGCAGCTCCACGGGAGGCTGTGGCCCGTACCTGCTTGCTTGGCATCCTGGGCCGAGATCCGGTCACCAGTGAGGACCATCTCCATGGCCAGTGACTTTCCGACGGCACGGGTCAGTCTCTGGGTGCCCCCTGCACCTGCAGGGCAGAGGGCTGCTGGGCACCGATGGCTCTGCAGCCAGGATGCACAGATGTGCTGTCCCCAAGTGCCCCAGGGCTGAAGATGGGCCCCTTGGGTGGGGTGGGTGGGCAGAACCCAGGCGTCCAGCAGGTGGGGAAGCCGGGGTAGGCTCCTTTCCACACTCGGGACCCCCTGCCTGGTACCCTGGGTCCCTTGCACCAGTACCTCTCATGCAGAAGTCAGACTACGGACAGACACAAGGAGCTCGCGGCCCAGGGCCCCAGACCCTGACTCAACCCAACCCAGAGGGCAGCTGGGGGGCAGCCTTCGAGCACGGCTTGCTCTGCTCCAGGTGTGGGACGACGCTCCTCTCTTCCGGGTTCCCGCCTTCCCGGCCCCGCTCCCCACCCCCTCCTGCTCACTCCACGGCCTCTAGCTGGAAAGAGAGTGGTCTGCCTGGTCATCCGCCCGTGGTGAACCCCAGGGCTGCCAGACCGAGCCAAGGAGCCACCTGAGGGGGGCACCCACAGTCCAGCAGACTCGGACACTGCCTCAATGCAGTGGAGACCTCAGGCATGGGATGGGAAGACCCTGGTGGTCACCCTCAGCTGACCTCAGACACGCTCTCCTGACCCCACGGCTGCTCCCTGCCCAGCCCAGCTGGCTCGGGAAAGGCTCTGGGCTCCAGGCTCTACACCCAAGGCAGAGACCCCGTGGGGACACAGCCCAAAGTCCTCGTCAGGTGGACCGAGGGGCAGAGGTGTCACTGTTGGCCCACTGTTCCTGTCGCCCTGTCCACGGGGGATATGATTCCCTGCTCTGAACCTGGGTGAGGCTATGGGACTTGCTCTGGCCACTGAAACGTGAGCTCTCAGTGTTGGCCCGTGGTCAGCGTGTTCTCTTCTCTGAGCTGCTGACCAATAAAGATCCAGCGCAGATGTGGCTCATAAGCAAGACTCTCTGTGGTTAGAATCCACCATGTGGCCAGCCCTTCCTGTTCGTGTCGGACAAGGGACCCAGCAACTCCAGAGGAGCCGGCACAGCTCCGAGGCCCCCAAGCCACTCTCAGCGCTGCTGTGCCCACGTGACCTTAGTGTGCAGACAGGCAGCCACAGTCCAGGCTCACACGACAGCCCCACGTGCTTTTGTCGGACACTGGAACAGCCCAAATGCCCCCAAGACGCGGGCAGACTGTGGACGATGACTTGAAGAACCGATACCAAAGCTACCATCAGTCTTTACCTGGGATGGTTCCTATTAGGATCTCTGGCTGCCCAAACTGAGCTTTCTCTCCAGCATAAATGATGTCACACATCATAGCAAGTTCACAGCCACCACCAAGCTGCAAAACAGCACGAGGTTCCACGGAGGAACCCGGTCAAAAATCACTGCTTATTTGAATTTTCTATTAAAGTGAAACACAGTCTAGGGTACAGCAAAGATTAACACAGAGATGCAAAGTTAGTTAACTGTTCCCACAAATTACCTATACAGTGGATGCCAGCAAACTTTCTGTAAAGGGCCAGACAGCAAATGCTTGCGGCTTTGCAGGTCCTACAGTGTCTCTCGTGGCCACTCCACTCTCTGCCGGGGGGGCTCGAAGGCAGCCAGGAGGGGAGAACCGATGGCTATAACCTCTGCCCTCTGACCCGCTGACCCCAGGGGAGCTTTACTAAGGAATCGTGAGTTCAAATGCCCTCCTGGCTTCTCTACAGGCCACAACCAGTCCCAGAGCCTCTGAGCTGTCCAGGCGCCTATAGGAGACCCCGATGGACCAAACAGGGGAGGCAAAGCTTTCAACAGTGGTGAAAGAGGTTAGTTTACAGGGCAGTGCAGGTTGGAAAGCCATCAAAACTGCACAGAGAGCCAACACGTGTGCCCTTAACCTTGCCGTGGGGGAAAAGCACTCCCGGGGAGCCTCAGGACTGGGGGGACTTTACTAACAAAGGAATCTGAAGCCCAACAGCTGAATCCCCACTAACACAGCAGATGCTGAAACACCTCCTCCCTTTACAGCTCTTGGCTCTTCAGCATCACTAGTCAGAAAAGGCCTGCGAGCCTACGAACGAGACTCAGGTCTCCCCCAAATAAAAATCAGTTCTACTGCACACACACAAGTACAATTCCTTCAGGTGTTCTGAGTGCAAGGAGGTGGCATGGGCGGGCACTCACGGCGTAGCCATTGACAGCAGCTATGACCGGCTTCTTGACCCGAGAGAGTCGGTCCCAGTGGCTCAAGAACTTGCTGGAGTAGCAGTCCTGGAACGTTCGATTCTGCATTTCCTTGATGTCGGCTCCAGCTGTGGTGGAAAAGAGGTCCCAGTTACCAGAGCAGAGACCCCACACCAGCAGGTAGCTACTGAGTGTGCCCTGCCAGCAGGCACCAAGGGTTGCAGGGGATGGCCACGTGGACACACAGCTGGGCGGGGGGTACAGTGCAATACGCTGTGATACGAGCTGATGGAGGTGATGCAGACGGATGTGGACAGGAAACAGAGCGGAGAGGGACTCAGAAGAGGCAGGGCTCACTCACTATTCACTCGCACCCGAGACGTGACTGCCCCTGAACAGACTGGTTTTGCTGGCGGGGCACACTCAACGTTAAATGTCAGACGGGCCCCTCCAAGCAGCCTGGGGTTTGGTCCGCTTTACGTAAGTAAACCCCCGAGTCGCAGAACCTTCCTGATGCATTCACGGAGGTGTAAGGCTGCCTGCCTCATGCCATGGGTGCGACCGCACACCTGGGCAGCCTGCCACCACACTGCCCGCCTCACCTGCAAATGCCTTCTCCCCGCCTGTGAGGACGATGGCCCCCACAGCCGGGTCCTCCTCGAAGGCCTGCAGCGCCTGGTTGAGCTCCATGATCAGGCCATCGCAGAGCGCATTGAGTGCCTTGGGGCGGTTCAGCTGGACCAACCCCACGTTGCTGTTCTTCCCCTTCTTGGCTGTGATGATGTATTCAGAGGCTGCGCCTGGGGCGAGAGGGGAAAAGGGGCTGTCCACTCACGGAGGCACCAAACTGGGGGGATGCACCCGTCAGTGGACAGAGTGACCCTGACAGGACCCCTGAGGGGCCCTGCTCAGTCCCTGGTGGCTGCATCATGCAGCTTGTAGCTGCATGGGTGGCTTTTACAGTGCTCTCTGCTTTCACGGATATTGGAACACTTCCTTAAGTTAAAAAAAAAACCCAGCAATGGGCTTCCCTGGTGGTGCAGTGGTTGAGAGTCCGCCTGCCGATGCAGGGGACACGGGTTCGTGCCCCGGTCCAGGAAGATCCTACATGCCACGGAGCGGCTGGGCCCGTGAGCCATGGCCGCTGAGCCTGCGCGTCCGGAGCCTGTGCTCCGCAACGGGAGAGGCCACAACAGTGAGAGGCCCGCGTACTGAAAAAAAAAAACGAAAAAACCCAGCAATGAAAAGCAGCCTTCCTTCTCCTGAATGCCTTGGTCAGCGCTTCCCAGGATGCGTACTAGAGATAGCCTGGGATCCTGTAGAAACAAGGAATGAGGAAACGCCTTCTTTAAACAAATGCCAACTAGGTGAGGGCAGTTAAGCTGCAAACAGAACAGAGTTCCAGCCCTGCTGGGTGGACAGCCTGGTGGGAGGCACACAGGCAAAGGACAACTGTCAGGGCCTGGGCGGGGGCGGCCCGCTCAGAGCTGGGGCCAGCAATGACCTGGAGAAGAAGGTTAGCCAAGGTGGTGGCTTCCTTGAATGGGGAATCAGGGATCGCAGTACCTATCCCATGCGCTTGTGGGGATGTGACTGAAATCACACGTGTAAAGGCAGCATGCCTGTCACATACAAGACCAGGAATGATGGCTGGGTACAGGCCAGGATGTAGAAGCGGGTGGTAAAAGAGAACTCAGGTAAAACCCACACGACCTGGTAGCTAGGTCAAGTGGACACACAGGTGAAGGCAGAGGCCGCAGAGATTCTTTCCCAGCGACATCGACATGGCCAAGAGTTCCCGCTAAATGCGGGGTGGGGGGGGGTGGCGAGTGCGCTCAGGAGAGAGGAGGACGGGCGCCCGGCTGGCTGGGGTGGGGCAGAACCTGAAAGACACACCCGGGGAGAAGCCGTGGACATGGGGAGGCCTGGGCAGGAGGCACTGCAGGACAGCACGTGCGACCCTTTCCAATTGCAGAGGCGCTAACCGCACGTTCTCTTAAAGTCTGAGGACTTTCACACCGAACGCTGAAATGGCCAGAGGTCTTGGCACTCCGTCCCGAGTCCTCAGAGTTGAGACGCTAGTGACCCCAGGGCTCCGCGAGCTCAGGCAGCAGGTGCTGGGAGGGGTCCGGCCCTGGGATGAGGGCTCGGAGGACCCCCACCGCGGGCCCGCCCCCCTCGGCCCAGCACTCACTCGAGACGAAGGAGCGCGGCGCGGGGCAGCCGGGCCAAGTGCACAGCAGGGCGCGGACGCTAGGCTGCAGGGCGCGCAGAGCGCGCAGGGCGGCCATGGCTCTTGCGTGACGACAGCTCGCTCCGGCCGCCCGCCCCGCGGAGCCGCCCCCGGGCCGCGCCAGTCAG
>NW_020172269.1:100023-144259 GCF_003031525.2 Neophocaena asiaeorientalis asiaeorientalis | reverse complement strand
ACGAGGGCTAGAGGTTCAGGTTCAGGTGGGTACCCTGGTCCGCGCCACCTTTGGCGGATCCCAAGCCGTAGGAAGTAGCCCTGAAGACTTGAGAGCAAACCCTCCGGGCTGGCCGAGCCGTGGGGGTGGAAAGACGCGTGGACCGCGCGCCGCAGCCCGAGCTCGGGGTGTGACCGCTCGGGGCCGGCCGGGACGCCCTCGTGGTCGAGAGGGACCGCCGGGAGGCCTCTCGAGTGAGCAGGCCCGCAGTGCTGGCCCGCCGGGCTCCTGGCGGAACTGTCCGCCGGCCTGCGCCGCCTCTGTTCTTCAGGCCCCGGCAGTGCCCTTAGCCTTTGGCCCTTCCCGCCGTTTCCGGGAAACGGCGTGTGTCTGGGTGCGGGGCAAGCGTGTCGTCCCCACACCCGGGTGACTGCGCCTCGAGCCACAGCTGGGTCCCGGATTCGCAGCTGGAGGCAGTGGCTGTGGGGCATGTTAAGCCAAACTTGCTTGAGGACGGGTAGACTGGAGCTCGCTAGAGCTGGGCGGATACACTTGTGACCTGAAGTCAGCCCTCAGGGCAACGTGCAGTTGTAACCAGCGCTGAAAGCCTGACTCTGACAGTGGGTGTTTATAGGACACCAAGCAAAGGAGTGGGAGACAAGCCTCAGATCCACTCAGACCAGCTCAGATAAGCCTCCGACCAACTTGATCTTTGAGGGGATTTTTTAAAAAGGGGAACAAAGAAAGAGGCTGGGATTCGTCATCGTTTTATGACATTTCTGTGACATTTCTGAATCTAGTTTCAGGAGTCAGGCTGTCTCTGGTTTACATTCTCAGGCCAGGCGGTCCATGGCTGGGGGGTCTGTGAGCTCATCTTGCCCTGGAGAAACAACCTGAGTGTGTATTAACGATGATGTCTACAATGGCAATTTCAGTACATCAGTGATGTTATCAACAGCAGCCATCTTAGTCACCTGACTCTGGTTGATTCGTGCTCAGTTAGCACAGGATTGAGGTCAGAGGGAACAAGAAAGGGAATAAAGTTTTGGGTGGAGAGACGAATCCTGAACTCAGTAAGGGAACTCGGTTTTGGGGGGACTTGGTTTCAGTAGCACGGAGAAATCAGAGATAATACTGCTAAGCAGTGTGGGAAGGAGTTGAGAGGCAGAAGTAAGTGCTTAGACAAGGAAAAGATAAATTATTAACAAAATGCTTCCTTTTAGAGGCATCATGTAACTGATTTTTTCATTGCCAAGCACTGTGGCAAACATCCACCTTCTTATTTCTCTTCCTGCCCCATTTCGAGGTCCAGGTGCTCATGAAGTGTGTGCAGTATTATTCAAAGCAGCTGCACGAGGTGGCTGAGGAACATTTTGCAACATTAAACAATTCATATCACTCTGAAATGTATGTATTTATGGGTCTAGATATAACAGGAGTGCAGCACAAAGCTCTTTACATTGGTAACTTGGTATCTACTGAACACTAGATTGTGAAGAGTTTTATTTGTATAAAATAAGATGTAATTAAACTTTAACAATGAAATCATTAAATTACTTTGATTTATAAATTTCAAATGTTTAGACACATATTATTGGCCTCCGTTTGTATTCGTGCCCAAGTTCTGCAAATTCAAGGGTGGAGATAAAAAGATCAAGTACGTGGGAATCCCCTGGCGGTCCAGTGGTTAGGATGCTTTCACTCTGGGGTCCGGGTTCCATCCTTGATCAGGGAACTAAGATCCCACAAGCTGCATGGGGAGGCCAAAAAAGAAAGAAAGAAAAAGGTCATCTACAAATGAAGAGCAAAACGGCTATTTTCAGGTAAATAATAAAATCCAAATCAGAATTGAATACTCAGCAAAACTTTATTTCAGGGCTGAGGATAGACTAAACACATTTTCATGCAAAGAGAAACATTACCAAAACTCTTTACCAAAGGAGCCTGTGTCTTAGTCTGGGCTGCAGTACTGTGACAGGTACCCAAAGGGAAGTGGCTCGAATGTGAAGGAAGTTTTTTCCTAACCCCCCAGGGCTGGTGTTAAGGTCAGGTGGCTGCTATCCTTCATGAAGTAATTTAGGGACAAAAGCACAAGTGACAAAAGAAAAAAATATATAAATTGGACTTCACTCAAATTAAAAACTTTTGTGTTTCAGAGGATACAGTGAAGAAAGTGAAAAGCCACCCCACAGAATGAGAGAAAAAATCTTGTAAGTCATAGATCTGATAAGGGTCTTGTGTCTCGAATATATAAAGAATACTTTCAACTTGCTAACCTAAAAAATAAAAGAGCCAGTTATTTTACCAGTTTTCTCTATTTTATAGAGAAAAAGGAGGAAGTTGGGAGGGGTTGTTTTGAAGAAAAGTCAGTTGGAGGAAAAGGAGAGCTCAGGGTGCTGACAGCTTCTCGTTGGCCTGGCGGCAGCTGCGCCATCACTTTCCTGTGAGATGCAGTGAATCTCCTGTTGGTGATCCTTCTCCTTAGGTCTGTAACTGACAGTCAGGAGGTACCTGCCTGGGCTTCCCTGGTGGCGTGGTGGTTAAGAATCCGCCTGCCAATGCAGGGGACACGGGTTCGAGCCCTGGTCCGGGAAGATCCCACATGCTGCGGAGCAACTATGCCCATGCGCCATAACTACTGAAGCCTGTGCTCCGCAACAAGAGAAGCCACTGCAATGAGAAGCCCGTGCACCGCAACGAAGAGTAGCCCCCGCTCGCCGCAACTAGAGAAAACCCACACACAGCAGCGAAGACCCAACACAGCCAAAAGTAAAATAAAAATAAAAATAAAAAAGGGTACCTGCCTGGGAGCTCCCTCTGCTGGCCTCCCAACTCCACTTTAAGTGAGGTTTCCTTTTATTAATTTTCACAAACTCAGGAATAAAAAGACAATTAGGGCTTCCCTGGTGGCGCAGTGGTTCAGAGTCCGCCTGCTGATGCAGCAGACATGGGTTCGTGCCCCGGTCCGGGAAGATCCCACATGCCGCGGAGCGGCTGGGCCCATGAGCCATGGCCGCTGAGCCTGCGCGTCTGGAGTCTGTGCTCCGCAACGGGAGAGGCCACAACAGTGAGAGGCCCCTGTACCGCAAAAAAAAAAAAAAAAAAAATTAGAAAATGAGCAGAGGATGAACAGACATTTCTACAGTAAAGATGTACAAATGGCTGATAAGCACACAGAAAGATGCTCAACATTGTTAGTCGCTAGGGAAACGCAAATCAGTGGTATCATGAGATACCACTTCACACCTACTAGGATGGCTATAGTCAAAAAAGAGGTAAATGTTGTGAGGACGTGGAGAAATTGGAACCCTCATACAGTGCTGGTGGGAATGTAAAATGATGCACTTTGGAAAGTCTGGCAGTTCTTCAAAAGGTTAAACATAGAGTAACCATGTGACCCAGCAATTCCACCCCTAGGTATATGCCCAAGAGAAGTGAAAACGTGTCTACACAAGAACTCGTACGTGATTGTTTATAGCAGCATTATTCTTAATAGCCAAGAAGTGAGAAAACACCCAAATGCCCACCAACTCATGAATGGATAAACAAAATGTGATATCTCAATACAGTGGATACATTAGAATTTATGAGAATATACAACGGAATATTATTTGGCAATACAAAGCAGTGACGTGTACTGATATGTGCTACAATACGTATGAACCTTGAAAACGTGACGCTGGAAGAAGCCAGACCCAAAAGATCACACAGTGCTTGATTCTGTTTATATGAAATGTCCAGAATAGGCAAATCCACAGAGGCAGAAAGTAGCTTCGTGGTTGCCAGGGCCTGCAGAAGGGGGTGGCGGGTACTGCCAAAGGGTAGGGGGTTTCTTTATGGGGTGGTGAAAATGTTCTAAACTTGATGTGGAGTTGGTTGCACAACTCTGAAAGTATATTGTAAACCAATGAATTGTACACTCTAAATGGGTGAAGTGTATGGAATGTGAATTCTAATCAATAAAGCTGTTTATAGAAATGAACTGCCTGATTTGGTTAAACCACAGGTGATGTCACTAGGCAGTTGCAGCTTCTATTGCCATAGGTGGCCCTTGGGCATCAGGAGAAGCCCAAGACTTTATAGCAGTCTGATTGGAATGAGGTGTGTATGTGTTGGAGCTGCTGCTGGTGGCTTGAGACCCAGCAGGAGAGTCCAGCACCTGCCCACAGCCGCATGAGCATGTGGGATGGTGATGACGGACCAGCTGCAGGTCAGAGCGCCGGCTGCCCCTGCTGTTGGATTCAAGCGGTAGTGCTACACTGAGGGGACAAAAAGTAGAATGCCTGGACCCCCTGCCCCCCACAACTCCTGGGGTCTAAGGTGCTCCCTCCCCCGGGGTCAGAGCACTGCCCTCTATCCCTGGCCATAAAGTCAGTGCATCACATTTCTGTGACTTGGCCTTTCCTCCGATCACCCAGGCCTTCCATCCAGGTGAGGTCAGGTGTGAGTGGGATCGGGGCATTTGTACACCTTGGCCTGCGAGGGCCACCATGAGGGCACTCAGCCACGTGGTCCCTGCCTTCGTGGTGTAGAGTCCTGCCAATCAACAAGAGGCTCCAGGGGGCTGAGCCAGAATTAAGTTTAAGCCCCCAGACCCCGTTTTGGCGATTCCCACTCAGGGATGGTCAGAGCAGAATCTCGAACTTTCTAAATAGGCCTACGTAATCCCTTATCATCCTGACCTTTCCTAGGGAAAGGTTGGCTGGCAGAGAGGAAGGAGGAGGTGAGAGGGCGGAGTGGAAATCTTTGAGGCCATCCCACCTCCTGGCAATACTGTGGTGCAGTGGGTAAGAATCCGCCTGCCAATGCAGGGGACATGGGTTCGAGCTCTGGTCCGGGAAGATCCCACATGCTGTGGAGCAACTAAGCCCGTGCACCACAACTACTGGGCCCATGTGCCACAACTGCTGAAGCCCACGCGCCTAGGGCCGGTGATCCTCAACGAGATAAGCCTCCGCAATAAGAAACCTGCCCACCGCAACGAAGAGTAGCCCCTGCTTGCCCTTGACTAGGGCCTTGACTAGGGCCCTTGCTGCATGGCCAGTGGCAACTGTGAAGGGATGGGAAAGCCAAACACAGGACACAGGGTAGTTTCAAAGGTGACAGAGTCAGCTGATGGGACGAGGACAGCGGGGCTGCAACCTGAGAATGTGGCGGCAGCCATTGGGCCCCGCTGCCAGCCCAGAGAGAGGCCCCGGTGTGCCCGGAGTGGCCCAGGCCCAGCAAGGAGGCCTCCTGCACTGCAGGATGAGCACACAGATGTGCTTCTCACAGCCCCACAAGGCTGTACCAGTAGCTTGATTTCAGGGGTTACACCAGGGACCTCACTGTGGGCATACCTGTGAGGGACCCAGAGACCAGTAGTGTATTTGTCTGTGGAGCTGGGACCCAAGGTCTGCAGGCTGAAGCGTCCCCAGGGTAGACCAGACCACTGGGACGTTGGCAGCAGCCCAGTGACCCCGCTGGGTTTCAGCTTAGCTGACCCTTGGGGGAACCTCACAGGAGGGAACTACACTGAGCTGGGGACTTTGCTTCAGGTGGCAGAATGGGGGGTAAAATTTCCCCCTGCAAACAGGGACACCAGGGTCAGGGTGGCTGCACGCAGATGGGCTGTTTCATTAGAGTTGCCAGGTCGCCTGGCGTTTCCTCATTAGTCGCGGGATGTCAGGCGGAGTGACAAGGCCAGTGTCTGGCTCAGCGTTATGGCTGGTCCCAGGCCCAGCGCTTTAGCTAGGAGTTGGCGCTGCTGACCCCGCGCCGCCTCTGGGTCCAGTGGTCACTGCCATCGCCGAAGGCGCGACTCGGGCTCCCTGCCGGGCTTCGTGCCTCTCCTGCCCTGCGGGGACCGGACGAGGTGAGCCCCCACCCGGGACTGGCACGCATGGCGTCCTCTTCCGCTGCGAGCGGGGCGCTTCATCCTGGCTCTTTCCCTGCGGGGGGGCGGGGACCGCGACCAGCGTGAAGCGCGCGGGGCCGGGTGGGCGGGCGGTCACCAGCCATCTCTCGCGGGCCGCGGTGGGGTAGGAGCTTGGGGAGGCAGGACTCAGAGACGGGGGAAGGGCAGGGGGTGCTCTGCAGGTTGGGGGGTGCAGGGGTGGGGAGTGGAGAGTGAAGAGCCCAGGGCCACGGGCCCAGCAAGCAGCAAACATGCAGCAAGCAGCACGCAAGCCACCCTCCGCTGCTGCCGGCCCCCGGGTAGCGGGCCATTGCTAGCAGTCATGCCGCGGGCACCTTGACCTGCTTGGCGGCCTGTAAGACCAGCCACCGAAACTGCTCAGGATCAGTAGCCGGTCAGCCTGCAGTCTGGGCACAAAATGGGAGAGTTTTCAGGGACTGGTTCGGGTCCACGGCAACAGCTCTCCCCAAGCCTTTCTTTGAAAGGGCAGGCATCCCTTGCATGCACATTTCATTGGAGAAACGATCACATATTTATGCGACTATTTTCTGTCTCCACTCACTGAGCTCCATGAGGGCTGGGATTCTGTCCCTGTTACTCAGGGGTGAGTCTTCACAGCTTGATTATTTGCATAGGTACTGTCTTATTGCTTAAGAAGCAGTTAGATTCCTAAATCCCTTTTCACATTCCAGGAAGTGGCACTGGGTGACTGGCAGCATCCTGGGAGGCTATTCTTTGCAAACAGGGATTCCAGGAAGGGGACAGCAGGCACAGCTGGAGGTGGGTCTACTGCATCCAGTAAGCTGACCCTCCCCACTCCTGTCTACTCTCTGGCTCCCAAAATATTGGCAGCCAGGTCTGTATGCTCCACGCAGGACACTGGAAGACTCTTCCCAGTGTCTTGACCAACCCAAGAGGAAAGACCTAGGGATATGGATGGAGGTTCCCCAAATAACAGCCTACCCAGAATCAAGCTCAAATTTGATGAGCCCCACTCACAAACAGCCATCTGGTCTACCATTCCTCATCACCAGCAGACAGACAAACATAACCTGACATCTCAGAGAGCTTCTTCCTGGAAGACAGAGCCAAAAGAAACAGGAAGAAGAACCCAGAGCACAGCAACAGAGCAGAAGCATAGCACTTCACGCCTCCAGACCAGCGAGGACAATCTCCCTGGAAGATGAAGCAAGAAGACACCCTCCCCTTTCTAAAAAGAAGCATTTGTACAAGAAGAAAGGGCTCCTGGAAATGAACACTATGACAGCAGAAACGAAAGCCTCAATGGAAGAAATCACACAAAGTGTCACCAGGTTGATGTGCGTTATAACAAAATAGCTCTAACCAAGGAGGTCAACAGAAGACCCGGACCAGCAATCTTGGTTCCGCGATAGTAAGCAAAGAATAGCAAACTACCGCTTTAAGCTTAAGCATAAAGCTAAGTCTATTTAAGCATAGGTACACTCCCAGAGAGGGGGAGAGAGAGAGGGAGAGAGAAAGCGGGCTGTTTCAGCGAAGTGAAGCAAGACCAAAGCAAAGTTTATCAAAGCAAAGGTACACTCAGAGAGAGAGAGAGAGAGAGAGAGAGAGAGAGAGAGAGAGTGAGTGGGCTGTTTCTGTGAATTGAAAGCAGCATTCCCGTACAGGCTTAAGGGTGATATTTATTTATTTATTTATTATTTATTTATTTATTTATGCTGTAGCGGGCCTCTCACTGTCGCGGCATCTCCCGTTGCAGAGCACAGACTCCAGACGCGCAGGCTCAGCGGCCATGGCTCACAGGCCCAGCCGCTCCACGGCATGTGGAATCTTCCCGGACCGGAGCACGAACCCACGAACCTGTGTCCCCAGCATCGGCAGGCGGACTCTCAACCACTGCGCCACCAGGGAAGCCCCCAGGCTTAAGGGTGCTTCTAAGGAGCATTTTGCAGGGAGGCGGGGGCGAGTGACAGGGGATCATTATTTGATCGACAGTCCCAAGCTATGTAACAAGTTTACTGCTGCGCATGCTCTCATCCTTCAATCGCTAAGAAACGCCCACGGGGGCGGGGGGCAAAACCATACATAGATTTTATTATAATGATGGTATAATGAGTTTGGGTTTACTATAGGTTATACACCTGTCTGGTCTGGGCATGCGCAGCCCAGGGAAGTTCCCTTGTGTTACTGTGCCCCTCTTTAACAGGATAAGCTGCCCACAATATGACCATAGTTTCAACTGTTCTGGGTGGGGTCAGGGGAGAGTCCCCAGATGGTTGGGTGTGACTCGATTGCTTCTTCTTGTCTTTCTCGCCACTGTCACCTCCTTGCTGCTAAATGTCTGACTAACTACCTAACAAAAGGAGAGCAGAAACGTAAAGGTGGGAAACAGGAGAGAACACACGTGAGCATTCAAAGGCCGGGCTCAAAGTCTGACAGCCTGAATTAAGGACTTTAGGAAGAGGTAAGAGTAAACCCTCAAGAGTTTGCTTAGGGATGAGTCATCAGAAACAATTGATTAGTGAAATAATCAATGACATCATTTGCCAGGATTGAAGGACAGGAGTTTCCAGACTGAGGGCCCTTTGAGTGCCCAACACAGTAAGTAACAACCGAGGGACATGGAACCACCACGCTGTGAAACTTCAGGAGAAGATCTTAAAAACTTCCAGGGAGGAAAATGTCCCCACTGCTTGTAAAGGATTAGAAATTAGAATAGCTGTGGATTTCTTCACAGCACTCCTAGGAGGGAAGAGAAAGGGAGCAATGCCTTCAGAGTTTGAAGGAAGGGGATTCTGACCTAGAATTCTATGTCCAGGCAAACTACAAATCAAGTATGAGAGCAAAATGAAGACATTTTCAGCTTTGCAATATCTTTAAAAAAATGATCTCCCAGACACCTCTTTTCAGCTTCACCAAAACAGGAAAGTGAATCCAAGAACAAGAATATATGGCTGAGGAGGGCAACACAGGGAGCGAGACGGGCTCCTCCTGGAGAAGGAGGAACACCCCAAACAGAAAGACTACCCACCCAGCCTGGGAGCTAGCTCCCCTCCCTGACTACCCTCACCCAACAGGGAACAGGTGGCCACGGAAAGTCCACGGAGGCACGGGTGTGCTGTGGTTTGGAGCAGCGGTACCCAAGTGTGGCTGAGAAGGAATGATGTGCCCTAACTGGGTTTACAGGGAAGCCTGAGGACCCTTTTAGCAGAAGGCAGGAGCTTTCTAATCCCTGCAAGGCAGTAGGGGAGACCTGCGGGAACTGGAGGAATTCTCCAGAAATAACGCAGGCTTGAATATGTCTTCCTCTCCTGGGGCCGGAGGGGGAGGGGGGGACGTAAGACTTGTTTCTCCATTTACCGTTTATCTTGAACTTTGTACTTTATGTGTGCTGCATCCTGTGTTTGTAGACTTGTGACTGTGTATATACACACACACACAACACACAAAAGTGTCGTCGCCTGGAGGCTTTCTCCCCGTCCCGCCCTGACATCTCAGCACCCACCGTCCACGCGCTCCACCGGGTCGGGAGGTGACGGCGCTCGCCTCCGCGTCTGAAGCTAGGAGGCTCCTCCTCCGCCTTCTGGTCGCCGTCCCCACGTCTTCTTAGGAAGGGGACATAACCCGACTGGCCAGCCGGCCGCCCCGATTCTCCCTCGGTGGGGACGCTTGCCCACACCGGCCGGTACCGGGGGATACTCACGGACCCTTCCGCACTCGCCCTCGCCCTCCCCGGCGGCCTTCCGCTACCATCCTAGGGCGTGGGCCAGACCCATAGGGGCAGCCCCAGGCCCAAACCAGAGGGGCGCGCGGAGCCAAGGGGGGGCCGACGCGGGGGACAGCCTTGCCCCACGCCCCTTGCTCCACCTCCAGTCCCGCCTTCCGCCCCGCCCCGGGCCCCCTTCCTCTTCTTGGTGGTGGGCGGCGGCGGCGCGGGGCTGGGCGCGGCGCAGAGGCTCTGCTGCCACCCGGCCTTCCCGCACCTGCGGGTTCTGGAGGCCACGGCCCGCGCCGGTGGCCGCATCCGCTCCGAGCGCAGCTTCGGTAACAGCCCTCCCGGAACTCCTTACCGGAACTCCTTCCCGGACCCGTTTCCCAGAGCCCAATCCGTGCCGCCAGAGCTCTGCCGTCTCCTGGCTCTGCCTGCGTCCGGGGTTAAGCGACCCGGAACCCTTATCTGGCCCCTTGAGTGAATCCTCGCACTGCTTCAGTTAATTAACCAAAGTTCACTGGTCCCCGAAACTCAGCTGCCCGCATGAGCAGGGCCGGCCCCTGCCGTGCATGGGGAACCCGTGGCAATGCACAGTTGCCCCCGGTTCTGGCCCCGCAGGTAGCTCCCCCTCCAGCCTCCAGGTCGCCCCTCCCGGGTGTTCCTCTTAAACTAGGTCTGATGGGCCCTGCCGGGAGAGTCTGTGGTCCTCAGGGACCGTGCGGGCCTCCGGCTGATTTTCAAAGCATATTTGGGAAGGGCAGGGCTCCGTGTACAGAAGGAGGGCTCAGGTGAGGGAGCCTCACAGTGGCCTCTCCTGCTCCCTCCCAGGTGGTGTGGTGGAGGTGGGCGCTCACTGGATCCATGGGCCCTCGCAGGGCAACCCCGTCTTCCAGCTGGCTGCCAAGTACGGGCTTCTGGGGGAGAAGGCATTGTCGGAGGAGAACCAGCTGATCGAGACCGGGGGTCACGTGGGCCTGCCCTCTGTGTCCTATGCCAGCTCCGGGGAAAGTGTGAGCCCTGAGCTGGTGGCGGAGATGGCCAGACTGTTCTACAGTCTCATAGACCAGACCAGGGAGTTCCTGCATGCGGCTGAGACCCCCGCCCCCAGTGTCGGGGAGTACCTCAAGAAGGAGATCCGCCAGCACATGGCCGGCTGGACAGAGGAGGAGGAGACCAAGAGGCTCAAGCTGGCCATCCTGAACAACTTGTTCAACGTGGAGTGCTGTGTGAGCGGTACCCACAGCATGGACCTGGTGGCCCTCGCACCTTTCGGGGAGTACGCTGTGCTACCAGGGTTGGACTGCACCTTTCCTGGGTATGTGTGCGCCCCACCCACCCAGACCCCTCCGTGCCTCCCAGGGGTCCCTACCCGTACCTCAGGCCAAGCTTTGGCAGGCAGGGGATGGGTGGGAGAGACATGGGGCTGTTTGTCTTCCCTGTTTTAGGGAGATTGGTCATTTACTTCCCTAGTTTTGCTCACTTACGAAAAAGAAAAGAATTGTTCTCAAAAACGAGATTAAGGGCTTCCCTGGTGGCACAGTGGTTGAGAGTCCACCTGCCGATGCAGGGGACACGGGTTCGTGCCCCGGTCCGGGAAGATCCCACATGCCGCGGAGCGGCTGGGCCCGTGAGCCATGGCCGCTGGGCCTGCGCGTCCGGAACCTGTGCTCCGCAGCGGGAGAGGCCACGACAGTGAGAGGCCCGCGTACCGCAAAAAAAAAAAAAAAGAAGAAGAAAATGCATCTTGTTGTTCCTCCCACATTTAGGAGGCCTCCTGCTTGTAAGCACTGTGCGGGGGCTTCGACCTCAGAGATGGGCAGACAGGCCCTCCTCTGTGTCGGTGTGGCTGTTCCCCCATGGGGCACTCACAAGACTCTCCAGGACTGCCCTGCACAGGGAGGGCACTGTGACCAGGCAGATGCCCAGAACAAGAGCCCTGGGCTTGGTGAGGAGGAACCTGCTCTCCACAGGTTACCTAGGCAGCTTCGCATCCCTTTGCTCGTTTAATCCTCCCATGAGACCCCCTCCCTCCCTGCTCTCCTCCCTGGCTGAGCCAGGCCCCCAGGCCAAGACCACAGCCCCTTGCAGCTCCTTGATCTGGTGTGAGCTTGGAGGGCTTGTTTCAGAGACTCACCTCCAGGGCCTGGTCGAACCACGGGACACCTCTGTCTCTCCCAGAGGCTACCAAGGACTCACAGACCGCATCATGGCCTCCTTGCCCAAGGACGTGATGGTTTTTAACAAGCCAGTGAAGACCATTCACTGGGATGGGTCCTTCGAGGAAGCTTCTGCTCCTGGGGAGACGTTTCCGGTGCTGGTGGAATGTGAGGATGGAGGCTGCTTCCCAGCGCACCATGTGGTCGTCACCGTGCCATTAGGTAAAGCCTCTCCAGTTCCCATCCCAGGGGCCCCTGGCCTCTGGCTTTCTTCAGCCTCATTGGCTCTGGGGCGTTTGTTGGCTGCTAAGCCTGCGTTTTCTTTCTGAGTTTAGGACAGAGTTACTTGGTTGTGCTTTGTAGCAGTCGAGTGCTTTGGAATAAAGTTTCACAGGAAGAGAAAATGCAGGGCAGCAAGTGTCTTGCTCCCTTTGGAGGTAATTTATGGAAAGGTTGGGAGGTTCACCAAACTGCTTCCTTAGCGGTGGAGAGGGCGTGAAAGCCAGGTCTCGAGTTTCGGTCCCGGTGGTAATCGAGGAAGGAGTCGTGTGTATAATCCTATTTACTTCCAGATCTGATGCTTCACACGCAAGTCTTGGAGTAGGAGCGGGCAGTTGGGTAAAAGGTGGAGATGGCTGAAAGCAAGTCTGTGCCTGTTCATCTCATTTACTCCTGAGGCAGCCGGGGACACATCCGCCCCATCCCCATGGGACAAATGCGAACAGAGATGAGCCACTTAATTGCCCAAGTTCACAAAGCTAGCAGGTGCCAGAGTGGATGGAAGATGAAGGGCAAGAGTCTCTGCCCACCTCCCCCACCCCCACCCCAAGGGCGGTGGCCGCAGGTCCCGCCTGTCCCCTCGCAGAGTTGGGTATGGATAAGCTTGCTCAGTGCCCGGCTTCTTTTTCCCATGGTGGAAGCACACCAGATGTGTCAGCACAGTGTTCTGCTGCTCCTTCGTTTCCGAATCAGCACAGACGGGTCTATCGTGGTGTGTTTTCTCTTACGTGGACGGCCTCGTTCATGCACAGTTGTGGTCGTGGTCACTGAAGCTGCTGCAGTAGGTGCACCGCTGCGGCTGTGTGCTCACTGTTGACGGGGGGCCAGGCGCCTGTCCCGTTTGTTCTTCACAACCACACGTGTTTTCTCGTATGTCGGTGTCGTTACTTGATGCTGATGCAAGTTTACATGGTTTTCACTTGTTCTGTTGCACACAGTGTTGTACACGTGTGTGTTTAAAAACACTTGTGGGCACATGTGTGTAGGATCAATTCCAGTAGCAGGAACTACTGAGTTGAAGCTCTGCACTGAGAGGACGGCCGTGGAGGGACGGTCCCCTCTGTGGATGCTCACGGCTGGTGCCTTGTTTCCTGTGGGGTTGTTCGCCCTTTTCTTGCAGACCTGCGAGGTTGGCTTGTGCTGCGAATGTTTCATCTCCTCGCGGTTTGACTTTGGGCTGAACCTGCTTAATTTTCAGGTGGCTTCTGGGTAAAGCCGGTATGTCTCGCTGCCCCTCCAAGCTAACCCTGGGCAGACTGAGCGGCAGAAGGCTCAGGGGGGAGAACTGTCCCCACAGAGGAGTCCGGGGGCCATGCGACCTGTTCCTGCCTGGCCAGGTGTTCAGGGGGCCTGTTGTGTCCCTCCGCTGAGGTGCTGGCCAGGATTCCCGATGGCCAGCCTGCGTGGGTCCCAGACACCTCTTTCTCTGACTCCTGTGACGGGGTCAGGGTGCCTTCCTGTGGCTGTCAGTTCTGGTTTAAGCGATTGACGTGGTGTAAACCGAGTCTACTTATGAATTCCAGGTTTTCTTAAAGAACGTCTGGACACCTTCTTTGAGCCACCGCTGCCCACCGAGAAGGCGGAAGCGATCAGGAAAATAGGCTTTGGGACCAACAATAAAATCTTCCTGGAGTTTGAGGAGCCTTTCTGGCAGCCAGACTGCCAGCACATCCAGGTGGTGTGGAGGGACACGTCGCCCCTGGAGGATGCCGCCCCCAAGTTGCAGGATGCCTGGTTCAAGAAGCTTGTTGGCTTTTGGGTCCTGCCTTCCTTCGGGTACGTGCTCTTCCCAGGTTTCTCCAAGGAAACCTGGTGTGAGCTCTGCGTGGGGCCCAGTGCTATGTCGATTCTCTGTGAGGTGTTTCTGGAGAGTTTTAATGGGTAGGGATCCCAAGGGCACCTTGAGTAGTGAGACAGACACCCTGGGCCCACCCCTTGCAGGGACAGATGGAGACCCACTGTGTGCAGCTTGTCAGCATCTCTTGGGACCTGGAACGTGTAATAAATACTTGCAGTTGTTTTCCTTGTAAGAGACACACTTTGCTCATTTACAAGAAAGTGTCTGCCAGATACCCAGGCCCGAATGCCCCTGGCAGCCGAGCCAGGGTCCGCATGGTGTGCCCCGTCCCCTCCGGCCCGTCACGCAGGGTATTAGGAGGACACGCACCCGAGGGTCAGGACTTGATACGGTTAGTGACTCGCTGCCTCATGGGACACTGCAGTGGTGGGGCGTTTCCCAGTGCGTGTGGGTGGCAGGGAAGTCACTGGCTCTGTTCATAGGTCCTGTCGAGTCCCCGAATGTGCTAGGGGTGGCCGTCCCCACCGGCGCTCAGTTGTGGAGACAGAAGGAATCGTCTTAGTGCCCTGAGAGTTCTGACCTTGCAGACCCCATGTCGAGGGGCCCTGGGAGTTCGCGGCCACACTGGTGGAGCCACTGGCCCTGGTGGAGGCCGTCTGGGTGTTGCGGGTCTGGTCCCAGCGCTGCTTCTCTCCAGCAGGGCCAGCCAGGTGCTCTGCGGCTTCATTGCAGGGCTCGAGTCTGAGTTCATGGAGACGCTATCGGACGAGGACGTGCTCCTGTCTCTGACACAGGTGCTCCGCAGGGTGACAGGTACCGACTGCAGGGGCCATGCCGCCTCCTGCCCTGGTGGCTGGTCTCTGACAGGAACCAGACCTCTCACCAGACAGGAACTGGGTTCAGCCCTGAGTGTCCGGGGACTGTCCTTCCCATTAGTGCATCACTAAGAGTTCTTGTCTCTGAGGGACACTTCCCACTTCTCTTTTCTAAAATTTGCCACCAAGATGAACGCAGTTGTTCCTAGTCAGAGCTTCACAGACAAGACGCTGAGGCTTGGGAAAGGCGGCGGTGCCTGTCGGGGGCTCTGCTTCTAGGGCCTCATGCGGGGAGCCCCTTACTAACACCCTCTGGGCCTTGGTTTTCTCCCGGGCAGTATCACTCGCTTTTAGCTGCTAAGAGTCCTTAAGGTGAGAGGCTCCTTGGCATTGCTGTTTTGTTTTTTTTTAAAATTAATTAATTAATTTACTTTTGGCTGCGTTGGGTCTTCGTTGCTGCATGGGCTTTCTCTAGTTGTGGCGAGCGGGGGCTACGCTCCATTGTGGTGCACGGGCCTCTCATTGCGGTGGCTTCTCTTGATGCGGAGCACGGGCTCTAGGCGCGCAGCCTTCAGTAGTTGTGGCACACGGGCTCAGTAGTTGTGGCTCACGGGCTCTAGAACGCAGGCTCAGTAGTTGTGGCACACGGGCTTAGTTGCTCGCGGCATGTGGGATCTTCCCGGACCAGGGCTCGAACCCGTGTCCCCTGCATTGGCAGGCGGATTCTTAACCACTGCGCCACCAGGGAAGCCCCAGAGGCTCCTTGTTAATGCGAGTGTCTCTTGGTCTAGGGAATCCCCGGCTCCCCGCACCCAGGAGTGTGCTGAGGTCCCGCTGGCACAGTGCCCCATACACCCGGGGCTCCTACAGCTACGTGGCCGTGGGCAGCTCCGGGGACGACCTGGACCTGCTGGCCCAGCCCCTCCCTGCGGACGGCAGGGGTGCCCAGGTAGGACGCGGCTGCCTGGCGAGGGCACTGGGGTCCCGCTGAAGGCCCAGGACCCGGGATAGGTCCCACGAAGGCCAGGGATGCTGGGTGCGATCAAGTGGGGGGCTGGGGCCCCGAGACTCAGAGTCCATTTTCTTTTTGAAACTAACAGTAATTTTACAATGTGTTATTTTTATCAGAATTATACATACATGTGGCTTAAAGCGTCAGAGGATTCTATGGTGCTGGCTAACAAAATAAAATAAACAAAATACAGCACTCTGGTGGGGGGCATGCCGTGGCCCCTTCCCAGACTGTTCTTCAGGCTGATTCTGATCTCTAAATAACAGGCTTATGCTACCACTGTTTTAAAGCCGTTTTATAAAATCGAAGTACAGTTGGTTTACATTGTTGTGTTAGTTTCAGGTGTACAGCAAAGTGAGTCGGACACACACACACACACGTATTTTTTCTCAGTTTCTTTTCCATTATAGTGCTACCACTTTTTACAAAACATCTAACTGTGTAAAACTTTAAATGTTACAAAGGTTGGCAGAACCTTTGGGTTCCTGTCTCCAGCTTCACAGCTGTCTGTTCCTGGTGTCCCACTGCCCTGGCCTCACCCATACCTGTTACTAGGCATGTCCCACAGGTGATGTCATTTTATTTGCAGCTATTTCAGTGTGCGTCTCTAAAAGATCAAGGACACAGCACTGTTATCACACTTAAAAATTCACAATAGTTGCTCCACATCATCCAACATTCTGTGTTCAGTTTTCTAAGCCTTTTTCTTTTTTGGCTGCGCCTCGAGGCACATGGGATCCTAGTTCCCTGACCAGGGATCGAACCCGCGCCCCCTGCACTGGAAGCGCGGAGCCTTAACCGCTGGACAGCCAGAGAAGTCCCTCTAAGTGCTCTTTGATTTTTCAGTTTTAAGAATCGCTGATTGAATTCTCACCATAGCACATAAAGTTTTAGCTTTCTTGCACTCATCTGCCCACCCAGCCCTCAGACCTCTCCCTACCCTCCAAGATGTGACGCAGTAATTTTGCTAAGACTGCTACTCACTGTTGACACATCCTGTGGAAACAACCACTTCTCTGGGCCGATGGATTCTGTAGGTGGGCACCATGGGACGGTTGTTTCTGCCCCACGACATCTGGGGTCTCAGCTGGGAAGATGACGGGCTTGGGGTGACTCAGGGCTGGGGCTGGGGTCATGTGAGGCTGCCTCTCTCATGTCTGTCCTGAGCATGGCTGGGACGCTGGCTGGAGCACCTGCCCCAGGCCTCTCCATGTGGCTTCCTCACAGAGTGGTGGCCGTCACGCTGCCCTGTGGCCGCCTGGGGCTCCAGCGCAGGCCTTCTGGGGAGGGGCAGCTGCATCGCTCCAGTGATGGAGCTGGGAAGTCAGGAAGCACCACTCCTGCCACACCTGCTGGACAAAGTGGTCAGGAACCCGCCCAGATTCAAGGGGCCGGACACAGACCACACTTTCTGTGGGAGGAGTGTCCAAGGATTTACAGCCGTGTAAAGCCCCACGTTGTGGTGTAAATGCTACTTGGAGAGCCATGTCCCTTAGGGTTTTGAAGACGTTCTCCAGCGTTGCTGCTGGAAGCCTGAGGCCGTTCTGATGCCTTTCTTCCCTGTCACCTGGTTTTCAAATCTCTGAGGAAGCTTGAATGAGCAGGAAGCCCCGCGCTCACGCTCACTCCGAGCCCAGCGGCGCTGCCTTCTGGCACACATTCACTCGTCTGGGATGCTCTTGAATTACCTCACCGTGGTTTTTTTTTTTTTTCCTTTTTCTTTTTCTGGATTTCTGGTTGGATGGTGGGCTTCTGAGTTGGCCCTTGAATTTTCTTATGTTTTTCCTGCTGATTTCTGTCTTTTTGGTTTTTCGCTCTGTGTTTGGGGAGGAGTGTGTGAGGCTTGTGGCCGACCCCTGGCACCCACCCTAAGCCCACCCTTCTTTGCAGCTCCAGGTCCTGTTTGCAGGGGAAGCCACACACCGGACGTTTTACTCCACCACGCACGGAGCTCTGCTGTCCGGCTGGAGGGAGGCTGACCGGCTCATCGCTCTGTGGGATTCGCAGGCACAGCGGCCTGAGCCCGGCTCTGAGCTCGGCTCTGCTCCCCCAGTTCCCGGGTCCCGGGGAGGCTGGCCCCACCCTTTCCTTTGATGGACAAGGTTCAGTCGGGCTTGGGATTTGGGATGTTAATGTCACTGGGGTCAGCTCCCTCCTTTCCCAAGTCACTGGAGTCCGGCCAGGGCTGAGCTTGAGCTGAGCGTTAAGTCTTCCTGGAGAAGGGAGGGGTGGGATGCTGCTGCTGCTGTGGTTGGAAGAACATAAACTGTGTAAAAGTGTCCTTTGTCCAGAGTCGTCCTTATGCCTCGGAGCTGCAGCATGGGTTGCTCTGTCCTCATCGTGCCCCGGGCTCCGGTCACTGCAGGGCCCTGTGCCCCCAGCACGTGGCCCGCCTACCCCGGCCACCCTGGACCCTGGGTGTGTTCACGGGTGTCTGAATTCTCGTTGCTGGTGGCAGCAGAGCCAGTGGATCTCCCCGTTGTTCAGGCACTGGCTGCCCTATGGTCTGGGCGAGGGCCAGTGAGTGTGAGACAGGAGTGCGCGGGGGAGGGGGCGCCCTTTTCTGACCCGAGGGCCCAGGGCTTTCTGGAGGAGGTGAACAGTGAGGCCTGAAGGGTGCAGAGGAGTGGGTGCCCTGGGCGGCATTGCTGTGAGCGTGTGAGGGTGCGCTGGGCGGCGCTGGGGTGAGCGTGTGAGGGTGCCCTGGGTGGCGCTGGGGTGAGCGTGTCAGGGTCTCCTGGGCAGTGATTGGGTAGATGGTGGGGAGTGTGTCAGGGGCCTGGGTGCTGTGCTCAGACCCTCCCATCTTCCCTCACTGCATCCTCAGAGCCCCAGGGAATGGGCTGCACGGCCCCCATCTCACAACTGAGGAAAGGACAGAAGCCTCAGGTGAGGGTGGCAATGGCCAGTCTCATGGCTGCCACGGCAGAGCTTGGGCATCTTTCCAGGACCGTCCCGGGAAGGCGGTGCAGCTGGAGGCTAGCCTGTACAGGAAGGTGCAGGAGCTGCAGAGGCCGGGACTCCATGTGGCAGGCACGGGGCCCACCGGCCTGGCGCCCACCGGCCTGGCACCCACCTCGAGGTCAGTGGCTCCTGACCCTCCTCAGACCTTGGGCTGCAGGGTGTGTCCTGCTTCGGGTTGGGGCCCTGGCTCCCTGGAGGAATATATGCATGCCTGGAGAACTGCCTCTGGGCTTCTCTTCAGCCCCAAGTGGCCAGGCTCTGGGCTGTGGTGCCAGACACGCCCTCCATCCTCCATCCTGGCACCTTCTTATCGACTTCTCATCTTGGGTCAAATCGCCGTCCCAGGGACCTTCCCTCTGCCCCCAGAGGTCTGTCTGTGTGTCCACTGCTTTGTGTCCCTGGAGTTGTCTCACTTGGGGCACCTGCCTGTCAGACAGCTGTGAGAGAAATCTGGGCTTCAGGAGGGTTTTTATTTTCGTTCTTTGGTCCTAGGGCCATGGAAGAACACAGCGTGCATCAGGCACAGAGTTCTGTGTTGTTGATGTCTCAGGTTTCATGAGTCTGGGTGCAGGACTCAGACTGTCTGGGCTGGCTCAGGAGGGGTGCTGGGAGGCCTGGCAGGAGGCCCAGATGGTCTCAGTCAGCCACCTGGAGGGCTTGTCTCAGCCCCAGGAACCATTAGCTCTGAGTATTAGGAGGTTTAAGGCCATCAAGATGACAGTAATGATATCTCTGTGCTGAGAATCTGAGCATCTTTGGAGTTTTAGGAGCTTCTTTAAAAAATTCCATTAGGGCTTCCCTGGTGGCGCAGTGATTAAGAATCCGCCTGCCAATGCTGGGGACACGGGTTCGAGCCCTGGTCCGGGAAGATCCCACATGCCACAGAGCAACTAAGTCCGTGTGCCACAACTATTGAGCCTGCCCTCTAGAGCCCATGAGCCACAACTACTGA
Organism: Neophocaena asiaeorientalis asiaeorientalis; assembly: GCF_003031525.2. Lineage (NCBI taxonomy): Eukaryota > Metazoa > Chordata > Mammalia > Artiodactyla > Phocoenidae > Neophocaena > Neophocaena asiaeorientalis. The sequence continues at coordinate 124,717 of NW_020172269.1, read as the reverse complement.
GCCCATGTGCCACAACTACTGAAGCCCACATGCCTAGAGCCCGTGCTCCACAACAAGAGAAGCCACTGCAGTGAGAGGCCCGTGCACCGCAATGAAGCGTAGCCCCCGCTCGCCGCAACTAGAGAAAGCCCATGTGCAGCAACGAAGACCCCACGCAGACAAAAAAAAATAAAATAAAAAATTACATTATTGTCATACTCTTGTAACTCGAAGTGCAGTCAGTAGTTACTCAGACTTGAGATATAAAGTTAAAATCTGGTGGCCTAGTGGTTAGGACTCTGGGCTCCCACTGCCATGACCCAGGTTCAACCCCTGGTTGCACAACTCAGATCCTGCAAGCCATGCTGCGCCGCCAAAAAAAAAAGTTAAAATCTGACTACATTTATACAGAGTATTGGAACAGTGAAGGGAATTTTGAGGCTGTTTGTACTAATAGGTTTAATTTAGCAGAACTGCAGTCAGTTTTTGCAAAGAGTTTGTTTGTTACATTAAAATCCAGAGTACTTAGAAAAGGATGTTACACTTGTAAGTTAAATGTTAAATATCTGAAAAATTTTGACCAAGTTTGTAAAAAGGGACCAAACTGACAGCGGACTGCTAAATTTTGTTACTTATGCTCAGGATACGCTTAGGAAGAACCAGGATTTTTTAATTTAATGAATTACTAAACCCTGGACCCGGATAACCCCCGGGACTGCGTGGGTCCGCCCCTGGCTCGGAGCCACGCCCCTGGCTCATAGCCCCGCCCACGGGCCCCCGCCCCCTCTCGGGGTCCGCCGCTAGAGGCAGAGTCGTTCGCGCACGCGCGGGCCGCGCTGCGGAAGCTTGGAGCGTCGGAACCCTTGTGTGGGTCGCGGGCCCGGCGGAGAAGTCCGTTGATGGAGCGGTCCGCGGCGCTGCGCGGAGCTCGGGACGCGGCGCCATGAGGCTCACCACGCGCGCGCTGTGCGGCGCCGCCCGGGCCGCCTGGCGGGAGAGCTTCCCCCTAGACGGTCGCGACGTGGCGCGCTGGTTCCCGGGCCACATGGCCAAGGGTGAGGTCTGGCGAGACGCGGCGGGGCCCACGCTGTTTACCCGGCTCTTCGCGGGTCGCCCGCGAGCGCGGAGGGCGGGGGTCGCAAGGCCCTTCTGCCACTCGGCTCCTGAAGCCTCAGTATACACATCTGCTTTGGAAAAGATAAATTCCTGACGTTACTTTGGAGACTAGATGAAGTAGGGGTAGGAAAGCACTTTACAAGTTGTATTCAGCTATTCAGTCACCTCAAAACCTTTGAGACGTAGATCGAGTTTGTTGTCTTCCGCCCAAACCTCTCTGGGAGTTTCTTACCGTTTATTTGTCAAAGTTTGGTCCCAAGAAGACATGTAGGGCGGGTCCAGCCCTTCCCCGTGTGACGGATTGCCACGCTCCCCCTGCTCCCGCCCCCATTTGGCGCCTGCTCTGCCAGGCTCGGTGACGGATGCTCCGCGCGTCGGTGCTCGGGAGGGACGGGGCGCCCGCGGGGGGCGGCATGTGGGCTGAGGTGAGATGTCTGAGGATGTGCATAAATGACAGGGCTTGGCTGTGGGAGGGGAGGCTGAGGGGCGGTGTCACTGCTGAGCCGCAGAAGAGGAGCCTTGTTGTGTTCCTAGTGCGGAGTGAGTTCAGTGCCTTGTGTGTGCGTCGTCCAGGGTGAGTGGCTGAGGTTGGTACCTACACCATCGTCATCTCCACACAGTATTGAGGGCCCCATGAGTCAGTTAGTCAGTGTTTCTCTGCTTTATAGGTAAAGACCCACAGAGGTTAAATATTCCACCTAGAGTCGCCCACTTGTGGAAGTGGTGTAGACGGATGGGCTCTGACCTCACCCTGTGATGTGCAGGTGTCCCTCAGGCAGGGACCCGAACTTTCTCTCCTCAGCCGCCAGGGTTGGATTTGAAGGAGACACAGTTATGGTTTAGTAGAGCGCTGCGCTCAGATGTATTCATTTTAGGTTGTTTATGATGGTGTGTCATTCTTGACAGTCCAACTTAAATCTTCTACCTCTCTTAAAAGGCCACGGACCCCTCTCTTCCCTTAAGCATCCTTCTTCTGTTTTCCAGGGCTGAAGAAGATGCAGAGCAGCCTAAAGCTGGTGGACTGTATCATCGAGGTCCATGATGCCCGGATATCCTTTGGTGCTTGTGACATTGTGACTTATAATAAGCAACACGTATTTGGTCTGTGTCCTGGTTCTGGCACAGAGCTCCTGAAAGTCTTGGAATTTCCTAAGTGAGGAGCTCGGTAAGGTGTCTTTTGTTATGTTAATGAGGTGATTTTGGAAAAGACCCTAAGTCACCTAAGGTGGGGAGCTGGTTGCTGGGGGAACCAACCTTGATATGGGAGCCTTAGAACTTTCAGTCCTACCCTCTGACCTTACGGAAAGGAGAGGGGCTGGAGATTGAGTTCAGTCACCCAAGGCCAGTGATTCATTCTGTCCTGCCTGTGTAATGAAGCCGCTGTAAAAACCCAAAAGGTTGAGGGGTGGGCTGGGGACAGCTTCTGGGTTGGTGAGGTGTCGAGATGCAGGCATAGTGGCATATAGAGGGAATGGAAGCTCCGGGTCCCTTCCCAGTCCCTCGCCCTATACATGTTTTCCATCTGGCTATTCCAGAGTTAGGTCTTCTTATAATAAGCCTGATCTAGTAAGTAAAATGTTTCTCTTAATTCTTTGAGCCGGTCTGGCAGACTGATGTTGCTAGGACCCAAGGAGGGGGTCGTGGGAACCCTCCTTCCATAGCCCGTTGGTCAGACAGCATGTTGGTTGTCACCAGGTGACAACCTCGACTTGCAGTTGGTGTCTGAAGTGGGGGGTGGTAGCAGTCCTGAGCCCTTAACCTGTGGGGTCTGATGTCATCTCCAGGTAGATAGTGGCAGAACTGAGTTAAATACTAGGACCCAGCTGGTGGTGGTGGAGGATTGCTTGGTGGTGAGGGACGTCCCCCAGCCCCATTGGCATTGGGTGCAGAACTGTAGTGCAGGGGAGACCCTCCTGAGTCAAGCAGGAGGCGTTCCTGGCTTGTTACCTTGTTTCCGTGTACCTCCTCTGGTCCCTGCTCTGGTCCAGTCAGCACCACAGTGGTCAGCGGCGTCACCTGTCATAATTATTGGCATTTGAAGCGGTGGTTCTCAGTCCTCGTTCCGCACGAGAATTCCCCCAGGAGGCTTTTGAAAATACCGATATCTGGGCCCCTTTACAGGCCAGTGAACCAGAATCTCTGTGGGGCCCAGAAAGCTCCCCTTTGATACGCAGGTGGCATCGTTTCTCTCAGACCTCTGCCTGGCACGCCCAGGCCTTCCAACCCAGTCCAGGTGGGATATAAAACCTCCATTAAAACGTTCCTGCCAACCAGACTTTTCCCGCTGTACTTGAGGCGTGGATTGGCAAGATGTAACCATCTCGCTCAGTATACTTTTCAGAGCCTGCTTTTGTTGTACTTATCTGAGCTGTGTTTAGATTTTCCTTGTATGGCGAAGGTGTTGGCTTGAGAGTCATTGCCATCTCTAGGGTGGAGGGCGAGGGACTGTTTTCTCTGTTTCAAAGGCCTGTGGGAATTTCTCTACTGTAGGCTAAATGTATCAGTTCGTACAATACCTCATGCCAGTCAGAAGGGCTTACTGGCAGTTATATGTCTGATTATTGAAAAACAATGAAACCTGCCCTTACTGCTCCGTGTGCTGTGATGAGAAGCCACCTCTGCTCCTTTAGTCTCTAGACGTTCTGATTTCTCCTCCAGGTCGGCGCCGTGAGGGAGTCTGGAGGCTTTCAGCGTTATGAATTAGCACAGGCTTGGTTAACCTCTGAGGGAAGAGGGCTGTTTACGGGAAGTCCCTTTGTTGTGTGGGTGAGGACACAGCACTTGACTGGGTGCCTAGACCCAGGGCACGTTGAGGCCTTGGCCTCGTAGTAGACAAGCACCAGGTAGGGGCCGAGTGCTCATGAGATGAAGACACAGACAGACCTCCCTCCTGCCTGGGTCCGTGTCACAGGAGGTGGCACTTGGCAGTGAGCGCCAAGGGCCCCTGGCTGAGGGAAAGAGGGCCTGCCCATGGCAGTAAGGAGGCAGGCTCACTGGAGGTCTTCGTGGGAACTCCAGAGGGTGGCGGCGGTGGTCTGGCATGTACTAGGTAGGACTCTGTGGGAGGGACTTTTTTTGAGCCATCAGATCATTTTGGCAACTGAACAATGGCCTAGTCGTAAAACCTTCCAGTGAGCTTTGTTTTTTGTTTTTGCCACCGTTGTTCCTGTTTGAGAAGACACTTGAGAGCCACCGCCCTGTCTGTGCTCTGCCTCTTGTCCACAGGAAGTGGCGAGGGGCCTGCAGTGGCTCCGTGGCCCTGGCGGGGCAGGCACGATGGGGGGTTGGTCTTGGTGGGAGGCTGGGAGGCTGGGCTGGCCCGAGCTCGCTTGCTCCCAGACCGGGCTTCCTCTGCCCTGTGCCTTCTGAAGGTTTCCTTTCGAAGGTGGTCCAGTCTGCGTAACAAGACAAGGCAAAGTACATTAATTGGCTGGTAAAGCTTTGAAGGAATTTTGCCTTAATTTTGCCACATCCCACTTTCAGGCCGAAACCCTCTGTTTCAGGAGACCCTTGGGCTTAAGCCTCACTTGCTCATCCTCAACAAGATGGACCTGGCGGATATGAAGGAGCAGCAGGTAATGCCCTGCAGGGCCTTCAGCGTGAGCGCCCCTGAGTCGGACCGGATCACTGGGCGGACGTGGTGTCAGGCCGCCCGGGCCTGCTGGCTTTAGGAAACTACCCTTTGTTTAACTCATGATCCAAGTGATCGAAGCGTGTGCCTCCTGTAGCAGGTGGCCGGGAGGTGCGGCTGGGCCGGAGCCGAGCGCCCCCCGTGGCGGCTGCTGGACCCGCGAGGCTGTGAGCACGTGGGTCGTAGTTGCTGCTGTGAGGCCGACGTCCGCGTTTTATTTCACTTTCATTTGCTGACGTTTCTGTTGCCTCATGAGGTGAGTGGCCGTCCCCAGGACAGCGCTGGCCTGGAGGCCTCCTGGTGGCTGCATTCGCCCCTGCTGTCCTCTCTGGCCAGCCCCATGGCTTCCCAGACCCCTGGCTGACCTGTGGGCTGCCTGCTGCCCACCGAGTGATCTGGAAGCTGGAGGGTGGGTGGCCCAAAGCAGCTAGGGGATTTCCCTGAGCCCTGCGGGATGGGGATACAGTGAGCAGGCCGGGGGTATGTTTCGCCTTGTCCCTGAGTAAGAGAAACGTGAAGATTCAGGAACTGTTACTTGTGAAGTGTTCTTCTGTGCTTTTCTTGCTGTTACCAAATCCTTTGTAAAGAGTAGGTGTCAGGATCTTGAAATCAAGCCAGTTTTTGTCTTTTGTGGAGCTTTTCCTTTCACAGCAGCAGGAACGCGTCCCTGGTTTCCTAGTTGGCTGTGGTACTTGAGTTATTTCAACCCCTGCCACAGGCCTGTAGCGCCCGGTTTCCAGGGAAACGCAAGTGCTGAAACCACAGGGTGCTTCGTTCATTGAGAACCCCAGCGGAAGACGTCGCCCATCAGGACCCGGCCCCTGCCGTGCGGGCTGCGCGTCTGCTCACTGAAATCCCTCCTGCCGAGCGCGCTCCGCTCTGAGAACAGAACCCCACGGGTTTCACTGCAGGGGCAGTTGTAGTTACTGGTGATCACAAGTTTTCAGCTGCTTTGCTTCGCTGAGACTTGGGTCGTATCACCCTTCAGTTGTTCCTGCTCCAAAATGCTGATTTTTGTGGAGTGACGGGCACACTAGGTGGCCTGACAAGGGGACACGGGGGTAGGGGGGGTCTCACCCGTGGGAGGCGGCTGGGGTGTTTGCCCCTCCTCTCAGGTGCTGCGGCCAAGGGCTTGGGGAGGAGAGGAGAGGAGAAGCCCCCAGGGTGGCCCCTCTGTGTCTGCCTCTGTGGAGTGGGTGGCAGCGTCCCGTGCAAATTTGTACACTTGAAGCACAGCTTCACATGTGTCTTTGTGATGGCCTGACCTTAATCTGCGTCCTCATAACAAATAACATAAATGAGTAGAACTAAATGAATTAGTGAACGATTTCTTTGTTCCTTTAAGTAAATCAGTAGCTGATCAAACAGTGCAATACTGGTTGTAAAAATATCAGTCATGCGCTGATTTTGCTTCATGTTATGGCCAGTAAGTTCATGTTAACCTGAGTTTACTTTGGGGCTTTTAAAGTATTCCTTGTACTTTGTAATCGGATGGGGTTCAGAGCTTAGTTTCAGTGGAGCTTGTTGTGCGGAAGCTCATTAGGAGGAGTGGGAGTGGTGGTGCGACCAGAGACCAGCGCTGAGCAGTTCCAGTGCTGGGAGTGACTTGGAATGACCTGGTGTGGCCTCCTCTCCCTGTGTCCTCACATGGAGCCAGCCGCCCAGGGCCACCCCGGGGCCAGGCTGCCCTCCTTGGACGTCTCCTCAGGCAGCCTGTCCCTGGTGCTGCATTGCCCCTCGCGCTGCCCGGTGGGCCCAGCCTCCTCCCTGAGTCCCCGGCCGCTACGGCTCTGGGCTGGTGAGCAGATCTTGGGCTTTAGCGTATGACACCGCCCATGTCTTCATTTAGTGTTTAAAATGGAAGTTTCGTCTTGTCTCTTTCAGAAAATTATACAACACTTAGAAGGAGAAGGCCTAAAAAATGTCATTTTTACCAACTGTGTGAAGGATGAAAATATCAAGCAGGTGGGTTTTTTTTCTGTTTTGTGCTCTAATGCTTCTGCTTAAATACGTTAAAGAAATGCCACGAATTAGGTTGTGCTTCCGTAAGAAGCACAGTGTCGGAGACGACCCGTAATTGCTTGGGTTCTAGGCACGCTCATCTCCCGGTGCCGAGGGCAGCGCGGGCCTGACGGCTGATGGTGGGAAGGGAGCAGAGTCAGCCTGTGAGACACGTTCCGGGGTCATAAGGTGGAAGGGCCTGTGGAGAGTCTAGTGCCTGTTTTCCCAGTTGTATTTGAGAATTTCACCGGCTGACGTGCATCTTGTTAGCAGGTGCTGGCAGTCACAGCCGTCGCCCCATGGGGTCTGTCCTGGTTCCTGGTGGAGGGACGAGGTGGGGCACAGGCGACCCCCACCCCCGCCTGCCGTAGCGCAGCCTGAACCTTGATGTGTTTGGACCTGAGCTGTCCGGTGCTGGGCGCTGGAGTGTCCACCTCCAGAAGCTAAGGGTGGCCAGTTCCCCCAAGAAAGTACCTATGGTCTGTTTCTTGCAGATAATCCCCAAGGTCACGGAGTTGGTTGGGAGCAGCTACCGCTATCACCGAGGAGAGGTTGGTGGTGGGCCAGTGCCAGCTGTGGGACGTCCCTCCCGCTGGGGAGCCCCAGACCCAGCTGCTGAGCACAGCCTGGGGAGCCCCCTGTCCTCCGGGTCTCAGTAGGTGGGTGGGCAGGGCCAGTGCAGCGACTGTCCTTCCTGTTAAGCTGGCCTGGGCGTGTGTGGGTCTGGGGGTTCTGGCTGGGACGCTGATCCCTGCTCTCGCGCCTGCAGAACCTGGAGTACTGCATCATGGTGATTGGGGTCCCCAATGTGGGCAAGTCGTCGCTCATCAACTCCCTGCGGAGGCAGCACCTCAGGAAAGGTAGTTCCCCGGGGCAGGCTCTGGTTCTCGTGCTGGGACGAACTTCAGAGCCCGAGACCCCAGCTCGTCAGGGGGTCTTTTCCCACCAGGAGGAGGTGACAGCCTGGCATGCAGTCAGCTGGTGAGACACAGTCATTCCCTTATACATTTTATACTTCATTCGCGTTCTCTCTTCAAAACTAAATGCTTAATTATAGTGTTTAGTATATGCGATGACTTTTCTAAACGTTGGTAATCTCGTCCTTTCTTTTATCTGTCTCTGACCCGCTGTGCTCAAGGTGTGTAGGAAACGTGGGGTGAGACGTCAGGCCGGGACCTGGGAAGGGGGGGCCCCAGACCTGTGTCCTTGTCCCACGCCTCTCAACTTTTGAGACCAAGTCTGCATGAGCGTGTCCTTCGGGAACCACCCCAAAGCCCGAACAGTGCCAGACCGTCATCTCGGGCTGTTTCGCTGCCAACTGGAAAGCTGTTATAGTCAGCTGTTGTTTTGTTTATTTTTCTTTAGTTGTGGCTTTAAAAAACATCATTGGCATTAAGTACGTTAAGTGCTGTGCAACCATCACACCACCTATTTCCAGATTTTTCCACCGTCTCAAGCGAAAACTCTAGACATAAATGGTAACCGCCCTCCTGAGCTCCTGGGAACCTCTGGTCTACTTTCTGTCGTGTGGATTTGACAGCTCCGGTGTCACATAACTGGAATCACAGGATTTGACCTGTGTCAGGCTTATTTCATGGAGCCTAACTCTACAGGGTCCATCCGTGTTGTAGCGCGATTCATAATTTCCTTCCTTTTTCGGGCTGAATAATACTCTGTGGTGTGGACGGACCACATTTCGTTTATCCATCCGTGTGCCGACGGATGCATGTGTCCCTTTGTTCTTGTGTTGATTCAGCAGAGGGTGCAGAAACTGCTTGGGACACACCCTGAGCTGGGCCCCAGGGCAGCCAGTGTTCAGAGCACAGGCGGCCTCTTGGTCAGGAGTGGCCCCACCGACAGGCTCTTCTGGGTGGTGTGGGGGCAGATGCTTGGGACCCGGTCTTGCAGGGAGGAAGGTGATGGCGGCGGGCAGCTCCGGTCCAGACGTCACGGCCGTTGCTCAGCAGGTGCTGGGCCACTCTCAGGGCCGGGAGGCAGTTCTCTCCTGGTGTTAGGGGCCCTCCGGGTCTCCACGTGTGTCGTTGCTCATTCTGTAGGTTACCTGCCTGTGTGTTTAACAGACACTGACACCCTCTTTTATCCTGCAGGAAAAGCCACCAGGGTGGGCGGCGAGCCTGGGATCACCAGAGCTGTGATGTCCAGGATTCAGGTAGGGGCCCTTGGCCGCCGGGCCTCCACCGCCCCTTCCCTTTGCTCTGTCTGTCAAGCGCTGCCCCAGTCCTCACAGCAAGCCTGGGGGAGGGCACAGGTGCCACCGCGTCTCACAGGTGAGGGAAGCTGCCCGAGGGCACACAGGGTCAGGGCAGAGCCTGTCCTCCTGGGAGGAGGGCAGCTGCTGGGTTCCTGCTCTTATTCGTTCTCCACGTCACGCGGGAGTGGCATCCTGTGGGGTAGCTGAGAGCTGGTGGCAGTGACGCCACTGGCGGGCAGGCTCTGGGGCCTCCTCAAGCCTGTGGGGCCCAGCAGAGGGCCTGGCGGGAGGGGCTGCTTGAGGCTGCTCGAGCGGCTGACCGACTGCCCTCTGTGCCCACAGGTGTGTGAGCGGCCGCTGATGTTCCTGCTGGACACCCCCGGGGTGCTGGCTCCCCGGATCCAAAGCGTGGAGACAGGCCTGAAGCTGGCCTTGTGTGGTGAGCCAGCCCCCCACATTAGGCCCCCAGGCCCCCAGGCTGGGCGCCTCGTGCCAGCCTTGGCCTGGCTGCCACAGAGATGTCCAGAGCTGTGGTGCAGGACGTCTTGGGCAGCGTGTGTGGTCCTGGCTCACAGGTGACACACTCTGCACCCTCTGACCCCACCAGTCCTCCTGGCCTGCCCTGGAGGGGCGCCCTCCTCCTGTTTAACAGGTGGGGCGGGGCTGGTGGGGGCAGGCCAGGCCACGGCTTGGCCTCCTCAGCGGCACGTGTGTGCGCTCACCCTTGCTGCCCGTTCCCAGGAACCGTGCTGGACCACCTGGTGGGCGAGGAGACCCTGGCTGACTACCTTCTCTACACCCTCAACAAGCGCCAGCTCTTGGGGTGAGTGTGGGAAGGCGGGCCCTTTCTCTCCCATCCCAGACAAACGTGACTGAAAAAACAGCACCGTTAAAGTACTGTAGACAGACAGTGTGCAGTCCTTTAAAGTGTACAGTTTAATAGACGTGTGAAAGCGTTACACAGTCCAGAAGACCCCCCCAATTCTTATGCTGCTTTGTAGCCCCTCCTCCCCTCCCCTTCCTGCCTCATCTGCTTCCCATCACCTAGAATCTCACGAGTGGAGCCACATGGTGCGGACTCCCTGCTCGGCCCCGTCGTCTCGGGATTCATCCGTGTTCTAACACTGGTCACCACTGGGAGGTTTCATTGTGCAGACATCTGGTCGGTTCGTTCTCGCTGCTGAGGACGGTGTGAGCGCTGGTGTCCCTTGGGGCCCCAGAGCTGTCCTTTATCACAGGGGTCCCCAACCCCCAGGGGACCCGGTACCAGTCTGTGGCCTGTTAGGAACCGGGCCGCACAGCGGGCGATGAGCGGCGCGTGAGCGAGTGAAGCTTCCTCTGCCGCTCCCCGTCGCTCCCCGTCGCTCCCCGTCGCTCGCGTTACCGCCTGAGCCACCCCATCTCCCCCACGACCCCGTCCGTGGAAAAACTGTCTTCCACGAAACCGGTCCCTGGTGCCAAAAAGGTTGGGGACCCGCTGCTTTATCACCTTGAGGACATCAGTCACAGGTTATCAACTGTCCCCAAAGCACCAGCTTTTGGTTTCATTGACTTTCTCTGTTCTCTTTCTTCTTGGATGCTGTTGGTTGATTGCTGTTCGGTCCCTGTTCCTTCCTTGTTTCCGTGTTCCTGACTCTCTTCCTGTTTGTGCTGCCCGTGGGGAGACGGGCTCTCCCACCACCGCCTGGGCTGCTCTCTTCCCCGCTGGCCTGGCAGCAGCTGCCTCATGAGTTTCCAGGCTCCGTTGTCGGGGGTGGAAAGCTTCAGGGGGTCATTGGGTTCTCCTGGTGGTTTGAGGACGTGACCCCCTTTATCCTTCAAGAGAGTGTCTGTGTGCTCATCCTTCCTGTCGCTTTACTTTGAGCTTGTGCGTCTTTACTTTTAAAATGTGTTTATCGGCTGCTTGTAGTTGGGCCTTGCTGTGTACCCAGTCTGACCGTCTCTGCTTTCATTTTGGGTAGACCATTTACATCTGATGTGATCACTGATGTTAGGTTTACACCTGTCATCTTGCCATTTGTCCCAACTATTCTTTGTTCTTTTTTTCCTCTCTCTCTCTGGCCTGTTTTATGATTCCCCTTTGTCAGCTTGTTACCTGTAACTTTGGAGGAGGTAGCTTTAGGGTTTGTAGAACATTTTTCGGGGGTGTTAATGCCGAGTGTGGTGTGAGGGCCTTTCCACTCTCCTCACCCTCACCTCTGGGCCGGTCTTGTCACACGTTTTGCTTTTATGTAGCAGACATGCTGCCGAGCTTTGTTTACACACAGATGTAAAGTGAAGACTCAATCTTGGCAGTTTACTCTGAGCCTCGCCAGTCACAGCTCCTCGTCTGTGTGTGGACCTGCCCTCCCTCTGGGGCCATCTTCCTGTCCGAGGGTTTCCTGTGACGCTCACAGTGATGCAGGTTGCTGTTTGTCTGAAGATGTGCTCATCTCACCTTAGTTTTTGAAGGGCGTTTGCCCTGCGTGTAGAATTCTAGATGGACGGATTTCCTCAGTCCCGCAGAGCGGCTGTTGTTCCTGATGAGAAGTCTGTCTGTCTGTCTTTGTTCTCTGTATTCATGACCCTCTGGCTACTGTTAAGATTTCTCTTTATCAAGTTTTTGAGCAATTTATGGCGCTGGGCCTTGGTGTGGTTTTCTTCATGTTTCTTGTGCTTTTCGTTCCTTGAGTTCTCGCATCTGTGGTTGTGTAGTTTGTGTCACATTCGGATGATCTCTGGCCATCCTTCCTCTCTCCCAGGACTCCACTACCCAGGCGCTGGCCGCAGGGGCTGCCGGCTCGGCAGTGCTGGCTCTCCAGTTCCCTCACCCTCTCTGCTGCAGAATCTGACCTGCTTTAATCCCCTGAGTGTGTGTTTCATAGTGCTTTCCTCTAGATATTCGATTTGGATCATTTTTTTTACTATCTTCTGTGTGTTTTCTTAACTTTGTAACCACAGGGAACGCAGTTCTAATAACTGATTCAGTGTCTGGGAATTCTAACATCTGGAGCAGTTTCAGGTAATTGGTTTTCTCCTTGTAATGGCTCTGTTTTCCTGCTGTGTGTACCTGACAGCTTTTGACGGGGGGCAGGCACGTGAATCGGACCTTTCTGGTGACAGGTGTCTTTATATTCCTGTTCTGGGACCGTTATTTGGAAACACTTTGGTCCTTTTGGGCCTTCCTTTTACGGTTTGTCAGGTGGGCCTGGAATAGTTCCCAGGGCGCCCCGCCCCCTCCCCAGCCTGTGGATCTTGGGTTCCGTCTGTCCCGGCTGCTCCTCTCCTGCCTCTTGGGTGGCTCTTCCTGGCCTCTGGCCTTGGGAAACTTGCTCTGCTGACCATCTGAGGGTGGCTGTCTGCCAGTTTCCCGAGCCCTCTCCCTGGGCAGCTCTGCCCTGTCTGACTCGCCTGCAGCCGGCAGCTGCCCTGGTCCCCAGCGCCGTCTCTCCGCTCCGGGCTCCCCGGGGCCCCTCCCTGCACTCCTCCTTCCCATGGCTACACTCTTTGTGGCCTGATGTCTGGGCCTTGAAAACCATTGTTGTGTGAAGTTTTGGTTGTTTCTTCCTTTTTTGTTATTCCAGGTGGCGAGTAGACCCAGTCCCTGTTAGCCCATTTGCATGGAAGTGGGATTTGACATATGTGGGTTTTTTTGGGTTTTGGTTTTTTTTGGCTGCACGTGGCTAAGCGTGTGGGATCTTGGTTCCCCAGTCAGGGATTGAACCCGTGCCCCCTGCACTGGAAGCACGGAGTCTTAACCACTGGACCGCCAGGGAAGTCCTGGAAGTAGAATTTGAGATGTTTTGCTTGATGTTCGAGGCATTCAGTTTGGACCTCCGCTGTCCTCGGTGTTTCTGGGAAGCGTGACAGCCGACTCCCTGCGGGTGGCAGGTCTTGGGCGTGTGTGGGTGGGAGTCTTCCTTGCCTTCGATCTCTTGGGGACAGAGGGTCCCGCGCAGCTGCTGCTCTGGGAAGTTTGATTTTGGACGCGCATTCCTCGGGGTTGTCGTTCCGAGATTGGCTCCGATGCTCACGTGGGGTCCAGGCGCGAGGCCTGAGGCCCGTCCAGCCTCCCCCACTCTGCAGCTGCAGTTCACATCGCAGCCCTGCCTGCCCGGCGGGCGGTGAGGGGGAGGGGCCAGCGCAGGTGCTGGTCCAGGGGTCCTGGCCCCGGGGCTCAGGGAGGCACGTGTCCGTGGAAGACGCTGGTCTCCTTTGGCCTCTCAGCCTCTGATGTGCCGCACCCGTCCCATGCTGGCTCTTCCCCCCAGGCCCAGAGCACGAGTCAGTGGGGAATACCGCCGTCCATCTCCGGCCAGCCGCCTAGAGGCACCAATGCAGCCTCGGCAGCAAACTGAGTGTGTGCCAGTGGCCGGGCTGCCATCGTGGGAGGCCAGCTCAGGGCCAGGGGATGACACCGCTGGGAGCAGCAGCCTTTCTGGCCGCCGCCCCAGGACCCCGGTGGGGGAGTGGGTCTCGGGCAGCTGGTCGTGGCCACGCGGAAGGCAGGTGTCGGTGAGGCCCCCAGGTCCACGTGGCGGTCACCCGCACCCACGAGGGGTCATTGGTGGAGCTGCTGACCATCGCCCTGTGTACAGGTACGTGCAGCACTATGGCCTGGGTGAGGCCTGCGACGACATTGCCAGTGTGCTAAAGCGTGTGGCTGTGAAGCTGAGGAAGACCCAGAAGGTGAAGGTGCTGACGGGCACTGGTGAGACCTGGTGGCCCCAGGCTGGGCTCCGGGGGCGGAGCTTCTGGGGGAGGGGCTCTCGGTCTGGGCTTGGGCTCGGGGCAGGGTGTGCGGGGGCGGCCCCACCCTCTTCCTGTGGCTTCTGGAGGCTCCAGCTTCCCAAATGTGCAGCGCAGGCGCCCACCTGAACGGGCCTGAGGTGGGTGGGCTAGAGCTCCCGAGTGGGGCTCCATCCTTACTGGGCCCTCCTGCTTTCCCCAGGTGACGTCAACGTTGTCCAGCCCAACTACCCTGCGGCCGCCCGAGACTTCCTGCGGGCCTTCCGCAGCGGGGTGCTGGGCCCCGTGATGCTGGACCGGGACCTCCTGCAGGGCCCCCCTGCGGCGGAGCCCTGACTAGTCCAGCAGGAGGGCCTCGCGGCTCCACGGCCAGGGGTGGGCGCCCAGGAGTCCCCTGTCCACAGGCTCCTTGCTGGTCACTGTATACTCCCCGGTCTCTGCTCTAGGAAGGAGGCCATGCCCTCCTGCTGCACAGCCCAGCCCCTGGTTACAGGGGACTGAGCCTGGGTGTGGACATTAGGGCAGTGGACGTCCCTGGGTGCCTGGCGGGGGGAGGAAACTCACTCATGTTCAGTATCTCCTAAATATTCTCTTGAGGAGAAGCTGGTGTCTTCTCAGAAGGAGCTGGAAGTGTAATCTGTAATTTTAAAATTAAAAGGCCGGTCTCTGTGGTTGGCCCTTTCGTTGTGCACCTGTGCAGCCCCTTGGGCCCCTCACCGAGGAAAAACGGAACGTGAACCACTTAGTACCCAAGGCTCTTGTGTAGGAGTCCCGACACGGAGTCCTGGGTCCTGCAATAAGAAACAGTCTCACTGGCAGCAGAGCGTTTATTTCACTACTAAAACGTGCACACACACACGGACAAGAGGTCCCAAGTAGCTGTGGCAGAACCCAAGGACCACCTGTCCCCTCGGTGGCCGGGGCCGCTCTGCTCACAGCCCAGCCGCACACAGGCTGGTGTGGTCAGCGGAGACCCTAGGCCTCCCCACCGCCTCCCAGCACCTTCCAGCTAATGAGACAGCAGGACTTTTTCCCGGAGGCGGTGCTCAGCATTGCTGTGGTCGCACCTGAAGGGGTGCAGGAACATGACCACGAGCTTGCATTCTGGAGAGGCCGGAGGGGGGAAGGGGTGGGGATGGGGTAGGCTGCACCTGGTCAGCAGCCCCGGCCCTTCCTGTAGGCGCCCCTCTAGGTCCTGCCGCCCCGTGTGGCTGCCCCACACCCAGCACACCTGCCAAGTCTCCTGAGACACCCCCCAGCCTCCTGCCGGAACCCTGACCCATAGGGGTGGGAAGCATTCAGAGACTCGCAGCGTGCCAGATGCCAGATGCCGCTGGAGTCGGGCTGGTGTGTGGAAAAGCTTGACGAGAGTGGTGTTTCCATCACGTCCCGAGTGTGCTGGCGGCTCACGCTACAGAGGCGCGTGAAGGTCTGGGCCAGTCACAGTCCAGGTCCGGGTGGGTCTCTGAGGCTGAGCACAGCCTGGCCGGGCCCATCAGGGAGAACTGAGTCAACCAGGGGGCCGCCCTGATGGGTCCCCCTGTTCAAGATTTTAAAACGGTCACGCTGCCTCTGAGGCCCCAGCCAGGGCTTGGCCACGACCTGTTGGTCTTTGGGAGCATCGAGCTTGGTTTGGGAGGACAGAGCACATCTGGGCGCCGCACCCAAGAATGCTGGCAGTGTGGACACAGGAGGCTGCAGGGAGCTGCGTCCTGCAGCGGAGCGCCTGGGTCTTTGGAGGAAAGTGCTTGGTCCAGGTCTCGCGGATAATCTGGAGACCTTCACTGTAACCAGAGCTGAGTGCCATCTGTGGGAGAGCAGAGGTGGCACGGCTCCTGGGAGATGCTGGTCTTGGCACTGGCGTCCATCAGCCGAGTCCAAAGGTCCTGCAGCCCCGGGGCGGGCGAGGGCAGATTCTGGAGGCAGCCCAGGGGCGGGCGAGGGCAGATTCTGGAGGCAGCCCTGCCGGGGAGCTCCTGCTGAGCACAGGAGAGCCTGAGCCGGAAGCCAGACCCGGAGCCGTCCTTCTGAGGAACAAGAGGCTGTTCAAGCCAGAGCACATGTGAAAGAGCTGGGGCCCCGGGCTGAGCTCATGGCCAGTGGACCAGGCTGGCGGCTTGAGGGAAAGGCACCTGAGAGGTGAAAGGCTGGCCTTCCGCGCGGGTGTTGAGTGCCAGCCGCAAACCCTTGTCAGGACGTGCCCTCCGGTTTCTTCAGAGGCCGCTCTGGCCTCGTTCTGACAGCCCTCGGGGTGTGGAGGAAGCTCAGCTTCTCCTGGGCTTGCTTCTGCTGGACAGGTGCCCTCACATCTGGTGGTACTTGCTGGGCACTGGGCCCTGCCTTGTGGCCATGCCGGCCGTGGGTCTGACTGGAGCCCCGGCCCCTCCGGTCCACCTCGCCCTCAGCTTCCGAGGGGCTGCCTGCGACAGCTGCCGTCCCCGAGTACAGGCGGGGCTCTCTTATCCTGGAACGTGGACCTGGAGCTCAGAGCGAATGGAAAACTCTTCAAGTTTAAACAGATTTTCTTTTTCTTCCAAAATAGGTCCAAGAAGAGGTGTTTCAAGTCAGAGCAAAGTGGCTTTAAGGGAGCCCCTGGCGGCGGGTCTCGCAAAGCGTCTGCCCGTGGGGGGACACGGGCCCTGGGCCCAAGGGCAGGGGCAAGGCGTGGGCAGTTCCTATGGGCGAGGGTATCCTGAGAGCCGTCTGGAGAACCACGGGGCCACGTCTGGGCTCACTAATCCACAGATGTGGCCCCCTTCCTTTCTGGACAGGCAGGCAGCACACTACAGCCTGCGAGGGAAACCTCTCCTCTCCCCCAAATCCTCAAGTCCTTTGGCCCACTGGGGCTGTTTCTGGGGGGGATGCCACCACGTCCTCAGGGGCGTGGCCGAACCAGCCCAGCCTGAGGGCCCACCTCTCTGCCTGGTGGTCAGCACCGTCCACACCTCTCAAGTGTCCAGGTGGGGTCAGGGGAGCTGGAGTGGCCTGAACAGCTTGTAGAGTGGTGGGCAGCTGGCCAGGATGGTGCAGGAACCTCAGGACACCTGCCTTTCTGGCTGGGGGGTACCCTAACCTCCAAGTGGCAGGCAGGGCATCCTGGAGCTGAGGGGCCACTGGTCCCCTGGTAGGGTGGGAGGTGCGGAGGCTGGGGAGGGGATCGGGCGGGCAGGAGGGGGAACAGGAGGTGCCTCTGGGTCACAGGAGGAGAGGCTGCTGGACTGTCGGGAGTTGGCCACGCAGCTCCTCTGGGCTCAGAGGCCTTGGGCAGTGGAGGCAAGGGGCGCTCAGTGCTGGGCAGCCTCTGTGGTGACCCGCAGGGCAGGCGCGGGCTGGGGGCAGATGTGGCCCCCGAGCCCAGCCCGGCCTAGGTCCGCAGCAGCCCCAGGGCGCCCAGGGCGCCGCCCAGCAGCAGGCAGAGGTGAGGGTCACCCGTGGGCCCCGCGCCCGAAGTCCACGCCCGGTAGCTGTAGACGCTTCTGTTCGTTCCGTTTACCCTCCGGGGGAGGGGGGGCGCTCAGGCCTGGGGAGGGGGCCCCGTATTCCGGGCTGCTCTGGAAGGACCGACTCCGGTCTCCAGGGCTCGGCAGGACCAGAGGCCACCCTGGGGTTTCAGGGACCGAGGGTCCCCAAGGAACCAGATCGGGGTCTGGAGAAGGGACCAACGGTGAGACTCGGCCCGGCCCTCCCCCCCCTTTCGGGGCTGCGCGGGGCCAGAGCCGGTTCGGGCCTCGCGGGCTCGTCACCCTGTGCGGACCCCGCCCCGCCGCCGCAGGCCCGGGCCCAGCTTAGTGTCGCCTCCCGCCCGCTTCTGCCTCGCGCTCCCCCCCCACCTACCCCCACCGCCTGGCTCAGCTGCTGGGCCGGGGGACCGGGATGCGACCACCTGCCGGAGGCTCCACCCTCCGCCCGGGCCCTGTCGGCCCCTCGCTGCGTCTTCATTTCTAGCCCGGCGGGCGCCAGCCGCAGCCTCCCGGTGCGCGCCCACATTCCGCCGCCCGGCCTTACCAGCCACGGGCCTCGCTCGGAACCGCGGCGGCCGCGCTCCAGGGACCGCTGCCGAGCGGGAAGGACGGAGCTGCGGCGGAGACTGCACGGAGCGCCGAGCGCCGAGCGCCAAGCGCCGACCGCGGAGCCTGAATTTTGCGTGAGGCCTCCGCCCTAGGCTTGGGGGTGGGCAGACGCGGAGGCGCATCCCCCGGGAGACGGAAGGGAGGAGATAAAGGCAGGCGCTTCCGGTCCTGTCTCTCGACAGGACCCTCTGCCCCGCTGTCTTCAGCACCCGGTGCGCACACCGCCACCTTCCCACAGTCCATCCCACTCCACCCGCCCCAAACCCTAACCTCTCCCACCCCACCCTCTCCCGTTCCTCATTTCCATCCTTCCCGGGGTGGGTGTGTCCCAGACACAGGGACCACAGAATGCGATGTCGGACCCTGAGCTCCTGACCGCGGTGCACAGAGAGGGGAGGACGGCTCTCCAGGGCCCCATGGTGTCTGAGTCCCAGAGCAGCACCCCCTCGTGGGCCCCCCTCCTCCCGCCCTTTAGTGCCCACTGTTCAGGCTCCTCCAGGGGGTCCTCAGGTAGCCCCACCACCGGTAACCCGACTGCTCAAGCCAGCGGCCCTCCCCAGTCCCGGCCGGATTGGACTCTGGGACCACGTCTGAAATGGTGCTGTCTTGCTTCCCAAGGTTGGTTTGTCCTCTGGAATCTCTTCCCCTCCACCCACTGACTCTAGGCCTTCACCCCAACCACTCCACCTGGGGACACCAGGCCCTCTTGATGGTGTCGGAGGTGGGCACAGGGACCTCCTGAACTTCAGAGGGTTGTTATGTGATTCGATCTCTCAGCTTCCATCAGACCCTCGTGGTCCCTGGGGGCTCAGCACCGCTGCTCCACACGTTCTCCTGAGCAATCTCAGGGCCTGTGGGTTTCAAATGCCAACTGGGCCAGAGGGGCAGCGGCCAAGTAGAGAGCCTCCCGCCCAGCCTCAGGGACTGGGCTGCTGTGGTGATGGATGGCAGGAGGGGTGGGGACAGAAATGGGGGTTCGTCCAAGGTTTGCATTCTCTGGCTGAGCCCCCCCCCACCCCCGGTCCCACGCACAGAATGGCCCCCAGCGTGTTGCTCACCCCAAGGAAACAAGGGCGTTTCTCTGACGGTATCAGGAAGCACCTGGAAGCCCCGGCACGGTGTGGGGGCCTGCTGGGGACAGCTGCTGCTTTGGCCTCTCAGCTTCCTTTCCCTGTTCCGGTCAAAGCATCCATGTGTGTGCCCTGGGGAGCCAGCCCTCTCTTATGTTCGGCCCATGGGGGTCTGACTGTGACTGCCCCCTCCCCTGGTCTTGTGAGGGTATGTGGCATGCCCTGTGGCTCTTCCTGGCCACGTGGACCTGCTTCCCAGTGTAAGGCCCCTGGCCGTGGTCTGAGCTGCTGAGAGAGGCCGCTCTCCTTCCGCGGGAGGCTGCTCCTGGAGCCGTTGCATGCGAGGACCCGTCACCCTTGTGGAGCCTTCACATGGAGCCCGAGGGCAAGTGAGTCGGGCCCTGTGCCCCCTCGACCTCCCGGGTCAGGCAGCGCCACAGCTGACGCTGTGGACCTTCTCTGGATGAGTGCTTTCCGTCACCTGCACTTAGAGGGTCCCCAGCCCGATGGCCCGTCCCTGCCCCCTCATTCTCAAGGGTCCTGCCGAGCACAGGGAGCTTCCAGGTGCCTTCCCACTGCTTCGCTTTAAAGTGTGAACAGCAAACAGCGTTTATCAGGCATCCAAAGACAGAAAGTCTGCAATACAACAGAGAAAGACCAAGGTAAAGAAATGGGGGGGGGGGAAGGCTCAAGAAGTTTGAGGAATTAGAAGAAAACCTAAGAAAACAAAAAATATTCCAACTCATAGGCTCAGAAAAGCTGGGGGGGATACTATTCATGTAAGAACAGGATGCTGTGACAAAGGCCGAGGCTAAGAAAGAACCTCTGAGAAACAACCAGGAGAATTGAATTATAAAGTTAAGGAAGTTTCTCTGGATGAGCAGCAAACATAGCAAATATGAGAGAAAGGGCACAGTTTTGGGCTCTGAGTCTGACCGATAGTTGTTCAGAGGAGAGAGAAGAACCAAGGGCACCACGTAGAAAGAGCCACGGGCTGAGGCTTAATTAACTCTTTTCGAGACCCTAAACCTTTTCTTTTAAAATATATAAGGGAAGCACAGAAAAAAATTTAGACTATTTTATGTTTAAATATCAACATGAAAAATCTAAATAGAATGTTAGCCACTGAGCCCAAGAGTACATCAGAAGCAGGTCGCACCACTCAGGTCCAGGTGCTTTCCACATCGTCAAGTATGCGGACGTACTTTACTCACTGCCGCGCCAACAGAGAAGAACGCTCGTGATTTTCTCAGAAGGAGAACACAGAGCATTGCATTTCTTAATCTTTTGTTTTTTGGGGCGTTTTTTGCATGTGAAAATGTATTACTATCGGGCCGTCACCATCAAAACTTACGATATTGGTCCTTTCTTCTAACCTTTGCGTTAAGGCCAAAAGAGAGACATTGGCTACTCTGACAACCTACAAGACGACTCCAGGAATGTCACCAACAGCATGACCTTTGCGACCAAATCCGGCAACCAGAACTTCATCATTTTTCTCCGTAAAGTTCAAACAACCATCACTGGGTGCAAAGGCTGGGACTTTTGGGCCATTCTTCATTAACTGAAGCCTGACACACTTCCCTATGGCAGAATTTGGCTGTTTGGCTTCAACCCCTACTGTTTTGAGCACAGTTCCCTTTGCGTGAGAAGCGCCTCCATAAGGGCTGGCCCTCTGGGCTCTGCTTTCTTGTACTGTTTATCAGGCCACTTCTGGTCTTGTCAGTGGCTACGGAGCTTCCTGGCAGGATGAAGACATGCCATGGGCCTGAGCAAAAGAGAGCCATTTCTTAATTTTTAAATGCTATTTTTTAAATTGAAATACATATGACATGTAACATGTTGTAAATGTAAGGTGTCCAACATGTTGATTTGGTGCATTTACATATTGCTATACGATCGCCATTGTCAAGCGTTTGATTTCCATCAACACTCATTGGTGGGGAAAAATGCCAAGAAAACTAGTCGTTGAAATGAATTTTTTAACTCGATTAAGGCTGTATTTCAAAAAAACCCTCAGCAGACATCATACTTAATGGAGAGCCTTTAAATGTGTTCCCTTAAAAAATATGAACAAGAAAAGCTTCCTACTCTCACCACTTCTGTCGATCAGAGTAAAGTCCGGCCTGAGACCAGGAGACAGCCGTGCACTGGAGAAGCCACAGGCTCTGCAGTTCGACTGCTTACCACCCCCCGCAGCTGGGCAGCCAACGGCCAGGCAGAGCTGACGAAGCCTGCCTTCTCCTGTGGTGCTTACTGGCTAGAGCTAGACAGCAGCTGTCCCTATGGACCGGATGTGCCCAGTCCCCTCATCCCTGATTATACCCCCAGCTCGAGACTGGGCAGCAGCTGCCTCGGATCGGTTATGTTATACGAAGGAAAGGATGGAAGATGTGCCCGGAAACAATGTGATGTTCTGCGTGGTCCACTGATGTCTTGCGCTATGCCCTGCAGGCACCTGAGTTCGCAGACGTCTTAAACACATAGAGCATTCTCAGATATCTCTCCCATCACACGCCGTGCCTCTCCAGGATACACTGTGCCCCACTGTTAGCTGGGCAAGTCTAGAAAAGAGCACTAAATCATAGAAGTTAATGGAGGAACAGACTGAGATCGACTCCTTCAGACCCTTCATTGTAAGAGGGGGTGGGAGTAAAATGAAAACTGTTAGTACTCTCACCCCGCTTTTAGGTCGGTGACACACACACACATCAATGAGAGAAGTCATAAAGGTACTTCAGGAGACCAAGACTGGGTCAGTCTGAACAGGGGGTCACAAAACACGTTAGCCCCCTTCCTTGACTGTTCAGAAAATGAGTTCTTAGAAAGCCACGGGGGTGAGGAGGAAAATGCAGTGGCCAGCCCAGTGGACGTCCTGGCCTGTCAAAAACCACCAGGCTCATCCTCGCTTCGGTTAGGGCTGCTGGCCCACGCCTAAAAATTTTGTAGGTGGCGTAAAATGACTTTCAGCGGGGGAGTGTCATCATTGTAGAAAGGACAGAGAGTAGAATCTGGCCTTGGCCAACGTAAGACAGATGAAGAGGATGCCTTCCTCACACCCCTTCATTCTGCTGTGACAAGTGCCACCTTGTCTGCCCTTTAGGGAGGCGGAGACTTCGGCACAGCCCTGGCGCTTCCCGTTGCTTAGGATGGTCTCCGACCGGTAGTTCCCGCTGCTGAGCCAGCTGGGCAGCTGCAGGTCAGGCAGGAAGAAGTTAGACTTGGGCAGTGAGTAGGTGCCTTCTTTGAAGGGACAGTGACAGGGAAGCCCACAGGTGTGCAGGGGTTCTGGGCAGGGATTCTCAAGGGGAGTTAACACTTCAAGCACATCACAGAAGTTCTCGTAGGCGCAGCTACCAAGTTGCTTCACACCTGGGACTTCGACCCAAAAGCCAGCCACTTCGTTCTCCAGAGCTAATACCACCTTCAGAGGATCTTTGAGGCCCACAGTGGTCCTGACCGCAGCATTGATGGTCACGTGCCTGGGAATGACAATGGGGTCAGGTTCCACAGTCAGGCTGTTGACCACCGCAGGGTGCTTCCCCTCATCGCAGTTACCCCAGGAAACGCCACCGAGCCTGGAGAGCCTTCGAGAGGATGCGTGCAGGAGCTGCTGGGCCGGCGAGAAGCAAGCCCAGGGAGATGAGGAATGGGGCCTGCATCAGGGCGTTCATCACAGAGGGTGGGTCCTCACCAGGTTAACTGCAAGTTTTGTGGAGGTGACGACGCCTTTAAATGCCTGCCCGTATTGGTTATGCAAAGCTGTGCGTTCCAACATACATGCGCTTTTGAAACCAAAAGGAGAGGAAGGAAAAATGAGGCAGACGCAGTGTTTAAGGAGGTAATGGCTGATAACTTTCCAAGGCTGGTGAGAGAAAGCAAGTCTCTAATTCTAGAAGCGTGACAAACTCCAAGCATGATAACTCCACACGCACACACACACACAAGCATACCCTGGACACCAAACACAACAAGAAGATCTTGAAAGCTTCCAGGCATGGGGGAAAGCCAGAGATTGACCAGGTCACAGGTGGTCGGGGGAGTGACGGTGGAGGGGGACCTTCCCGGGAGCTCGCTCAGAGTGAGCTTGTCCTGGGCTGAGGAGCTGTCCCCTGATCGGGTGCTGAAGCTCCCTGTGAGAGGCAGCTGGAGCCTTCGGAGTTTCGGCAGCTCTCACTGTGCTCCCGTCTCAGGGTGAGGGGGGAAGAGAGGAGCTTGCTGGCTGCACTGGGAGAGAGCCATGGCCTGCCTGGTGTGGGCTGGTGGCTGTAAGCAGATGACGGGGGACGGATTTGAAGTTCCTCCCCCTGCACCTGGTGCTAGGAGGGGCCAGGGGCCTGGTGGAGTTTGGCCAGGGCCTCGCTGATGTCGTGGTTCGGCAGGCAGTAGATGTTGGGGTTGAGCCGTGGGGTCACAACCAAGCAGACCACGGACACCAGCTTGTTGAAGTCGAAGGAGCTGACGGCGTGAGGCTAGGCATGCATGAAGATGGTGGTGGTGTAGAAGATGGCCACCAGCGCCAGGTGGGAAGCACAGGTGGAGAAGGCCTCGTGGCGGCTGGACCCTCCTGGAATGCTCAGCACTGTGGCCGCGATGTGGGCATAGGAGACCACGGCCACTGCAGGAAGGTCGCGAGCACAGCCAGGGCTGCCACGAAGTCCAGCATTTCGACGGTGATGGTGCCGGAGCAGCAGCGCCGCAGCAGGGGTGAGATGTCACAGAAGAAGTGGTTGAGGACGTTGGGGCCACAGAGCCTGAGGCAGGAGGTGAGAGCCATGGACACAAAGGAGACCAGGAAGCCACCCAGCCAGGAGCTGAGGGCTAGACTCAGCAGAGCCTCGAGTCCGTGATGGCCGGCTAGCGCAGCAGGCGACAGATGGCCAGGAACCGGTCACAGGCCGTGGTGGCCAGGAGGAAGCACTCAGGGGAGCCGAGGCAGAGGACGAGGAGCAGCTGGTGAGGCAGCCTGAGAAGGAGACTGTCCTCGCCGAGGCCAGGAGGCCAGCCCACAGCTTGGGGACAGTGACCGAGGTGTAGAGGGTCTCCAGCACCGACAGGTTGGCCCAGAAGTAGTACGCGGGTGTGTGCAGTGGATGGCTGGCTCTGATGGTCACCACGATGGCCAGGTTCTCCAGGACAGTCACCATGTAGATCGTGAAGAATGACCCGAGCAGTGGCCCCTGAAGGTGGCACAGTCCAGGGAAGCCCAGCAGGATGACATCTGTCACCAAGGTCTCAGTGGAGTTGGTGGAGTTTCTCATAGCCCTCCCTGGCAGGGGGGTCACTTCTGAGTACCCTGGACAGCGGAGAGATGCAGGTGTGATGTGTGCTGGGCAGGGGGCTGGGTCGTGAGAGCTGCATGGGGGCACTGTAACCTGACCCCCTCTCAGCCCAGCACGCACCTCGCCCTGAGCTAACACCTGGCAAGGGGGCCTCGGTGCCTGCACACCAGTGCGCGCAGATACACCTCTTACCTCCGCACTCATGTGGGTGCTCTCAGGTGCTACTGTTCCCTGTCCCAGCACCAGGTACACGGACAGGCGTAGGAGTGCGTGTGCCCGTGCACACACTCACACACAGGTGCACTCCTGCACACACCCCCAGGTACATGCACACACACTCACACACAGGTGCATGTGTGCACATAGCAGGAGAGGAGACCCATTCTGCCTGCCTGGTGTGCCGTCTTAGGCTGTGTGTCTGGGCACTTCCCTGGCCTCCTCCACCTGGGCCCTCAGGGACTGCTGCTCTGTGCTGCTCTCTGGCCAGGGCCCCTCAGGCCTCAGGAAGGACACCACTTCCATCAGGTGGCCAGCCGGCTCTCCAGGGGTGAGCAAAACCTGGGCCAGGGGTTTGCAGGGCTGGGGGTGTGGGGGGAGGGGTGGGA
>NW_020172269.1:86272-99989 GCF_003031525.2 Neophocaena asiaeorientalis asiaeorientalis | reverse complement strand
CACTTTCTGTGTCCCCACATGACTCTCCGTGAACCGACCTGAGGTCTTTATCCTGTGTTTTCTGAGCATCAAAGTGGCCTTTGGGGGATGGTGGAATCGGTCCACTCAGAGCCTTTCAAGGGCCTCGCAGTTTGGGACTTTCGTGCCAGGATGCCCAGGAGTTGGGTGTCTGACGGATGGGTGAGCAGCAGGAGGTGGGCGGGCTGGGGTGGAGCCGGGCAGTGCTCCCCGCTGGTGGGTGAGGGGCTCCTGGGGCCTCAGCTCCTCTTCAGCCCCTACCCCGCTCTGCGAGGTTGGGGTCTGTCCAGCAGGACCGGGGGCACGCTGGAGGGGGAGGGTGATTCCCGCCGGCAAGTGTACTTCTTGGGCGACCCTCAGCCGGTTCCTCCTACATTGACCTTCCCTGGGCTGGGGCTGAGCTGGTGGCTGCTCCTGGCTCACCTCGAAGGGGCTTGGAGACCCCCACTGATGGCGCCCGGTGCCCAGCCCCGTGGGGAGGGGCTGCAGGAGGGCTCAGAGCTGGTGGGGGGTGCAGAGGGGACTGAGGACTGTGTCCCAGTCCCTGGCGATGTGAGACCCGTCGGCGATGCGGCAGAAGAGGCTGGGCCTGAGAAGGGGCTGCAGAACCGGGGTTGGTGGGCCAGCTTGGACACGGGACATCGGGGCTGGGGGCTCCAGGAGCCCGTGCCCTGCTGTCTATGCCGTGCAACTTGGTGGCAGGTGTTGGGGGCACCCGGAAGGTGCTGCCCTCGTAGCACCCCCAGACCCTTTGCCTCAAGACCAAGGTCACTGCCAACCTACCCAACCTCTCCCCTCGCAGAAGGTCTCCAGGGAGGGTCTAGGGGAAGTGCCACGTCTCATTGGGTCCTGCTGCCTCAGGGCCCAGGTGGCTTTTATGAGGCTCATTAGAGGCTTTGCCCCCCCCAGCCCTGTCTTCTGGAGGACGCTAATTGGCATTCTCACCAGCGGGACTCAGAGCAATTTGCAGGGTCCATGGAGGGACTGTGAGGGGGGAATATGATGTAAGGGGTGGGACAAATAGAGCCCGGCCTGTCACCTGCCCTCCAGGTGTCCTGGCCCTGGTGCTGCCTGAGACTGGCTCCCAGTCTCAAGGCCCTTCCCTGAGGTCCAAAGGGGAGGGGCTGCTACCCGATAGCAGTCGTTTTATTTCCTCTCCATGCAGAGCATTTATTTATTCGTTGGTATAAAATAAGGTAAGGGACTCTTGTAAACCTGCTCGCCACTCAAGACCTACACAGTGGCTAATAAGTGACCTTAGTTCCTCCCCTCTGCCACCCCTCCTTCCCTCTCAGAGGGACCACTCACGGGGGTTCCCCTGCTGCCTAAAGCATTTTAATTATAGATAACACATTGCTTAGTTTTGCTCGTATTCAAACGTCATCACAAAGGGTATCATGCTACATGCTGTCTTCTGGGTCTTGCTTTTTTTGTTGCGAAGACTCTTGCTCTTTGTGGCAGCTGTGCTGCATTCATCCTGACACCTGCGCAGTAACATTCTATCGTGTCTGCCTCACCATCTGTGCATTTGTTCTTTGTGCGCAGCTCCTGAGTGCGGGGCGCCAGGCTTTCTCTTGCAGCCCCCCCTATGAATGGGAGTGCTGGGGCTGCACTTCACATGCAACTGCAAGAAAATGCCAAGTTCTTTCCTCAAAGTGGCTGTGGTGATTACACTCCTACCATTGAACTACATCCTCTACAACAGATGGTGTTGGTGGATTTCCTAATATTTGCCAATTTGGAGGCTAAAAATAACATCTCACCGTGAATGTCTTTTGCTGCTTCTCTTGCTATGGTTAGTGTCAGTGAGTGTTTCTGCTTCTGTGAGATGCCTCTGTGTGTGTGTGAGTATGTGTGTGTGTGTCTTTTGCCCATTTCTCTCCATGGTGCCACCTTTTACTTATTGATTTGCAGGAGTTCTCTTTATATCCTTTTCTAAATTTCTTTATTGAGGTGTAATTTACACAGTGAAGTGCGCAGACCTGAAGTGTTAAGTTTGATGAGTTTTGACGAATGCACACGTGCATGGGACCCACACCTCATCAAGACACAAACTTCCTTCCCCCCAGAAGCATGCTCCTTCCCAGTCAGCCCTCAATCCCCCACTTGGAGGCAGCCACTGTTCTGATTCTTTTCTTCATAGATTAATTCTGTTTCTTTCTAGAATGTAAGAGAAACGGAACCACCCAATATCCCCTCTTTTGTCTCTGGCTTCTGTCAGCATGTTTTTGAGGCATGTCCAGGGTGTCTGTGCCCGTTCCATTATATAGATAGACCATGGTTGTCTGGAAGAGTGTTATTTAATTTCCAAATATTTGGAGATTTTCTGGAGATATTTCTCCAGATATTTTAATTTCATTGTAATCAGAGCGCATCCTTTGCATAATTCTGAATCTTTTAGAGTTTGAGATTTATTTAATGCTCTAGAATATGGGCCTGTATTGGGAAGTGATCTGTGTTCATGGGTCTATTTCTGGATTCTGTTCTGTTCCATTTGTCCCTAAGCTCGTCCTCTCTCTGACGCCGCACTGCCTCGATTACGGCAGCTTTATAGGCTTGAAGCAGCTGGTGCGAGCGCTCTGACTGTTCTCGTTCTTCAAAGTAGCTTTGGCTCTTTTAGTTCCTTAGCTTTTCCATAAATTTTAGATTCAGCTACTTGATTTCTATGAAAAAAATTCTGTTGTAATTTTTATTGGAATTGCATTGAATCTAGATCAGTTTGGGGAGAATTAACATCTTTACAATATTGAATCTTCCAATACATGAACATGGTCTATCTCTTCATTTTTTGGTTCATCTTTGATTCACTTCATTAGTGTTTTTTAATTTTTACCATGTTTTGCAAATATCTTTCCCCAGGTTATAGCTTTTCTCAGTTCCTTTACGATGTCTTTTGATGAACAGAGTTCTTAATTTTTCAGTTATTTTAGAGCAGTTTTAGATTTACAGAAAAGTTGCAAATTTAGTACAGACAGTTCCCATACACCCCATACCCAATTTCCCCTAATGCTAATATCTTACATTAGTGTGGGGTATGTTTGTTACAATTCATGAACCAATATTGATACATTATTATCAACTAAAGTCCATACTTTAGTTGGATTTCCTTAGTTTTTACCCAATGTTCTTTTCCTGTCCCAGGATCCCATCCAGAACACAACTTTACATTTAGTTGTCATGCTTCCTTAGGTTCCTCTTGGCTGTGAGTTTCTCATACTTTTCTTTTTTTTTTGACAGTTTTGAGGAGTTTGGGTTATCTCTTTTATAGGATGTCCCCAAATTAGGGTTTGTCTCATGTTTTTCTCATGATTAGACTGGGGTTAAGGATCTTTGGGGGGAAGACCACAGAGATAAAGTGTCCTGCTCATCATGTCATATCAGAGGTCCATACTGTCAACAGGGATCATCAGTGCTGGTGCTGACCTTGATCACCTGGCTGAGGCCGTGTGTCATCTCTCCTGTCAGGTTACCCACCAACCTTCCACACTGTCCTCTCTGGAAGGAGATGATTACATCAGCCCACACTTAAGGAGTGGGGGTGGGTGGGGGCGGTCACGCTCTCCCTCCTTGAGAAAGGAATATAGACCTAAATCACTTGCAGTTCTTTTGCATGGAAGATTTGTCTTTTCTCCTCATTTCTTTATTTATCCAATCAGTCCTTTATATCAGTACAGACTCATGGATTTTATTTCATACTTTGGGTTATAACCTGATGCTATTCTAATTATTTTGTTGCTCGAACCATCCCAGCTTTTGTCACTGGGAGCTCTCAGATGATTCCTGGGCCCCTTGGACATGCCCCATCATTTTGGCTTTTCTTTTGAATACTTACTTTCTGGTGCTGAGATGCCCCAGGCTCATCTGGCACATTTCCTGCTATACCTGGAATCAGCCATTTTCCCAAGGAGCCCTGGTGCCTTTTATTATACGATGATATTAGAAACCAACCTCTGGGGACTTCCCTGGAGGTCCAGTGGTTAGCATTCCGAGCTTCCACTGCAGGGGGCACAGGTTCGATCCCTGGTCAGGGAATTAAGATCTCTTGTGCCACGAGGCATGGCCAAAAAAAAAAGAAAGCAACCTCTGGGTGCCAGCAGTGCCTGTCGCTACTAGGATACTGTTATCTCTAGGCCCCCTTGCCTGACAGAGCAAGGAGACCTGTGTGTACAGTAACCTGTGTGCACACACTTCCACACGTATTTCTGTATGTAACGCCTGTATCTGTGCTAAGCCAAACAGGAGACCTTACTGAAGTCTCCACCTCTGATCCGTCACCACATGCACCATTCCATCCTCCTTGCTGTGCTTATCTGTAAATGTCCACTCCGACAGTGAAACCCCTGGCTCCCACTGCCCATCATCCATTAACTTAATTGTCCAATTCCAGTGTACATGCAAAGTGGTGGTAGAATTGCTAACCTGTACTCTGTTAGGAAAAATCTTTGTCAACTAGAGCACAGTGCTGTGTAGTTTCTCCTGCCATTGGTCTTACAGACTCCACTCATTTCCAAGGTTACTTAGACTAGCACCTTTACACCCCACGTCCTGCAGTGAGGTTTTTCTTGCATTCCTTATACAGTTCAATCGTTTGGCACCTTCTGCATTCCATCTAGAGTCCCCGAGCCTCCTAAATGATTTTTTTTAAGTTTATATACATTGAAGTTCGCGTTTTGTACAGTAGAGTTCTGTGGGTTTTAACAAGTGTCAATATCATGGATCCACCGTTACACTATCACAGAATAGTTTCGCTGCCTTGAAATCCTCTGAACTTCACCTGTTAAACCCTCTCTCCTCCCCCTGGCCCTTTGGCACTTACTGACCTTTACTGTCTCCACAGCTTTGCCTTTTCCAGAATGTTATAAAATTGGAATCACACGGTGTGTAGCCTCTTCAGACTGGTGTTGTTCAGTTAGCAATGTACCTTTAAGATTCAGCCATGTCAGGGCTTCCCTGGTGGCACAGTGGTTAAGAAACCGCCTGCCAATGCAGGGGACACGGGTTCGAGCCCTGGTCCAGGAAGATCCCACATGCCGCAGAGCAACTAAGCCCACGTGCCACAACTACTGACCCTGTGCTCTAGAGCCCGTGAGCCACAACTACTGGACCCACGTGCCACAACTACTGAAGACCATGTGCCTACAGCCCATGCTCTGCAACGAGAAGCCCGCAGGCACCGCAACGAACTGTAGCCCCTGCTTGCCGAAATTAGAGAAAGCCCGAGTGCAGCACTGAAGACCCAATGCAGCCAAAAATAAATAAATTAAAAAAAAAAAAAAAAGATTCAGCCATGTCTTTTCGTGGCTTGATCACTCATTTCTTTTTAGTGCTAAATGACATTCCACTGGATGGAATTAGCACTAAGTGGACCACAGTTTATTATTTGCTCACCTATTGAAGGGCATCTTGGTTGCTCCCAGTTTGGGGTGGTTATGGATATAGCTGCTGTAAACACTAGCATGCAGGTTTTTTCGTGGGCATAAATTTTCAGATCAGTTGGGCAAACACCTAGGAGTGTGACTGCTAGATCATATGGCAAGACTGCATTTAGCTGTTAGGAAGCTGCCTAGCTATCTTCCACAGTGGCTTTGTCATTTGCTTTCCCGCCAGCAATGAAGCAGAGTCCTTTTGCTCCACATCCTTGCAAGCATTGTGCATTGTCAGGCTTTTGGATTCTAGTTGTTCTTCTAGGTGAGTAGTGGTATCTCCTTTTTTAAAATTTTTATTTATTTATTTATTTGGCTGTGCTGTGGGGCATGTGGGATCTTCCCGGACCGGGGCATGAACCCGTGTCCCCTGCATCGGCAGGTGGACTCTCAACCACTGCGCCACCAGGGAAGCCCATCCCTGCTTATTTTGATTTGCAATTTTCTAGTAAATTTTGTTGACCATCTTATCATAGGCTTCTTTTTCATCTGTATATCTTCTCTGGTGAGGTGTTAAAGGTCATAATTTTAACACAGTCAAAATTTTCAATATTTATTTTTTTTACAATTCACATTCCTTTTTTTAAAATAAATTTATTTTATTTTTTTAAATTTAGTTCTGGCTGTGTTGGGTCTTCGTTGCATTGTGAGGGCTTCTCATTGTGGTGGCTTCTCTTGTTTTGGAGCATATGGGCTCTAGGCTCATGGGCTTCAGTAGTTGTGGCTCGTGGGCTGTAGAGCGCAGGCTCAGTAGTTGTGGTGCACGGGCTTTGTTGCTTCTCTTGTTTTGGAGCATATGGGCTCTAGGCTCATGGGCTTCAGTAGTTGTGGCTCGTGGGCTGTAGAGCGCAGGCTCAGTAGTTGTGGTGCATGGGCTGAGTTGCTCTGTGGCATGTGGGATCTTCCCGGACCAGGGATCGAACCTGTGTCCCCTGCACTGGCAGGCGGATTCTTAACCACTGCACCATCAGGGAAGTCCCTGATTCACATGCTTTTAAAGGACATTCTCGGCTACTCTGAGGTTAGAATAATGTTCATCTATATATTCATGGAAATATTTTAAGTATTTCCTTCTTTTTTGACATTCTTTTCTTTTTCCTTTTTAAAAATTGAAGTGAAATTCACATAACATAAAATGAACCAGTCAGCTCCCAATTTGCTTTCTGTCTGTGGATTTACCTATCCTAGATATTTCATATAAATGACATCATACGATATGTAACATTTTGTGTCTGGCTTCTTTCATTTAGCTTAATGTTTTCAAGGTTCATCCATGTTGCAGCCTGAATCAATACTTCATTCCTTTTTATGGCTGGATAATATTCCATTGTAAGTATATACACCAACTTTTCTTTCTTTATCCATCTCTTAGGGTTGTTTCTACCTTTTGGCAATATGTGAATAGTGCTGCTACGGACCTTCGTGTACAAGTATTTGCTTGAGTGCCAGTTTTCAATTCTCTTGCACCAGAAAGTGATTCAGTTATACATACATATATATATATATTCCTTTTCAGATTCTTTCCCATTATAGGTCATTACAAGATATTAAATATGGTTCCCTGTGCTATACAGTAGGTCCTTGTTGTTTATGTATTTTATATATACTAGTGTGTATCTGTTAATCCCAAACTCTTAATTTATCCCTCCGCCCCGCTTCCCCTTTGGTAACTGTAAGTTTATTCTCTGTGTCTGTGAGTCTATTTCTGTTTTGTAAATAAGTTTGTTTGTATCGTTTTTTTAGATTCCACATATACTTGATAACATATGATATTTGTCTTTCTCTTTCTGACTTACTTCACTTAGAATGATCATCTCTAGGTCCATCCATGTTGCTGCAAATGGCATTATTTCATTCTTTTTTATGGTTGAGTAATATTCCATTGTGTATATATATATACACCACATTTTCTTTATCCATTCATCTGTCGATGGACATTTAGGTTGCTTCCATGTCTAGGCTATTGTAAATAATGCTGCTATGAACACTGGTGTGTGTGTATTTTTTAGAATTGGTGTTTTCACTTTCTTTGGCTATGTACTTAGGAGTGGAATTTCTGAATCATATGGTAGTTCTAATTTTAATTTTTTTGAGGAAACTCCATACTGTTTTCCAAAGTGGTTAATATCATTTGCAAATATTTTTCTCCCATTCACTAGGTTGTCTTTTCATTTAGTTGATGGTTTTCTTTGCTGTGCATACAATGGAATATTATTCAGCCTTAAAAAAGAAGGAAATCCTGCTATATGTGACGATATGGATGAACCTGGAAGACATTATGCTAGGTGAAATAAGCCAGGCACAGAAGGACAAATACTGCGTGACTCCACATATACGAGGCATCAACAGAGTCAAACTCATAGAAACAGAGGAGGATGGAGGCTGCCAGGAGCTGTGGGAGGGGAAAGGGGAGCTGTGTTTCAATGGGTATAAAGTTTCTGTCATGCAAGGCACATTCTGGAGCTCTGCTGAGCACATGGTGCTTATAGCTAACAATAGTGTGTTTGCACCTAAATTTTGAGGAATGGGACAGTGGTGTGGTGATGGGGACTGGGGTAGCCTTGTGTTCCCGTGCTGCACAACCCCGAGAGTGGATAGGAACCTTCCCCTCCCCCCAGAGCATGGTCTCTATTGTCCAGCTAGTTGCCAAGTGTTTAATGAGGCCCGGCTCTTGTCCTAGGTATACCATACTAGGTGTAAATACAGCACTAGGAGACACAGTCCCTGTCCATTTGAGGCATATAATCCAAGTATTTCTCAGGAATTACTCCACAGTCAGAAATAAAATCTGGACTTAGCTGCCTGTATTGCAAGGAACATTCTTTAAAGTCAACATTTTAAGGCAAAACATTACACCCTGCACTTATATAGTAGGAAATTTCTTCCTGGTAACATCAGCTTCATCATTATCAACAAACAAGGTTTACTTTTGTTAAAATTCACCTTACATTCCCCTCCTCTGTAATTTGAATAAAGATTTTTTAAAAATTAATTAATTAATTATTGGCTGCATTGTGTCTTCATTGCTGCATGTGGGCTTTCTCTAGTTGCAGTGAGCGGGGGCTACTCTTCGTTGCAGTGTGAGGGCTTCTCATTGCACTGGCTTCTCTTGTTGTAAAGCACGGGCTCTAGGTGCATGGGCTCAGTAGTTGTGGTGCACGGGCTTTGTTGCTCCATGGCATGTGGGATCTTCCTGGACCAGGGCTCGAACCCGTGTCCTCTGCGTTGGCAGGTGGATTCTTAACCACTGTGCCACCAGGGAAGTCCCATAAAGATTTTTTGAAAAGGGAATTTTATGAGGTTAAGCAGTGGAAGGAAGGGCTTAGGTATAAATTTGGCCAACAGTTGCCTGGGCAAAGGAGCTCTAGGGTGTTGAGTGAACCCAGCTCATCTCCAGTCCATTTTTACTAATATTTTGAGGACAACAGAAAGCCCCTGAGGGTGGATGGGAACCAGTAAACATGCAAAGGTGAGGGGCTGTCCCTCCTGTAACCACGGTACGTCCTGTAAGACGCTGTCTGAGCTTGGCCCTGCTGGTCCTGAAGAAGCAAGCCGCCACCGTGAGAAGGCCTGTGGGAAGGCCCCAGGGCAGGGGACGGCGGTGGCCTCTCGGGGCCGAGAGCAGCCAGAAAGAAAATGGGACCTCAGTCCCACAGCTGCAGGGAGACAAATTCTGCCTGAGGGTCCGGCCCTGGTCAAGCCTCAGATGAGAACTCAGCCCACCTGACTGCAGCCTGGGGGCCCTGAGCAGGACCCAGCTCAGCTGTGCTTAGGCCAGCGTCCCACAGAGACCATGAGATAACAAATGTGTGTTGTTTTGAGCCACTAAGTTTGTGGTGATTCGTTGCTCAGCGTAGAAGAACATAGGTGGTGAAGGAAAGGGTGGTGGGCTGTAAGATTGAAAATATTTTTAGAATCAGCAGTTACCTGAAAGGCGTTCCTGTGTCTGCTTTAGCAGGTCTTCACTGAGAGTAACCTGAGACCAACAGCACCTCTCCAGGTCCACACAGGTGCTCTTGATCAGGACCAGGGGAGAAGCACAGCAGCCAGAGCTCAGGAATCTCCTTTAAGGTCTGTGCCAGTCGATCCTGAATGTCTGTACAAGTGGCAAATCCCCGTATCATCAATTTTATTGATACTCTCAAAGAACCAGCATTTGGTTTCATTGATTTTCTCTCTTTTTTTTCTGTGCTCTATTTCACTGATATCTGCTCTGATCTTTATTATTTCCTTTATTCTGCTTATTTTTGTGCTTAGTTTATTATTATATTTCTAGTTTCTTAATATGGAAGCTGATATCATTGATTTAAGGTCTTTCTTCTTTTCTAACATAGGTGTTTGATGCTATCAATTTCCCTGAGTACTGCTCTAGGAGAATCCCACAATTTTTGATATGTTGTGTTTTTATATTCATTAAAAACATTTTCTTATTTCTCTTGATTTCTCATTTAACTAACAAGTTATTTAGAAGTGTACTGTTTCCAAATATTTGGAGATTTCCCGGATATCTTATTCTTGTATTGGTTTCTATTTTAATTCTATTATGATCAGAAACATACACTGTATCACTTTCAATTCTTTTAAGTTTGAGACTTGTTTTACAGCCTAGAATAAGGGTCTATCTTGGTAAGTGTTCCATGTGCACTTGAAAAGCATGTATTCTTCTGTGTCTTGTGACGTGTCCTCTAAGTGTCAGTTAGGTCAAGTCGATGGCTCTTCAGTCTACTGTGTCCTCGCGCTTCTACTTGTTCTACCTCCTTGGGTTTTGTAAGCAGAGCTGTTTCGTCGAGTTTTTCCTGAGTCCTGTGCTGGCAGCTGCTCATCATCTTGCACTTCTTCACGCGCCTCTTATCTTTGATTTTGTGCTGAAGGTGATATTTGAAACAATATTTGAGGGAATGATTGGCATTACTCTGATGTAATCCCTCCCTCCAGGAGGGATTTTTGTTGGTTTTTACTTCTTCCAGACACATGGTGGTGCTGGTTGTTTAGAATCCTGTGACTCCGAGTTCAAAGTCTGCACTTTCATGCTCTGCGGATTCTCGACTTGTGGTTGTCCTGGGCCCCAGGGAGCTGGATCTTGCCTGAGTCACCCTCGTTCCCAGGGTGCAGCCCCTCCCTAGGCAGGCTGTGGGTTTGCAGGGCCACCGTGTTTGCGGGGTCTGTAGGGCCTCAGCTGGCCTGAGGGCCGAGTCTGGGCTCCCCGCACTAGACACCGGTGGTCTTTGTTCCTCAGCCTGGCACTTTCTCACTGACTCTTGTCCCTTTGCTGCTTTTAGGATTAAAACGTGGTTCACTCCCCTTATCTGGTTGTCCTCCAGGAAAAGGTTAATCTGAAGTGCTCAGTTCTCCAGCCTGGGTCTGGAGCTCCCCATGGTTTCCTCTGCGTCTCTGGTACTCTTGCTTAGATATCAGATCTCCGGGCCAATTCCCTGATTTTAAAACGTGTTTGGTATCCATTTTGCATGTCAATTCTTGCCTTGATTTTCTGAACGATTTCTTCAATTCACTTCCAATCCTTACTGAAATTTTATTTCTGCCATCATATTTCCAGTTTGCAAGAGTTTCTCCCTCTCACTCTCTCTCTCTCTCTCTTTTTAAAAAGTTTCTATTGTTTCAACAACGCAATCCATGTTTTCTCATGTCCGAGGATATTCACAAAATTCTCTCCCTTTGAGCTCTGCTTCCTCTGACTTCCAGTCTTTCCTTAGTTTCGCTCCATCTTGCCTGCTAGAGGCTCTCATCAGATGTCTGGTGACCCTCAGCTCTCAGCCTGCACTGGAGAGGCCCAAAATGCTGACTATACCCAGGAAGGGTCACTGGGCTGGGGCACCCCAGTGTCAGTGTCCTTGGTTCTGGGCATTCGTGGGAAGTTTTCTCAGAGAAGTTCCATCCAAGCTCCCATCTGGAGGGACCAGGGTGCAGGACTGGGGTCTCGCCATCAGATATCTGGGTGTGTCCTCCCTGGGCCTCTGTCTCTGGAGTTCTGGGCACGTGTCACCACCAGAGCAGCTGCTCTGCTCCCTCCTGTTGGGTCCCCACCCCCTGCCCCACCGTCCCAAGAACGGGCCCTCCAGACATCCTAGTGAGCTTCCAGGTCTCCAAAGCCCATTTAAAAGTCAGTCCAGGGACTTCCCTGGTGGTCCAGTCGTTAGGACTCCACACTTCCGCTGCAGGGGTCGCAGCTTCGATCCCTGGTTGGGGAACTAAGATCCCACATGCCACGTGGCGCGGGCAGAATAAAAGTCAGTCCACTCATTTGTAGTGTGGCTGGGGTTTTAGCTTTTTGTCTGCACTGTACGGGACTCAGAACGGGGCGCTGTGTGGGTCCACACACTTGACGTTGAAGTAACACCCAGTCGAGAGCCGGCTGCCCAGCGAGGGCGGGAGGGGAGCCGACTTCTGTCTTTAGGATCTGGTCCTTTCAAGCCTGTGAAGACAATTCCGTGTAACAGGGGAGAAGCTGCCGCCAGCCCTGGCCCCCTGCTAGAACAGGCTGGATCACGTGTGCAGGATGTATCTGGAGAACAGAAACCTCAGCTTCGTATCTCTGCCCTTGTTTCGTGTCTGCTCCAGGCGGCAGGAACCCCCCGTTTTCATCCTGCAAAGACTTTAGGAGGTAGCAGGGCCCCGAGCTCCAGGGTGTGGGCTCTGGGGTGGGCAGCTCGGGTTCAAACCCTGCCCTCCCCCGGCCACCTGAGCCTTGGACAGGACAGCTGCCCTCCCCGCGCCTCTGCTCTCTCAGCTGTCCCGCGGGGTCATGGCAGGACCCTGGCTGAGCTCACCTGCTACAGACCCTGGGGTGCCTGGTGGCTACAGGGGCGGCGGTGACTCCAGGCAGAAGAGGGAGCCTGGTCAGACCTCGGTGGTGTGGTGTCAGCCGCCGGTGTGGCCAGGGCCTGGGTACCACTACCCTGGGCCCCCGTCTCCACTCTCCCACTATGGCTCCTGACAGCCGTGTCTGCTCTGAGCTGCCGCTGACTGGCTGTGGGACTTGGAACAGAGATCTGTACTCACCCAGCTCCTGTTTCTCAGTCTGAAAGATGGAGCAGAAGGGCCACTTCTTTGATAGGGTGGGAGGTGGGCCTGAGTTCTCATCACACAGGTGCACGGGG
The DNA here is from genome assembly GCF_003031525.2 of Neophocaena asiaeorientalis asiaeorientalis. Classification (NCBI taxonomy): domain Eukaryota; kingdom Metazoa; phylum Chordata; class Mammalia; order Artiodactyla; family Phocoenidae; genus Neophocaena; species Neophocaena asiaeorientalis. Next base: position 87,433 of record NW_020172269.1, on the reverse strand, counting down.
ACAAACCACAAGGTCCCCGTCTTGCACCACCATGTACCAGTCAACACACGTGCTCCCCAAACCCAGCACGAGCGCAAGAGCCACACACCGTCCCCCAGACTTAGATTCACTCACAGGTGCCTGCAACCCCCGCGCCCAGCCCACAGGCCCCCGAGCGGAGCAGGCATTCACGTGGACACCACAGCCCCAGGCAGATGAAGACACAGAGACGGCAGAGCCCGGGCCCCAGAGAGACACTCAGACGTCCCTGTACACACGCCACCTGCACAGAAACACATGGACAAACACGGCTCTGACACAAGGGTAAACCCCCTACCACAGACACGCTGCCCTGCACACGGGAGCCAGTCAAGACACGTACCCGGCTGCCGACAGCCCTGGCTGGCTCGCTGCCCATTGTTGCGGGAATGGGCACACACAGGCATGCGCTCGACACGGGAACACAGGCACACACACCCTCAGCTCCACCTGTGCTAAGACTGACGCAGTCTCAGGCGGTGGGGCTGGGTTCATCTCCCAGCCCTGCCCACGCTCTGCTCACCTGTCATGGGGTGCCCGACAGTTCTCTGGGGCAGGGGCCTGGCAGACGCGGCTCCTTACCTGGTCCCGAGCGCTCAGAGGGACTCAGGTTCTGCACGGGTGTTCGGTTGGGTCAGGGCAGGCAGAGGCTGACCAGGGGCTCCTGCAGCGTGTGTCTGGCTGACAGCTGAACCCAGATCTGGACGCCAGGCCTGCGGATCTCTCCATCCCAGGACTGTTGTGTTCCCTGCGACCATCCAGGTGCATTCCTCCCAGGACAGAGCTCTGAGGATGCAAAAGGGATGAGCCTGGCTGCAGAGATTCCCTCCACAATAAAGAGACCCGTCTGAGGGGAGACAGCAGTCGATGCCTGAGATGGAAGCGGGTGCCTCCTCCGAGGTCCCTGTTTCACAGGAACGGGAGTCTGGTCTTCTGGGGGAAAGCACAGGGGACCACAGTCTCCTCTGCACGGGGAGAGCGGCCGGGGGCTGGGCAGCCTGGGAGCCCACACCACCCGCCTCCCAGGCCACGAGTGTGTTTCCAAAGGATAACCGAGTCTTGAATGGGAGGCTGACGTCGGTCCTCAGTCACTTTCTTCTCACGTGAAAAGAGGCCACAGAAGGGAGAGGCAGGCGGAGGAGG
>NW_020172269.1:61629-86219 GCF_003031525.2 Neophocaena asiaeorientalis asiaeorientalis | reverse complement strand
AGGACAGGGCCAGCCTCTTGCCCCACCCCCCCGCCCGTCCCAGGGGCCAGTGTACAAGACACCCACACGGCCCGCAGCTCCTCCTGGGAGGCCAGGCCTCCGCCCAGGGGCCTTCCTGTCCTGTGCTTAGCTCTGTCAGCCAGAGTGTTGGGAATCAGAGCCCAGAGGGAAACCTGCCTTCCCCCGCTGTCCTTGTGGGACCACAGACGGTGTGACAGAGGTAGGATGTGGGTGCAGGTGGACACCCTGCCATCCAGCGGCCGCTCAGTGCAGCAGAGGGGGCTCTGGTAGAAACCACTGCCCACCCCTGGCCAGAGCTAGGGGCACAGGAGCGGCCTGGGCCGTGCCCCAGACCCTGCTGTCCTGGGTGGGCTCCACGCTGCCTGCTCCGAGTGGCTGGGGCTCCCGGCCGGCCGCATGGTCACCTACCTCCCTGCTCTCCGGTGGTCCACTGTGAGGGTCAAATGAGGTGGACGGAGAAACCGTTTAGTGAGGCACGAAGAGGTGTCGGCCCTAGGACCCTCCGCCCGGGAGCCCGCAAGGGGCCTCGGCCGCTTCCTGGCACGTGGGGCGCAGACCTCGCCATCAGTCTCTGTGCTGAATCAGAGAAGGGGTCCCGCAGGCTGCAGGGGACAGCTTACCGGCCCCTTAAAGGTGGGAGAGGGCCCTGCTGCCACTCCAGCTGCCCCGCTGGGCCCGGGTGGGGACAGCTCGGCTGTGTGTCCCTCTGCCCCGAAGTCATTTTACAGAAGTCCTTTACTCCTTCATCATTCAGCGGCGTTTGCTGGGTCCTCACTGGTCTCGGCCTGGGCTCTCAGCTTCAGATGCAGCAGCGAACAGACAAGTTCCTGCCACGTGGAGCTGGGGTGCTGGAGGAGGTGGATGGCAGGCTGGTGAGCAGGCCCTCCTGGGGCCCACGGGTGGTGACACGTGCCGGGTGCAGGGCAGGGCTGTGGCTCGTGCCGACTCCTGAGGGCCCAGGGGCACTGGAGATAGCAGGGAAAGGAGGGCCAGGCAGAGCAAACGGTGACTGCAAAGGCCTCAGGGTGCTGGGGGTGTGGCTCAGAGTGGGGGCGGCGTGGGCCTGGGGCAGAATCACGGCCGAGCTCAGAGGTGGGCGCCCCTCAGTGGTCAGTACACATAGCCTGCTGGTGTCCTCGGCGCTTGGCTTTCTCAGGGAGAAGCGCAGGGCTCTGATCAGAGGAGCGGCCAGATGCATCTTCGCTTTAAAGGAACGAAGTGCCGAGGGTCTGGTCTGGGGCTGTGGTTGCAGGTTGTAGAGTGTACTCTAGTGTGACTGTGCTGGGTCAGTCACATCCATCACAGGATGGATTCTGGGGCAGGGCCCGTGGGCTTGGCTGATGGATTGGACGTAGGTGTGGAAGAGCCAGGAGTCCCAGGCTCTGGGAGCAGTGGGATTGAGGGGTTCGGTGGAAGTCAGAAGTAAGTTTTCTGTGTGCTTATTTGGAGATGAAAGGACAGTCAGGTGGAGACGTGGACGTGTGGGACTGGAGTCCAGAGCTGGGCTGGGGGTGGAGGTGAGCCTTCGGGGGTCCATCTGGGCACGATGGCATTTCCTCACGAGGCTGAGAAGAGGCCCAAGGCCTGGGGCCTCCCACGGCCGAGGGTGTGGGATGGGAAAGGAGCCTGGAGCCGGCAGGTTGGGGGGAGGAGTGAGCCCCGGCGAGGCTGGTGAGGTTGGTCTTCTTTAGCTGTTGATGGTGTCCTTAACCTCGCCTGGTCCACCGTGTTCTCAGGATGCCAGAGCTAATGTATTCAGGATGTAATTTTAAGTGATTGAGAACGTGGCCAGCCCTGATGACCGCGGGAGGACGCTGAGACGTGGTGGTGGTGTGGGCGGTGTGTCCACTCTCACTCTCTTCCTGCTGGGCCTGGGTGCAGCGGCGCAGCGGTGCAGCTGTGGGTTCCAGTGCAGGGCTGCCCACCCTGTGGACCTCTGTCTGCAGCACCGTGGCCTCAGCCTCCCCCGGCTCTGCCTGCGGCAGAGAGGCCGCTAGAACCTTCCAGGGGGTGTGGCTCCGGCCCCACATGAGCCTCCCTGGCTGCCCGCCCGCGCCACCCGTCTGCTCAGGGCTTGCTCTCCTAGGGCAGGTCTCCCCACCGCTGCGCCTTCCCACCTTCCTGGGACCTGGCACTGCCGCGCACCCACAGAGACTCACGGGTCGGATGTCTCTCCTGGAGGCCTGTTCGGCACGGGCTGCCTCAGGCTGCAGAACTGCTGGGACTTCTCGCTTGTTTGTTGACGATTTTGGCGCACGGTTGGAGATTTTCTTCTTGGAAGCCCAGGCGTCCGTGGACAGCCCTCTCAGCTCACGGCCGCTGGTTCAACCTCCACTTCCCAGGGTCCTGGACCCCACGCCTCGTCAGCCCCTCCGCACTGACACCCCGGCTTCCCATGGCCCACAGCTTCCGCTCTTGGCCTGCCTGTTTCTTGGGTCACTCCCACAGCACCCCTGGTCCCACCGCAGTGAGCGCCGCCCCCCCCCCCTCCTCCAGGGTTGGCACTCACTCACCCCCTGCAGAGCCCCCATCTCTGGCTCTGCAGCATGAGCTGCCTTTCCGGAAGGCTTCCTAAACTCTACCCCCCACCCCTTCTCGGAAAACAAGCCACAGGCTGGCCGGACTTCCTGCCTCCCCCAGAGACCTTATCTTTACCCAGTAGTTCCTGCGCCAGGGCACGCTGAGCTCTCCACCCCAGCCCCACACCTCAAGGGCCCTCGTCCATCTCGGCTCCTGGGTCTTCACCTCCTTTCCTTCCAGCATCAGCATGGAAATTCCCACCTCTGCCCCTTGGTAACCGGCACCCTCACTTCCTCACCCCACGGAGGCCTGCCTGGCCCCTGGAGGTGCCTGGTGGTGTCTGCGGGGAGGAGGGAATCTACTCCTAGACGCTGCTCTCTGCTTCCACCCCACGCTGCCCAGCTGGCCCTTGTAGGAGACCCCCGACCACCACGGACCGTGTCCAAAAGGGGCTGCTGAGGGCTGCTTCTAGTTGACTTGGGTGATATTCCCACTCATTGGATTCCGTGTAAATTTTAGAACCATTCTGTCGTCTAGTCCCCCTCCTTCAATAGTTTAATTTGGGAAAATTTTACGTCTTTGCAAGACTGAGTCTTCTGTGAACTTGGTGCCTTTCCTTCCTTCCTTAAACTTTCCTTCAGTGTCACTCAGTTTTCTCATAAAGCCTCCACCTCTTTCATTAGAGTAATTCCTAGATATTTAATATTTTTGTTGCTTTTATAAAGTGTATCTAGTTAAAAGAATTCATTTTCTGTTTATTCTCACATATAGAAAAACGAGTGACTTGTTTATTGACAAGTTATCCAGTTATCTCGATAAACTTTCTTCTGAGTTCTGCTAACCTATTTGTAGATGCTTCTGGATTTTCACATTCCCAGTGGCCTTGTCTGTGAGAATGAGTTTCCAACACTTATGATTTTCTTCTTAACTTACTGCGCTGGCTAAGACCTCCAGGGCAAAGTCAGATAGAAATGGTGAGAGTAGCCTGTTTTTGATCTCAGAAAGTAGGACGTTGGCCGTGAGCTGTGTTCTGGTGACACTTCTTATCAGATTAAGGAAATTCCCTCCCACTTCTAGTTTACAAAGTCTTACCTTATTTATTTATTATCAAATGTATATTGAATGTTATATACTTTTTTTGCGTCTCTGAGGATGACTGTGATTTTTCTCTCGTAGTATTTCAATGTGGGAGTTTACAGTGATTTTCTAACGTTAAACCGACATTGCGCTCCGGGAGAAAAGCCAGCTTGGACGTAATTAGTATGTTTTGCACACATTGCTGATTCTGTTGCTTCTGGGCCTGGGGTTTTCTCTGTAGGAGGCTTTTCCTTCTTTAAACACAGCATTCTTTTTTTTTTTTTTTTAAACATCTTTATTGGGGTATAATTGCTTTACAATGGTGTGTTAGTTTCTGCTTTATAACAAAGTGAATCAGCTATACATATACATATGATCCCATATGTCTTCCCTCTTGCGTCTCCCTCCCTCCCACTCTCCCCATCCCACCCTTCCAGGCTGTCACAAAGCACCGAGCTAATATCCCTGTGCCTTGCGGCTGCTTCCCCCCAGCTATCTACCTTACTACGTTTGTTAGTGTGTATATGTCCATGACTCTCTCTCGCCCTGTCAAAACTCCCCCTTCCCCCTCCCCATATCCTCAAGTCCGTTCTCCAGTAGGTCTGCGTCTTTATTCCTATCTTACCCCTAGGTTCTTCATGACATTTTTTTCCCTTAAATTCCATATATATGTGTTAGCATACGGTATTTGTCTTTTTCTTTCTGACTTACTTCACTCTGTATGACAGACTCTAGTTCTATCCATCTCATTACAAATATCTCAATTTCATTTCTTTTTAAGGCTGAGTAATATTCCATTGTGTATATGTGCCACATCTTCTTTATCCATTCATCCGATGATGGGCGCTTAGGTTGTTTCCATGTCCTGGCTATTGTAAATAGAGCTGCAATGAACATTTTGGTACATGACTCTTTTTGAATTTTGGTTTTCTCAGGGTATATGCCAAGTAGTGGGATTGCTGGGTCATATGGTAATTCTATTTGTAGTTTTTTAAGGAACCTCCATACTGTTCTCCACAGTGGCTGAACCAATTCACATTCCCACCAGCAGTGCAAGAGTGTCCCCTTTTCTCCACACCCTCTCCAGCATTTATTGTTTCTAGATTTTTTGATGATGGCCATTCTGACTGGTGTGAGATGATATCTCATTGTAGTTTTGATTTGCATTTCTCTAATGATTAATGATGTTGAGCATTCTTTCATGTGTTTGTTGGCATTCTGTATATCTTCTTTGGAGAAATGTCTATTTAGGTCTTCTGCCCATTTTTGGATGGGGTTGTTTGTTTTTTTGTTATTGAGCTGCATGAGCTGCTTGTAAATTTTGGAGATTAATCCTTTGTCAGTTGCTTCATTTGCAAATGTTTTCTCCCATTCTGAGGGTTGTCTTTTGGTCTTGGTTATGGTTTCCTTTGCTGTGCAAAAGCTTTGAGGTTTCATTAGGTCCCATTTGTTTATTTTTAAACACAGCATTCTTGAGGTGTAATTGACACACACTAAATAGCACACATATAAAGCATACAGTTTGGTCAGTTTTGACGTATGTGCACACCCAGGAAACCCTCACCACGACCAAGAGAACACGCATTTCCACCAGCCCAGAGCTTCCTCCTCTCCGCCCCCGCCCCCTCCTCTCCAGGCAATACTGACCTGTTTTCTGTCCCTGTCAGTCAGTTTTATGTAAATGGGATCATGTCCCTGTGGCCGTGTAGTTCACCCTTTTTATTCTGTTGTATGGATTTGCCACATTTGCCTGTTGACAGCCATTTTTGTTGCTTGAGTTTTCGGCTGTTGTGAATAATGCAGCTGTGAACATTCCTGTACAAGGCCTTTCATACGCACAGGCTTTAATTCCTCCTGGGTAACTACCTAGGAGTGAGATGGCGGGATCGCGTGGTGGGGTGTGTGTAACTCGCTGTGAAATGCCACACCCTCCCCGGGCGGCTGCAGACCGTGAGCGCGGCTGCCCCACGTCTTCACCGACGACACTAGGCCGGTCTTTGAATTCCAGTCCTTCTGACAGGCCTGTAGGGGCTGCATTGTTGTTTTAATTTGAAATTCCCCAGAGAGTTATTTGCCATCCATGTTTCTTCTTTGGTGAAGTTCAAATAATTTGCCTATTAGATCATTGGGTGATTTTCTTATCCTTGAGTATTAGGGTACATTATATCTTCTGAATATAAGTCCTTTATTAGATGTATACTTTTCAAATATTTTCTCTTGGTCTGTAGTTTGTCTTTTTGTTCTCTCTATTTCAAAGAAAAGTTTTAAATTTTGATGTAGTCCATTTATCTATTGGTTCTTTATTTTGTATTTTGGGGTCATATCTAAAAAATACTTGCATAATCCCAGGTCACAAAGGTTTTCTCCTATGTTTTCTTCTAGAAGTTTTATAATTTTAGATTTTACATTTAGGTCTGTAATGCATTTTGAGTTAATTTTTGCATATGGTATGAGGTATGGATCAAAGTTCACTGTTTTCTACTGAGCTGCTTTGATAAAAATCCATTGTCCATATATTTGTGGATCTATTTCTGGTCTCCCTATTCAGTTCCATTTGTCTGTTTGTCTGTCTTAACACAAATGCATTTTTCCTGATTCCTGTAGCTTTATAATAAATCTGAAATCAGGTGGTGTCAGTCCTCCAAATTTGTTACCCTTTTTCAAAGTTGTTTTGGCTCTTCTAGGTCCTTTGAATTTCCACGTGAGTCTTAGGATAAACTTGTCGATTTCTACAGACAAGTTTTCTGGAGGCTTTGGATGAGATTACATTGAATCTAGAGATCAGTTTGGTGAGAAGCGACGTATTAACGATGTTGAGGCTTCTGGTCCAGGGACACAGAACATCTCTTGATTTATTTAGGCCTTTAATTTGCCCCAGTGGTCATCTGTAGTTCTCAGTGTGTAGATCTTTCATGTCTTTCGTTGGGTATATTCCTAAGTAGTTCATATTCTTGGTGATATTTTAATTGGTATTTTCAAGTTTTAATTTGCAATTGTTTGTTGCTAGAATATAGAAGTACAGTTGATTTTTTGTGCATTGATCTCATGTCATGCAACTCACTTAGTAGTCCAAAAAGTGAAGCAGAGACATGGAAGATACATAAAAGATCCACACCAAACTTCTAGAGATGAAAAAGTTACACTGGATGGGACAATATATATATGTTAAATAAATTATAAGAAAAGATGAATATAATGTGTAAGGAGAGGAGAGTTTCAGTAAGATACGGATAAACAAGAAGAAAAACAAATGAAAATCTTCCAACTGAAAAATACAGTATTTGCTATTAAAATCATTACCAGAATTAGTATCAGGTAGGATGTGAAATAAAAGGATCATGTGGAATACTACAATAGTAATTCAAGACACGCTGTCGTGGGTTTGGGATGCTTATTGTATAAGAAACATAGCTAAAAAGTCAACAGAAATAAAATGGAATACTAAAAAAGCAACCCAAAAGACGTCAGGGGAAGAGGAACAAAGAGTAGCTGGACAAATAGAAAACAACGGTATGGCAGACTTACACTCTACCATGTCAATAATTGCGTTTATTGTAAATGGACCAAACAATCTAATTAAATGGTGGAATGGCTGAAGAAACAAAGCCACGTTTCATGCTATTTATAAGAGATGTACTTTAAATAGAATGACACAAATAGGATAAAAATTAAAAGATGAAAAATGTATACCATGCAAACAGTAAGTATATGAAAGCTGGTGTGGCCACATGAATGGCAGATAAAATAAACTTCAAGATGAGGCGTATTACTGAGATTGAGGAGCGTCTTGTAATGACAACAGGGCCACCTCTCCAGAACGACAAGGTAATCTTACAGGTGAATGCAGCTATCAACAGTTTCAAGATACGTGAAATGAAAATGGACATAACTAAGAGCAGAAATAGACAAAACCACATCATAGTTGGAGGACTTACTGTTCCACATGCTCAACCATTGCTAGAAAGTGAAGACAAAAGAGTCAGTTATTCCTCGGAAAAGTAAACAACACTACCAACCAAAATGACCTAATAAAAACTCATAACCTACACTGGACCCTGCACAGTACATGCAAGAGCACGTGGAATAGTCACCAGTGTAGTCTGTATGAGGCAGTACGGTAACTGTCAATAAATTAGAAAGGAGTGAAATCATAAGAGTATATTCCCAGACCACACAGAATTAAACTAGAAATAAATAACAGAAATATATTTAGAAACTCCCCCAAATACTTGGAAATTAAGCAACATACTTCTCAGAAACCATGGGTCAAAGAAGAAATCACAAAAGAAATTAGAAAATATTTCAACTTGAGTGATGAGGAATACAAAACAAGGCTTTTGACAAAGATGACTTCACTGGTGAATTCTGTCAAACACTTAAGGAAAAATATTGCCAGTCACCCACAAATTGGAGACAAGGAATAGAGGAAAAGGAAATACTTCCCAAATCTTTCCATTAGGCCAGCACAGCCCTCAAAATCGACCAGGAAATACAGAGCAATATACTTTGTGAACATAATATTTGCAATTAGACTTTAGCAACATATAAAACAGATAATATAACATATAAAACAGATAATATAGCACAACCAGTTTCAGTTTGGCCCAGGAATGGAAGATCAGTTTAACATGCACAAGTCACCACAGTAATCTTTGACAAAACTGAACGTCGTTTTGAGCGCCAGAGATGGAGGAGAGAAGACGGATTGCCAGCAAGTCGGGTCACTCCTCTGGATGAGGGACAGCACGGCCCTGACAAGTTCATTACCCCATGTTTCCTTGGGTGGTTAGCTAAGGTCCCCCCATTCAGTGGAGGGGTGTGAAATTTAAAGAAGACTGTGTATTGTTAGACTGGGCCAGAGTCTCTCGTGAGACATGTAAGTCTCGTTCCCAAATCCCCCATCCCTGAGATAGGCTTTGGGTATATGGAAGCCAATAGCAGCCCCACCAGTGACCCTTTGGTCTCACAAGTTACCCTTTGGTCTCTGCCAGTTGGCCTTTAATACATTATACAGGAAACCAGGGTAGCGACATCAGTGTCCAACAAAACAGACTATGAGGCAGAAGGTATTATCTATACTAACGTCAACATGCCTGATAAAACGGTCGCAAAGTCTCTAAACGAAAACCTGATCGGCCTACTGGGAGACATCTGAAGCTACTAAATAGTGCTCTGTCCATCACGAAGTCAAGCCAACAAGCAAGTATTTTTAGTAGCAAGAAAGACATTTGAATAACCTCCCCATCACAGCACATGTAGCTGTTCACGCGTTACCTGAACAATTACATAAATGGGCCTCATTTGGGCCAGTGCCTCTCTGACTATCTGTAGTAAGGAGTTGGTGTATTGCATGGTTTTTGTTATTTTGCAACCTGTTATGAGCCAATATTTTTTCAAAACATAACAGAAGTGACTTACTGGAAAAAAAATCATGTGCTTGGTAAGCACAGCAATGTCAAAGTTTCTATGTCACTGCTTCCTCTCAGTTTCTGTCCTGGTCTCAGCAGAGACAGAGCAGACCATTCACAGACAGCATCAGTCTGTGCGCCACACTTAAATTGCATGTACGAGCCATAAAGCCTAGTTGATTGTCCTGGGATGATTAATATCTATACGGGAAAAACAGATTTTACCCTTAGCCCTTACCGTACACAAAAATCAGTTCCGCATGGATTTAAGATGTAAATGTGAAAAGTAAAACTTTAAATATGGGCAACTATCTTTCTGATCTTTCCAGGGCAAGGACAGATTTTTAAACCCAAAAAAGTGCTAGCTCCAAAATATAAGACCAATAATTTTAAAGTATCCATTTATTTTTTAAAAATGCCATAGTGTGAAAAGGAGGCCCCCAAAGAGGAAACATATCATTGCAACACATAAAACTGAAAAAGGGTCATTAGCTACAATACATAAAGCAGTGCTACAAACCACGAGAATAAGACAGAAACCACAAGAGAAGAGCATGTACACGAGCAGGCATTTTACAGAAGATACAAGTCTGATGAATAAACATATATAAAGAGATTCTCTACTTCATTCATAATCAGAGAAATGCAAATTGGGACCAGAATTAAATACCATTTTGTGCCCATTAGTCGGGTAAAAATTAGGAACTCCGTTAGTATTAAGTGTTGTGAATGGACAGGAACACTTGGACATGCTGGTAAGAGTTAAATGGGTTCAAACACTTAAGAAGTGACATGGTGTCATGTATGACGTAGACTTTGAGACTCCTGGCCTAGAGATACTCCTGCAAGGTGTTCCAGGAAGCATGCATTAACGGCCTGAGCATCGCTCTTTGCAGCAGCAGAAACATGGGAATAATCTGATGGGTAGTGGACAGTCCTGGTCACTGACTCCCAGCCACAGCTCACAGGGCGCCTAGAGGTAATGATGGAATCATTTCTAGAAATTCAAAAATAAGAAAAATGAAACAATGTGAAAACATTGGCAAGAAAACCACCGAGAATATCAGAAGGGAAATTCGGGGCAGTGGTCACCTCTGGAGGCACAGGGACAGGACGGAGGCAGGCAGGTGCAGCTGGAAGCGAGGTGCTCGTTCTGGGATTAGCAGCGGATTGCTTGGTGTTCACTGTTCTTATACCTTGATTTACATGAGGAATTCCTCATACATTCTTTTCAATGTACCAAGGATGATATGAAAGATAATAAAGGACAAGCTTGCTTTAGGCTTTTTCCTTTTGCCTCTCCTCTGGGCCCTCTGGTGGGTCCTGCAGTGGCTGGTCCTCTCTCTGGGTCCGTCCAGCTTCCACAGGCGTCACTGCCCTTTGGGGGACCCTTCTGTTGCCAAGCCCCACCACCGCTCTGTGCTGGCATCTCCTTTGGAGTCTCAGTAAGCAGAAGCCACACCCCTGGAATTCAGGAGAGCCCCTTCCTCCACCACGCGGGGCTAACTCTTCTGCACGTAAGGAAACTGTGTTGCTTGCTCCCGGAATTTTAAAACAGCACCTCTGAGATGAATGCAGAGCCAGGGGACAGATGAGAGAACACACACTTATAATCCCCAGTCCCTTTGATGTGAAAAATTCTCCTCCTGGGCCAAGCCAGCTCACCCTTTGGACCCTGGGAGGTTGTGTGTTCTCTGCTTTTGTTTTACTTGGAAGAGATTTTGGCTTTGTCAAGGTCATTCTTTTTAGCCCAGAGTGCATTAAATGTCACATACTCACCTGCCCATATTTCTATGTGGCTCGTCGCAAACCTTTTACCTACAAAGGAAGAGGGAATTTCCAGGAGAGCATCCTATTTTCAGCTCCAACTCTACTCCACTCCTTGCTTATCCACAGCCTTTTGGGTGCCCAGAGAAGCAATACTTTTTACGTCTGTGGTCTAAGGATTCATGGCTACTGGGTTGCCTCTTAAGGAACTTCTGGGATAGTTGTGTGTCTTCTTGTGAGTAAGAAGGAACGGGAAGTCAGTGCACGAAATCAACCTGGTAGAAAATACTGTTACCACAGAATCTACCGCTAAGGAGAGCTTGGCCCATGGAGGGAGGTCAAGGAGCCTGTGGGGGTTACAGCCCAGGAGCAATCTTGAGGGGAAAAGGCTCACTGGATATTGCAAACATGTAGTCCATCCTCTCCCCGTAAGACTTGTTTGAGTGTAGATTTTACACTTCTAGGAGCCTGAATCCAAGAAAAAGATGTAATGTAAAATTAACAGGCAAAGAGACCAGTAAAGTGTATATTTAAAGGAAAATAATGACTTGATAAGATGGCTATAAATATTCATGCAATTGCAAAAGTTGACTTTCAAAAATAGAAGAAAATAGGAATTTCCCTGGTGGTCCAGTGGTTCAGACTCCACGCTCCCAATGCAGGGGGCCCAGGTTCAATCCCTCGTCAGGGAACTAGATCCCGCGTGCTGCAACAAAGACACGGTGCAGCCAAATAAATAAATGTTAAAAAAAAAACAGAAGAAAATACATTTAAACATACTTAAAACTAATATTATGAAACTAAAATTCCTGAGTTGGGGCAGAGTGGTATATTGCATGGAAAGTGGAGAGGAAAAGTATGCTAAAGGTCTCTTTTTGTTCAGATCAAAAGAACTCTTCAGGTTAATAAGTCTATGTGTACTTTCAGACTTAAGGGTAATCATTAGTAGAATGACAACAGAACATAAAGACACCAAAGCATCACAGAAGAAAAGGAACAAACAGAATATGACAAATCCAGCAACTAATAGGGAAAGGATATATGTCATAAAGCCATATTTACCAGCAGTCACAATAAATGTGACATAATTGTCCTGTTAAAGAGAAAGAATTTTTGATTATGTCAAAGCTATAGGATGTTACCAGGCATTTCTCAAGGACAAAATGGCATAGAGATACTTAAAATGCTGGGATGAACAAAAGAAAATACGTGTCAACAATTATCAAAGGGGACAAAAATATGTTTCTGCTGCTAAAAGGTACAATTCGTTAAAAGATAAATCACCAGTCTTTTTTTTTTTTTTTTTTTTTCCTTTTTTGCGGTACGTGGGCCTCTCACGGCTGTGCCCCCCCCCGTCGCGGAGCACAGGCTCCGGACGCGCAGGCCCAGCGGCCATGGCCCACGGGCCCAGCCGCTCCGCGGCACGCGGGATCCTCCCGGACCGGGGCACGAGCCCGTGTCCCCTGCATCGGCAGGCGGACTCCCAACCACTGCACCACCAGGGGAGCCCAAATCACCAGTCTTAATGTGCATTGAATATATCAAAGTAACTTTTAAAATAAAGCAGCATTTAACAAAACATGATTATAATGTGAGAAATCAGCACAGCTTACTTAGAAATGACAAGATCATATTGATTTAAGACAAGCGTTAAATCACACGATTAAAAAGTAATTAACAGAGACAAAAATATAACAGACGTGTTTTGTAATCTCAAGATAGAGGTTTTTTTTTTTTTTTCTTTTACTAGTTATTTAGGCTGCACTGTGTCTTGGTTGCAGCATGCATGCAGGATCTAGTTCCCTGTCCAAGGATGGAAACTGGGCCCCCTGCATTGGGAGCGCGGGGTCTTAACCACTGGACCGCCAGGAAAGTCTGAGAAAGTCTTTTAAAGCATGATTTAAAATTTGAAAGCCATAAAGGAAAAGTTCTGAAATTTTTAACTACATAAAAATCTAAGTGTCTATATGACAAATCAAACAAGAGACTGGGAGAAATTATTTTCAACGCATAAAACAGGAAAATAACAAATATTTATTTGATATGGATATATAAAGAGTTCTAGGACAACCGGCAGTCCAGGGAGCGGGACCCATCGGAATCGCTGGGCGGCTGGGACTCGTCGCCGAACCCCCTGGCGCAGGGCCTGGTCTGGATCCTCTTGGCGCGCATTTCTTTACTGGGGGCCTCCGACTGGGGGCCAGGGACCAGGCAACATTTTTTCCGAACGTTCCCGGGCGCGGTACGACTGCCAGGGAAGGGATGGAATTCTCTTCCAAGGTTCACCGCAGGCCGCCCTCAGCCCGCGAGAGCAAGCTGAGCAATTTTTGCCCTGTCCTCTTGGGTCGATATCACACCCTTTGCGCAGGAAGAAAGTTTCCTTTTTTTCCTCCCTCCCTGACGCCACAATGTTTTCATAAATGAAACAAGTAAAAGTATGATAATATTTAAAATAAACCTATACCTATTTTTTAAAAGTTCTAAAAACCTCATAAGAAATATATTAAACATGATGAGGATATGGGGAGGAGGAGGGGTGAGCTGTGACAGGGCGAGAGAGAGTCATGGACATATACACACTACCAAACGTAAGGTAGATAGCTAGTGGGAAGCAGCCGCATAGCACAGGGAGATCAGCTCAGTGCTTTGTGACCACCTAGAGGGGTGGGATAGGGAGGGTGGGAGGGAGACGCAAGAGAGAGGGGATATGGGGATATATGTATATGTATAACTGATTCACTTTGTTATAAAGCAGAAACTAACACACCATTGTAAAGCAATTATACCCCAATAAAGATGTTAAAAAAAAAGAAATATATTAAACACGAATATAAAAAGGGAAAAATATATAGATATTTTATTAAATTAAAAATTAAAATAGCTAATAAATGAGTGAAAAGCTGATGAACTTTATTGATCAGAGAAATGCAAAATAGAGTAACGGGATAGCATTTTCTCAGTTGTCAATAACTGACAGCATCCAGTGTCAGAAAAAATGTGTAGAAATTAGCACGCCTATACTACTATGGAAGGATTTTGAAGTACTTCAACCTTTCTGAGGAGCAAGTTTATGTATCTATTCACATCTTAAGTCTGCATGCCTCGTGATCTAACAGCCTCACTCTCACAGAACTATCTTACGGAAATATATGCACTTCTGAACACAAATACATGTGCAAGGATATCATTGCAGCACTGTTTGTAATGGCGAAAGGTTGGGGGAAAACTAACTGTTCATCAGCTCAAAATCGACAAATTATGAAATATTCACAAAATGAAATATTCTCCAGTCATTAAGATGAATGATGAAGAGTTGTATGTTCCACGTCTAAAAATACATACCTGGGGTAGAATTATTGCTAAGAAGATAATTTTGTGATTACTGTGATACAATTCTCTGGGAGGGAAATGTGTGTGTGTGTGTATTTATATAAGTTTTTAAAAATCGGAAGAATACACAGAAGACTGCTAACCGTAACAGGGCACACGCTATTAACTGATAATCTAACATCCATTTCCAATCACTTTCTTCTTTGAACACATCCACTTTTTAAAGTCTGGAAAAGCTAAATGCTCATATTCCAACCTCTTTTGCATATAGGAGTCGCTACGTTCTAACCAATAATAAAAGCAATTTCAGGTTTCCTGGACGTTTTTTGGAAAGCTCTCGAATAAGCGCTGACAAAGACATAAAGGGAGAGGCAAGAGAAGCACTTCCAGAATGTGGTGGATTAAGAACTCTGAAAATCTGCTCCTTCATAACTGTGATGAAAACACTACCAAAATGTCAAAATAAAGAAAGATGAACACTGCCTCGGAGAACTGCAGGACATCATCAAGAATACCCACGTATGCATAATGGAAGCCTCAGGAGGAGAGAAAAGAAGAAGGGGAGAGAAAGACTATTGGAAGAGATAACTGCTAAAAACTTCCAAAGTCGATGAAAAACATTCACCTGCGTATGCAAGAAACTTAACAAACTCCAAGTAAAATAAACTGGAGTGCCACACCTACACACCTCATGGTCACACTGTCAGAGACAAAGACAGAGAGGGAACCGTGGAAGCAGCAGGAGAAAGTGAACCCCATGTGTAAGCAATCCTCCATAGAATAACAGTTGACTTCTCACCAGAAACCGTGGAGGCCAGAGGCAGTGGAATGACATAATCCAAGTGCAGAAAGAAGAATACAGTTGACCCTTGAACAACGCTGGGGTTAGGGGTTCCCACTCTCCACACAGTCAAAAATTCGCACATAACTTATAGATGCTCCTCTGTACCCTCGATCCCTCCGTATCCATGGTTCCAAATCTGAGAACTCAACCAACTGCAGCTCGTGTAGCGTGGTAGTATTTACTATTTTTTATCGAGGTAATTTGCTGTACAGTGTATGTAAGTTACCGGTGTGCGATATAATGACCCACAATTTTTTTTTTTTTTTTGCGGTACGCGGGCCTCTCACCGCTGTGGCCTCTCCCGTTGTGGAGCACGGGCTCCGGACGCGCAGGCTCAGCGGCCACGGCTCACGGGCCCAGCCGCTCCGCGGCATGTGGGATCCTCCAGGACTGGGTCACGAACCCGCGTCCCCTGCATCGGCAGGCGGACTCTCAACCACTGCGCCACCAGGGAAGCCCATGATCCACAGGTTTTAAAGGTTACACTCCATTTATAGTTACTATAAAATATTGGCTATATTCCCTGTAGCTTATTTTATACCTAATAATCTGTACCTTTCCCTCCCCTCCCCCTCTATTGCTCCTTCCCCCTTCCCTCTCCCCACTGGAAACGACTAGTTTGAGTATTTACTATTTTTAAAAATCCACAAAGGGCTTCCCTGGTGGTCCAGTGGCTAAGACTCTGTCTGCGCTCCCAATGCAGGGGGCCTGGGTTCGATCCCTGATCAGGGAACTAGATCCCACATGCCACACCTAAGATTTCACATGCTGCAGCTAAAAATCCCACATGCTGCAACAAAAACAGAAGATCCCACGAGCCACAACTAAGACCCAGCACAGCCAAATAAATAAATAAATATTAAAAAAACCCATAAACCAAAACAAAAAATTCACACAGAAGTAAGTGGACCCACACATGTTGCTCACCCATGTTGTTCATGTGTCAACTGTACTGTCAGTCAAGAATTCTATATCCAGAAACACAATCCTTCAAAAAAGAAGGGGAGGGGGCTTCCCTGGTGGCGCAGTGGTTGAGAGTCCGCCTGCCGATGCAGGGGACACGGGTTCGTGCCCCGGTCCGGGAAGATCCCACATGCCGCGGAGCGGCTGGGCCCGTGAGCCATGGCCACTGAGCCTGCGCGTCCGGAGCCTGTGCTCCGCAACGGGAGAGGCCACGGTGGTGAGAGGCCCGCGTACCGCAAAAAAAAAAAAAAAAAAAGAAGGAGAGATTCAAACATTCTCAGATAAACCCAAATTGTAAGGCAGGCCTGCCTTACAAGAAATCTTAAAGGGAGAACTTCAGGCTAAAATGAAAAGATACTAGACAGCAATTTAAATCCACCTGAAAAATGGAAATTGACAGTAAAAGTAACTACATATGGCATAAATGAATTTTCATTTGTAACTCTTTTCTTCTATCTAATTTAAAACACATAACTCAATAATTATAAAAGTGTCAATAGACTTACTATGTATAAAGATGTCATTTGTATGACAAAAATTACACTAAAGCGGGAGAGAGAACAAGGTCAAATTGGGGCAAATTTTGAATAATATTGAAATTAAGTCGGTATTAATAAAACTAGATCATTTTAAGTTAAGATGGTCATTGTAGTCTCCAGGGCAACCAATAAGAAAATAACTCATAATCATAATATAATAATATATATAATTTATAGTCTATTATAATACATTAATTATATTATAAAGTAATGTAATATATATGAATATATAGCTTAAACAAAGAATGGAATTAAAATAGCATACTTGAAAATATCAATTTCATACACACACACACACACACACACACACACACACACATGAATAGAGGTTAGAGGACCAAAGAAGACATCAGACACACATAAAACGAACAGAAAAATGGTAGATGTAAATCTTACCTTATCAGTAACTTTATTAAATGTAAACAGACTATACACTCAAATCAAAGGCAGAGATTGGCAGAATGGATGTTTTTTAATGATTTTTTTCACACGATCTATAAGGCATACATTTTAGATTCAAAGACAGCAAAAGGTTGAAAGTAAAGGATAGAAAAAGGTGTTATGCAAACAGTAACCAAAAAGAGCTGAAGTTCTATAGTAATATCCCACAAAATAGATTCTATGACAAAAATTATTGCTGGAGACAACAAGGATATTTTGTTATGATAAAAGAATCAATCCATCAGGAAGATACAGCAATTATGAATATACAGGTACCTAACAACAGAGCCCCAAAATTTAGATTAATCAAAAACTCAGATAATTGAAAGGAGAAATAGACAATTCATTGATACTAGCTAGAGACACCAACCTCCCCTTTCAATAATGTATATAGAGAACAACGAGGCAAAATATCAGCAAGGAGATAAACGACTTGACCAACAATAAAGCCCAACTCGATTTAATAGTCATCTAGAGCAAGGGCTCCCAACCTCCGGGCCATGGACCGCTACCGGTCCATGGCCTGTTAGGAATGGGGCTGCACAGCAGGAGGTGAGTGGTGGGCAAGTGGCTGTATTTATAGCTGCTCCCCATCCCTCCCGTTACCGCCCGAGCTCCGCCTCCTGTCAGATCAGTGGTGGCATTAGAATCTTGTAGGACCGCAAACCCTGCTGTGAACTGCACATGCAAGGGATCTAGGTTGCGTGCTCCTTATGAGAACCTAATGCCTGATGATCTGAGTTGGAGCTGAGGCGGTGATGCTAGCGCTGGGGAGTGGCTGCAAATACAGATTATCATTAGCAGAGAGGTTTGACTGCACAGAGACCTTAATAAATCAACTGCTTGCAGACCCATATCAAAACCCTATCAGTGAGTGGCAAGTGAAAACAAGCTCAGGGCTCCCACTGATTCTGCATTACTGTGAGTTGTATAATTATTTCATTATATATTACAACGTAATAACCATAGAAATAGAATGCACAATAAATGTAATGTGCTTGAACCGTCCCGAAACCACCCCCCTCCCCGGTCTGTGGAAAAACTGTCTTCCACAAAACTGTTCCCTGGTGCCGAAAAGGTTGGGGACCGCTGATCTATAACACACTTCACCCATCAGCAGTGACATATACATTCTTCTCGAGGACACATGGAACATTCTCCAGGAGAGCCTGTGGATTAGGCTGTAACAGGATCTCAATAAATGTAAAGACATTGAGTTCATACAAGGTATATTCACTGACCACAAGAGAATAAAATGAAATATCAATAACAAGGAAATTTTGAAAAGTAAAAAATATGTGAGAAGTAGACAATACACTTCTAAATAACAAGTGGGTGAAAGAAGAAATCACTAAGCAAGTTAGAAAATATTTTTTGGTGAATGAGACTGAAAACACAACATATGAAAACATAGGAGATGCAGCTAAAGCACTGCTTAGAGGAAAACTTATACCTGTAATGAATATACCATTTATACCTGTAAACACCTACATTAAATAAGAAGAAAGATCTCAAATCAATAACTTAACTTTCCATCTTAATTAAGTAGAAGCAGAAAAGCAAGTTAAACCCAAAGCAAGCAGAAGGGAAGATGTAATAAATTCTAGAGTAGAAATCAATTAAATAGGAATACAAAAACAATAGAGAAAAAATTTAAATCAAAATTGATGATTTGAAAATATTATTTTAACATATATGGCTAGAGTGATCATGAAAAAAAGAAGGATGATTCAAATCCTTAAAATCAGGAATGAGAGTGAGAGCATCACAAGTGACCTTACAGAAATAAAAACATGATTCTACGGGATACTATACGGGATACTACAAGCACCTGTGTGCCAGCAAAATAGATAACCTAGAAGAAATGGACCAATTCCTAGAAAACCAACACATTTCTAGACCAACTGCCAAAACAGACTTAAGAAGAAATAGAAAATCTGAATGTACCTATAATGTTAAGAGATTGAATAAGTAATCAAAAAACTTCCAGCAAGGAAGATTCCAGGCTCACATGACTTCATGGTGAATTCTACTAAATGTTTAAGGAAAATTAATACCAATTGTTCACACACACTTCCCAGCTCATTTTAAGAGAGTTGTATTACCCAGTTACCAGAACCAGACACAGATATCATAAGAAAAAAATACAATGTCTCTTATGACTACACACTCAAAAGTTCTCAGCAAAATACTAGCTAACCAAATCCAGCAACACGTAGAACAAATTATATGGCATGACCAAGTAGGATTTATCTCAGCAATGCTAGGTTGATTTAACATATAAAAATCAATGTAACGCACAATACTTACACAGTGAAAGACAAAAGCTGCATGATCGTCTCAATGGATGCAGAAATGACTTCTGACAAAATTCAACCCTTTTCATCACAAAAACACTACACAAGCTAAGAATATGTGGGAACATCCACAAGCAGATAAAAGGCATCTACTAAAAACTCACAGGTAACATTATACTCAATGGTGAAAGATTGCTTTCTCCCTAAGACCAGGAACAAGACAAGAATGCCCGCTCTCACCACTTCTACTCAACATAGCCCTGGAGGTGCCAGAGCAATCATGCAAGAAAAAGAAATGAAAGATGTTCAAATTGGAAACAAAAAAGTAAAACTGTGTCTATTCGTAGATAATGTGATCCTGTATATAGAAAGTCCTAAGGAATGTATAAAAACTATTAGAACTGTATGAGTTCAGCAAGGTTGCAGAATGCAAGGTCAGTATACAAAATTCAGTTGTATTTCTAGACACTACCAATGAACTATGCATAAGTGAAGTTAAGAAAAGGCTCCATTTACAATAGCATCAAAAAACAAAATAGGAAGAAATTAACAAAAGAAGTATAAAACTTGAACACTGAAAACTATAAAACCTCACTGAAGTAAATGAAATCTAAATAAATGGAAAGACTTTCCCCCTCTGTGGATCAGAAGACTTAATATTGTACCATTGTTAAGGTGGTGTTATGGGCTGAATTGTGTGTCCCTCCCCTCCGCCAAATCCATATGTTGAACTGCTAACCCCCAGCACCTCAGAACGTGACTGTGTTTGGAGACAGGGCTTTTAAAGGGGTGAATAAGTTGAAATTAGGCATTAGGGTGGGTCCTAATGCAATCTGGTCTGTGTCCTTATACGAAGAGGAGATTAGGATACACAGAGACGGGGGGACCTGCGCACAGAGGAGAGGCCATGTGAAGAGGTAGCAAGAGGGGTGCTGCCTGCAAGCCAAGGAGAGAGCCGGAAGAAAGCAAACCTGCCAACATCTGATCTTGGACGTATCTTCCAGAACCGTGAGAATAAATTTCTCTTGCTTATGCCGCCCAGTCTACGGTATTTTGTTGTGGCAGCCCCAGCAAACTAGTACAGACAGCTCTTCTCTCAAAGTGATATACAGATTTATTTCAATCCCTTTCAAAATCCCACTTATCTGTTTTGTAGAAATTGACAAACTAATCCTAAAATTCATATGGAAATGCAAGAAGTTCAGAATACCTTCTTTAAAAATCTTTAAAAAGAAGAACTAACTTAAAGAACTCACTTCCTAACTTAAAAGCTTAACACAAAGCTACAGTTATCAAGACACTGTGGAACTGGCATAAGGATAGACATACAGAATAATGGAATAGAATTGAGAGTCTGGAAGTAAACCCTCACATCTGTGGTCAACTGACTTTTGACAAAAGTACCAAGACAGTTGGCACTCTTGGGGATTTCCCCATTCCTGAAGTTTGCTCTTTTCAACAAATGGTGTTGGGACAAAGGCTGCCCATATGCAAAGGACTAAGTTGGACCCTATCTCATACCATATACGAAACAGCTCAAAATGGATGGTACACGTAGAAGAAAACCTCAGAATAAATCTTCATGAACTTAGATTAGGCAATGATTTCTTAGATACGAACCAAAGCACAAGTGACAAAAGAAAAAATAGATCAACTTGACTTCATCAGGATGTAAACCTTTTGTGCTACCGAGGACATCAGCAAGGAAGTAAAAAGACAACCCACAGGACGGGAGAAAATACTTGCAAATTCTATACCCAGCGGGGACTTGTACCCAGAATAAACCATTTGGATGCAACTTCTCTGAAACATGTTTCCTCTGAGTTGTCAAAGTCCATGGTTTCCCTATACAATATTCCTTCTATGCCATTAAACGTATTGCAGGGTAGCTTTTTAAAAGATATCTGCTACTGTTCCAGGACTTTATTTCAAGTTGCTGCCACTGATTCTGCCAGTGTTGAAGGTGTGGCTCGCCGCAGGCCATGCCAGGGCACAGGAAGTTATTTTAAGTACACTTTAACCAAGATACGTGTTTACATTTGCCTTTTAAATGTAGGCACAAGTCTGATACACAGAATCAAAGTAAGTGCAGAAGAAATCTTTCAGTAGAAAAAAAAAACTGAGAAATAATAAAAGAGAGTTGGCAGCACTTTTTCTTTCTTAATGGGACCGAAAATAGGAGAACTACCACCGTAGGGAGAGTCTGTACTCTCTCATCTTGCTTTATCCAGTTCTGCATTGTTTGATTTGTTACAAGGAGCATGTCTTAATTTCCTAATTGAGATGGTATTTGTAATCTTTATAAACAATTGTTTAACTTCAATAAGGCCTTTCCATATTGTTTTACTAGTAAATTCTATCAAAATTTCAAAGTCCAGATAATTCCCTAACAATTTAAAGTATCCCAGACAATAGAAAAAGATGGAGAGAATTTTAATTGTTTCTAGAGTTAGCACAATTCTTACAGCAGATATAATGAAACATAAGAAACTGAAGCCCAATTTTGTCTCTGGCTATAGATGCACTGCTAAAAACACTATTAACAAGGTGAACCCACGAGCATGTAAAGAGCACCGTTCCATGAAAATCTTAAGACCGCTTCTATACGAAACAATGTTTTCGTCCAGCATCATACCAGCAGGTTTAAGGAGAAAAGTCCTAGGATTGTCTCAATTAAAAAGATATTTCATTACCTCAGCACTCATCCCTGCTAAACACTCCTTGCTAACTAGAGAAAGAAGAAAATCGTCCCAATGTGATTGTCTCTTTGCTACAACCAAACAACTATAGACTTGATGGAGAAGTACCCGTTCCCGTCAGGCACAAGGCAAGGCCACCTCTGTAATCCCAATTAGTCAACATTGTCCGAGAAGGTGTAGGCAACTGAATAAGATCCAAGACAAATAAAAAGGTCTTTTGCTTCTGCAAAGAAGGACTTAACAATGTCCTTACTTTCAAAAGACATCTGTACCTGCATTTAGAATTTGTTGTTGTTTGGCCCTCCAACGGCATTTCCACAGAGGACCTAGAATAGTAGGGCCTGGCCCCAGACCACCCAGGCTGCACCCCTGTGAGGTCTAGGTTCACCTGCGCCTGGCCTTGGGCCCCTTTGCAGGATGCACACGCTCAGATAAGCTGCCAGGTGTAGTTATTCTTGGCCAACGGGGGCCAGAGGGCCTTCTCTGCCTCAAGCGTCTGCTGTCCTCGCGCCCACCAGTCAGGGCTTGAATTGGAGCCCCAGGGAAGGCTGACCCTGCCCAGCCCTTAGCACCAGCAAGAGGGACAAACCAAGAAGAAAAATGTCGCGTGGACCCGGATGTCTGCCTGGCAGGCCTGGCAGGGTGGAAGAGGGCAGAGGGGGGTCAAGGTTGCTCAGTCTCCATCCTGTGGAACGCGCCCTGCAGCCCCACACCAGCCCCTGGGAGGAAAGACCAGAGCCCACGCAAGTTGGCAGGGCCTGCAGCCCAGCAGCTCATGGGCACAAAACAGGCCCGAGACTCCTGCCAAGGCCAATGTCCCTACATGGCACAATAAGTTAACAAGTCCAACACCAGTGACGTGGCTGCAGGTCTAGACGCAGAAAAATCACATTGCTAGCAAACTGGGAGGGAAAGTGGGTTAAAATTCAGTATGTGGAATGCAGCCTCGGTTTTACATAAATAAATATACAGAAGGTGATTTTTGTGCGCAAAGATAAGATATGTTAAAACATAAAGTCTACCAAAATAGTTCATTGATTTCAACAAACACAATCAAAATCCTAACGTATTTTTTTTAATTTGAAGAAATGATTCTAAACAGTGATTATCCCCTAATTTTCTACATTAAAAATGTAGTTAAGTTTTTCAAAATTGGTCAACTCTTTTCTTTCTTTTTTTTCTTCTACTGAATTTGCCAGTTGATTTGACAGAGTGGAATAAATGTCAGATGCTGAATTTTCCTTCTCGGGCTTATGAATTTGGCTGTTGGTGATTCAGTGCCACTGGGGCTTATGAATTTGGCTGTTGGTGATTCAGTGCCACTGGGGCTTATGAATTTGGCTGTTGGTGATTCAGTGCCACTGGGGCTTATGAATTTGGCTGTTGGTGATTCAGTGCCACTGGGGCTTATGAATTTGGCTGTTGGTGATTCAGTGCCACTGGGGCTGCTCAGACAAACCTGCTCAGAGGTGAGACCTGCACCAGGAGATCAGGCACTCTGCCATGGAGACTGTCAGCACATAATTGATGTTGGTCCGTGTAAACACGACCGTACTCCTTCTTGTCCAATCAGTGTCAAAGGGAGGACAGGCCATCACCCCATGTTCTGACGTGTGGGTTGGTAGAGCTCCCCTGGATGCCGAGTTTACTGACATTGGTGCAGGTGTCAGTAGCCAGTGCTGGCAGAGCCCAGGCGTGGCCAGGTGGGTGCCTGGATGGAGTTCTAAGCGGCAAACACTGAAGGGATCGGCCTTTGAAATGGTGGCCAACAGCAGCTAATAATAAACTAATATCTTGGGCCAGAGGAAAAGGAAGGTGACATTGGTTGGCTGGTCACCCTCCTTCTCAAGGATGCGCTATAAAAGCTGTGCCTCTCTCCAGGAGTGTCCGCATGAGTCGGCAGATCCCCGGAAGGCACCATGGCCGCCCTGGGCATCGTGGTCGCCCTGCTGGTGTGGATGGCCACCCTGCTGCTCATCTCCATCTGGAAACACATCTACAGCAGCTGGCAGCTGCCCCCTGGCCCTTTCCCACTGCCCATCGTTGGGAACATTTTCCAGTTGGAATTTAAGAATATTCCCAAATCCTTCACCAGGGTAAGAGAAATATTGTTGATTTGAGGGAGGAGCATTCAGGAATTCGCTGTAATATGTGTGCATTCAATTCACTCTCAGACAAATTGTAATTCAATACCAGCTTGTTGTGAATTAGCTGAATTACCAGTAGCACCCAAGAGTGATGTTCAAAATATTTAGCGAGTGTTACAGCTCGGGTATGGAGCTCAGTGGGCCTTGGCCATGGCTGGCCCCGAAGGCCCTTGCTCGAGCAAAGCGTTAACTGCCGTGCTGTCGTTGGGTGGCTTGGCCAGGGCAGTGTGGCCGGGGCTGCTGCTCTTTGCCACTGGGATGCAAGGAGGGACACGCGTTGAGACCAGACGCACGCTAGCTGCGTGTCAACCTGCAGCACTCCGTAGACGCCAAAGAACAGGGGGAAAAGTGAAGTGTTTGACCCCCCACCCACCACTATTGTTGTGAACAGTGAATGAGCTAACAAATCTAGAAACAAAATGCGTTACCGAGTCTATTAAATGAGTTAGTAAAAGAACGCCACAGGGCACGGAGCCGCTCTGAAAGGCGTTGAGGAGCTTCGGGGCCTCCAGCAGCGTCCTGGGGGCTGGGACCTTG